>NC_088775.1:35126724-35726724 GCF_954871325.1 Gordionus sp. m RMFG-2023 | reverse complement strand
ATAATTTTATTTATATTATATATTGTAAGAAAATAATAAATATTTTTTTTGTATATAATATTTAATTTTTTAAGTAACGAATAACCAGTTACTTATTTGAATAGTCAGTAACGCGCCTTTTTTAAAAAGGTAACGAGTAACGGTAACGCGTTCCTTTTTTCAGACGTAACGATAACGCGTTTCTTTTTATAGTAACGTTTACAGCACTAATATTAACACATTTTCACGGAGTGATCAAATGCTCATATTTTAATTCACCATTCACTACGTATTTTTTATAGGACTCACTCAAATCAAGGAACCATAAAGGAAAGAGGTCGGCAGTTAGGCGAGTAATAATATATATAGGTGCATATTTATTTTTTTAAACTATGCATTTAATTTCCCCTTCAATCAAATCAAGTTTCTTTTAAAAATAAGCTGACCATAATCTCGACTTCCGGCGCAGTATTGGGATGCCCATAGCCATTTACCTGTATCGAATACCTAATATGACCACCATAGGAACTTACCTATAGCATTTTTATTTATTTATTTTGAAAAACATTTGAGAAAAACTAAGTTAAATTTAGTTAAAAAAATATTTTGAAGTATGTATAAAATGAGTTTAAAAATAAAAAAAAACTCCAGTAAGTAACAAAATATTTCATCTGCTAAAAAATAGATAAAAATAATTACTGTCCTGTTAAAGATTAAAAAATTTTTTTTCAACACTAATATATAAGCCAGAGACCTGCAGGCCTTGCCCAAACCGGGCCGTATTTTCCATTTTTTTAAAATATACCCGGGCCGGGCCGTATTAACTGGCCATTATTAGCTATAAAAATCAAAAATAAATATAATATATTTAAAAAAATCCGGATGGAAGCAAATAATTGTTTAAAAAAATCCGGCTATCACTGCAGGTCTCTGATATAAGCTATGACGATTAGATAAATAAACTAACCTTGTTGCCTAGATAGTGGGAAGGCAGTTTCCAATAGAGAGTGGGAACGCGACCAGTGTCGCCGTTAAATTTTACCTCCGCTAAGGTTCCGCGAGGATCGTTAGCGGTTACTACGAAAGGTATGCCCACATCTTCTTGGCTTCCGATGCGCTGTTCCGATGATGACGGAGCGATAGCGTGCTTTGTCACCAGTTCTCGCGGAGACTGGCCCCGGGATACCAAAGGATATGATACCTTTTTTGAAGAGGATGAAAATTTGTTAGTAATTGTATAAAAATAATGATATAGTTTTTTAGAAATCTGAATTTCCTAATTACCGATCAAAGAATTTAACATCATCTAATTGACCTAAAAAAAATTTAAAATATAAACCAATATAATTTTCTCAGGCAAATTTAATATAAAAAAAGGGGAAATTTGAATAATAAATAGGATTCGTATAATATGATTTAATGATTAACCTTCTTCCTGAAAAACCTACAACTTTGGCAGTCTTTGCTGATTCCCATGCAAAAGCATCCAATGCACCCATTAGGATTTTCCTGGGCTAGATAAAAAGCGTTGGCTTTACAAGTGTTGCAAGTTGGACCAGAAGTAAGAGCCTATACCAAAAAGCGATAAATATGATATTATTTTTTAAAATTAATGGAGTGTATTGCTTTAAATGTTATTTATAATTTTTTTAAATCAACTTTTTAAAATGATATTATTCGTAGTAGAATATAAATTGGAAAAACTTACGTTCTTTTGTCATTGCCAATGAGTTAATAATAAAATTATTAATTAATTACTTTGCACATGCAAGCACCGGACCGATCGGTATAAGGACTCAAAGCACCCCTTAAATCGCAGATACTTGAAATGGGAGGTCTGTCTTGTACCGAAGGAGTGCCTTTTATAATTTAGCCACATTTAAATGGAATTTATTTTTAACTAACTTTTCTTCCCCCCCCCCTTCGAATTTTAATAAGCCTTTTCTCATTCATCCATGAATATTATAAATATAATGAATCTTATATGGAGTTTGAGGAAAGTTTAAGAATGGGGTTATGTAAGAGCTATATATTATATTCCTCTGTTATTTCTCGATTCGATTGAAAATGAAAGCCACCCTCTTCTTTTTCCAGTTTTCTTTATATATAAGAATAACTATGTGATGATGAAAAAATTAAATATAACTTGGAGCTATTGGTCGGCATGAGTCGCCTACGTTCGTGGGGCTTCCGGTGTAGCCGTTAGCGCAGGCTTGGCATTTTCTGCCAGCAAACCCTCTCGGACACTGATTGCAAGTCATTTGGTTGTCGCTATCGAGAACGCAAGTGGGAGAGAAGCTTTTATTCAATTATCATTTATACAAGACATTTCTTTTTAACCTAAATGGTGTCGTTACACTTATGAGATACGAATTCGTATCTATTTTAAATCTCTTAAAAGAAAGAAGCTAGGATATCGCCAGACCTGGCAAATTCTAATGATTGCGTTGGATCACCTAGTATTCTTCAAAAATACTGGCCACCAAAACTAATATGATAAAAATGGAAATGGATGATGAAGAATGGGATACATTTTCAATGTCTAAGGGGAGGGAAGTTTTAATTTTTTAATTAATAATAATATGTAGGCACTTGTTGGATGGATGAGTCAACGGGCAAGCGCATGGCTTACAATCGTTAATGGTTCCCGTTAGTGCGTTACCATAATATCCTATCTTGCATCTATCGCATCTATCCCCTTCAGTATTGTGTTGACAATTCTATTGGTATAAATTATTTTTAAATGATTATTACAATTTTATATGCATTCAAGTTTCTTTTGATAGAATAATTAACCAATCCTTATTTTAAAAAAAATATTAGAAAATTGCTAAAAAGAATTTAGTCCCAAATTCGTTATTCGTTCTTATTCTCAAATAAACTTGGAACAAGTTTTGATTATCTACTTTTCGTACGCAATAATGTATTAGTATATAGATCAACAAAAAATTAGTGGCATCTTGGTACATTATTCGTAAATGATTTGTCAAGAGCAGCATTGGACCTATAATAAAAAAACATTTTTGTTTTTAATTCTGAGCAGCTAAAATATACATTTTTTAATAGAATTCTGCATAAGGGTGATGACGTGATAGTATCAAGACGGAGTATTATTATTTTTGACCTAAAAAAGACATTCCATTCAGATCAGCTTAGAATTAAAAGAAAATGAACTGGTTAGAACGCATCCTCAAGATTGCAAAATTATTGTTTATTTAAACAATGAAGTTTTATAAAATTTTGAAAAATTTTGAAAAAATAGTAAGATAGGATATGTGCATTTAAAAAAATGTTTATTTTTATATTTAAAAAACTGATTTTTTGGGGGGGGAAACTAAAGTTAAAGAAATTACCTTTAAAATATTTGGATATATAAATAATATCCTGCATTCACAGTTAGCACGAATTCGCGGCGATGAATTATATAAAATATGCGCTGATCTTGCGGGGTAGCGAATTAGCGCCCACCATGATTGCAGGATTATGGATTAATTCAAAACACATTCATATTTTGGTTATACCGTGCATCTTTTATTCACGGGATCGCATTGATTCGAATGCCCATTACATGAGCATGAAACGCAAGAGCCTAAACTATCACCAGGTCGTTTGTCTAATTCGTAACCATCGCTACATTTCTTATGATGTCAACAATTAATAAATAATCTAATATATTTGAAAATCATGATCTTATTTACTAAATGACTTCTAATATACAGTGGAAGACAACCTTGTTCCTCAAGGAACCATAAATTTAGATATAAAAATTTATTTAAATGAGAAAACTAAATAGCATTGTGTAGTATATATGGTGAATTCCATATCAAATCAACAAAAAAAAGTCGATTTTCAACCCGACCCCCTCCAATTTTTCTTAAATTTTGTATACTGGTAGTATATACTATAATAACTAAGAAAAAAATGAAATTTTACTTTCCAACACTGTTTACCGGCTAAGATATGGCCGTTTAAAGCGCAGAAAAATAGTACATTTTTGACAAAATGCACCTCATTTATTTTCAAATATCTCGAGAAATAATTATGTTAGAAATATATTTTAAATTTATTTTGTAGCTTAATAAATGTTGTTTAAAATGATATAAAAATAAATATGATGGACATTTTATTAATATCGAAAACCGGATGTGTAAAACCGGAAATGGCCATAGAAAAAAAATGTTTTTTTTTCAAAATTTTTTTTCTGTAGATAGATATCACACTGCTTTATATTTGTACAAAATCCTAGACTGGGATCAACATGGGTTTAGGAGTTATTACTCTTTATATGGCTAAAATTGAACAAATTTAACATTAATATCATCACATTTTAATTTAATGAATAGTTATGAAATAATGTTAATTTAAAAATTATGTCTAAATGATATGCCCTTACTTTTTTTTATCTTTATAAAAAAAATTTGAGAGGTGGCTGGGATAGTGAGCTGTTTAAAACTTTAAAATTTTATCTCGAAATTAAAATTACTTGACAAAATAATTTTAAATATTTTATTTAGTATAAAATAATCTACCAAATTTGAAATTCAACAATAAATTTTCCCCCATATATTCAAAATTAAAAGAAAGGCTTAATATATTATCTTACGAGAATTCTATAGATTATAAAACATTCAAACAATGGATAGCAGTTGATCGAACTACCCTCAAAACACTGACAAAATCCGCTGATGAATTTGTAGATTATTTAATTGAATAATTAAACAATTTAATTCCTCATATGTTTATAGCTTCATGATAATCATGAATTCGAAACTTTTTAAAATTCAATTTAAATGTTGGCGAATTCTTAGTTATTGCAGACTTTTCAGAAAACTATGCATTTGTAGTGAAGAACCATGCATAAGGATTTAATCAGACCAATAATCAAGTCACTATCAACTCTTTTTAATTTATTACCGTGAGAACAACATAATAAAACATGTAAATTTAGTGGTTATATCAGATTGTTTAAAGCACAACGCATGTGCATTTTATTTATTTAAAAAATTGATCGTATTCTTGGAGGAAAGATTTAATAGAGTGGCTAAAATTTATTATTTTTCTGATGGAGCAATAACCAATATAAAAATAATAGATTTAATATCTCTACAATCATGATAATGATTTTGGGATAAAGGCTGAGTGACATTTTTTGAAACCGCACAAGGTAAAAGTCCATGCGATATTTTGGGGGCCGTTACTAAACGGTTAGCAGCTCGAGCAAGCTTGCAACGTCCATATGAACATCACATATTGACAAGAATAGATTTATTTAACTATGCAAGAAATAATATCTATGGGGTAAATTATATATTTATGAGCAATAACGAATATATGAACATAGAAAGTCATCTTGAAAGCAGATTTTTGAGAGAAAAGAGAATTTCTGGAACACAAAGTTCCAAGCTTTTATTTCCCTAGACGAAAACAAAAGTCATAATTTATTAAAATTCCTTGGATGATTATAATATATGATATATTTTAATTATAAATTTTTGATTGTATTATATGTAATGCAATTTGAGGCAAATAAAGTCATAAATATGTTTAGAATTATTTTGTCAAGTAACTTTGAGACAAAATTTAACTAAAGTGTTAAGCAAAGCTCATTATTCCAGCCACTTCTCAAAAATTTTGATAAAGATAAAAAAAAGTAAGGGCCTATCATTTACACATAATTTTTAAATTAACATTATTTCATAACTATTCATTAAATTAAAATATGATGATATTAATGTTAAATTTATTCAATTTTAGCTATATAAAGATGCATAACTCCTAAGTTGATCCCAGTCTACGATTTTGTACAAATATAAAGCAGTGTGATATCTATCTACAGAAAAAAAAATTTAAAAAAATACCTTTTTTTTCCATGGCCATTTACTGTTTTACACATCTGGTTTTCGATATTAATCAAATGTCTATCATATTAATTTTTATGTCATTTTAAAGAACTTTTATTAAGCTACAAAATAAAATTTAAATTATTTTTCTAACTTAATTATTTCTCAAGATATTTGAAAATAAATGAGGTACATTTTGTAAAAAATGTACCATTTTCTCGCACTTTAAACGGCTATATCTTAGCGGATAAACAGTGTTGGAAGGTTAAATTTCATTTTTTTCTTAGTTAAAGTATATACTACCAGTATACAAAATTTAAGAAAAATTGAAGGGGGTCGGGTTGAAACCTTGGTTGATTTGATATGGAATTCACCGTATATATTTTTTGAAAAGGGCTAAATAAATTATTGAAGAAATTTACAAAAATTTTGATATTAAGGAACCTCGCAAGAATATCCCGAATACCCGGGTGGGCATCTGCACTCTTCCACCAAAACAGCTTTGCCTTTACCGTGGTTATAGGTCCCAGCATCTCCCATATTAATTTTGGTTAAGCTAAAGGTAACGTTGTTTTTAAGAAAGATCAATTAATAGGGTGGTGGTGGTGTGAATATTTTTCTGAAAAAAAAACTACACTCGTTCCACCTCAAAGGTATCTTATAAGATGCAACTTCCTTTTGCAATAAAAAAAAGGAAAAAGAACTAGTAAATTGAAAAAGGGGGAATTGTGGAAAATGTAAAAATATTTATGAGACTGATTTAGGGCCAACGTATCCTTAGGAAACTCCTCCGCCCTTTTACGTTAAAAAAAATTCCCCAAAATTATCTTATATAAGAGTTAGTTAGATGTCATGATAATTTATTTTAATCGATTGCCTGTAAATTTGATCGGATGAAGTTTACACCTTATGAGCGATAATTTAATAATATATGGGTTTCATTAGAGATACTTATATTATCTTCTAATTTTTGCTTTAAGAATGAGACACTATAAATTTTTAGGCTGAGGGCGAAGTTTTCTTTTTTGTTCTCTATTCTGAATAGCATGCCATTGGTTAGTTCCTAAGTGTGACCTAATGTTCATATTGTTAAGAATATTCAGAATTCTTAAAAAAAATAAGTATCACTGGAATTAAAAAATATAATGAAAAAAATAAAAAATTGGTATACCGGACTAGGGTTTGACTTGGGTCATACAAAGCTAGTAACTTAATTGATTTAACATTCTGCAAGACTGACATTAAAGTTTGCCTGGAAACAGGTTCGGGATAGTTTGGATTGGATGAGGGAGTGAAAGAATTCTTTATGAGATGTAAAATATTTTTTAAAAAAGGTATATACAATGTGTAATAATTTATGTAATCTATATTAACGATTGAATAGAAAATATTAAAGAATTGAAATTATACTTCGACCAGATTGATTTTGATTCTTTGAAACGCGTTGGGTTGCGGGAGATAAGGCAAGTAATGATATAATATTTTGTTATCACCCTAAAATGAATTAAACGTTTATATTAAACATAAGAAATATATTGGTTAGCTATAACGAATGAACTAGTAAATCTATTCTCTCAAAGCATGGAAGAAATAGTTAAAAAGTTAAAAATAGCTAATTAAAAAGCTAAACCCACACCTCGAGTATAAGGATCGGATGATTCAATTTTCTTGATCCGGAAGTAAGCCTGCCATCCTGTGTTGTGTAAAACAATTCAAAGGTCAAGGGCGTACTATAGCTCCTCAGTCTATTGCCCAAGAATTCACTAGTAAGAAAGATAAAACAAGGCTTTTGATTGTAATTCCTATTATTAATTAATATAATTTTATAAGTCAATTATTTAAAAGATGATAAATGGAGTTTGTAGCGAGATGAATAAAAAAAATTATATGACGTTTAACTAATATATAGCATTATATTTATTGCCTATTGTTGGATAGTAATGCTAAATTTTGGATCGAAACTCCGTCGGGTAAAGGGCGAATGAAATTAGTGGGTATAGGTGTACCGTCTATTTCTGCTAGGTTTATCGTATTACGTAAGGCGATCTTTTAAAGTGTGGATATATACTTAAAAAGTAATATTAGAATTTAAATAAGTAAACCCGAAATTTAAAATCATGAAGGAATGTTAACGAATGCATCAAATATGTATTATAAAAATACTAGAATTAAATGAATAAAATAATTATAATTTTAAAAAATTAAACTCAAATAAGTGTTTTCTCCATTATTTTCTTTGTCAAAAAATTATAGTTCTTTATTTTATCGTGGTATTAAAATATATATTTATTTTAATTCAAGCTAAACGAATAAACTACTTGCGATAAATATAGTTGGTCGCTGCTAAAGCACTGGGTAGTCCTGCCGGAACAGAAACAGGACACACAATCTGAGGGAGTTCTCGCGTTGCTATTGAAATAAGGAGGCTGGCATATTGAACCTTTTCGAAATTATTTATTTAATATATTTACACAACATTGGATAATTTCAATAATAATATACTTTTATTGAATTTAGGGTCTTTTCCCATACAATTTTTTCCTCGTTTTATTTTATATTATACATAAACTTATATTAAATATCAATTTAGGTTTTGAAGAATTAAAGATCAAATTTCCTAAAAGTCGTATGATAATCACGCGGATTCAGTTACAATTCCATAATTTAAAAAACGACTATTACAATAAAACGCCTCAACTTAAGGCTGCATTCACAGTTAGCGCAAATTCGTGGCGAAGTATATAAAATATGCGCGAATTCGCTGCGAATTATATAAAAATACATATTTTTTTATATTAACGCCGCGAATTAGCGCTAATTTTGAGTGCAGGGTAATGGGAAAAAATGTCATAAATAAATGGATAGTACCAGGAGAGGATTTCTCTCGTGGTGGGGAATAAGACGGTGGCGTATGGGTGGTAGGCGTGAGATCATCATCACCTACAATGGTGAGAATAGCGTCGGGAGTAGCCAAGATAGCATCTCGATTATTGATAGCCTCACAGCTGTATGCTCCTTGATCGCTTTTTCTGACCCCACGGATGGTCAATATACCGCGCCCATCGTGACTCGTGGAGGAGACACGTGGACCGGCGGGCAGATGACCCCAATTAAGTCGCCAAGACACTAATGGCACGGGTGTTCCACGGGCAGCGCATGTGATCTGTACGGTCTCTCCACGTCGCGCTGTTACATAGCGGGTGGGAGGGGATACTATAACAGGTGGGGAGCAGCCAATCTCGTCCGATCTGTCGGCGCAATCTGTCTCTCCGTCGCATTGGTAAGATGCCGGTACGCATTGGTCACGAGACATACAACGCCATTCTGTAGCGGAGCATGTGGAACCTGGAGCGTTTGTCGCTATTTTTTAGAGATTTGAAAAAAATACATACGATGCTTAAATATAAAAAATAAATAAGATAACTTGTGAGTGAGATATTTAAAACTAAGAATTGATTTCGTTTATTATAAAACAATCAGATTTTAATTCTATCTATAAAATATGCATTAAATTACAATAAAATAGATTAGTCAAAATGTGTTTGTAAATAATTGTTTGATTATTTTTTAAAAGGTATAACAGCTCAAGAAAATTTTGATTGCATACTTATTAGTGTATTAGTGATTTTAAGCATATTTATTTGAAATGAAAAGAATGGAAGAGTAGTTACCACAATTGAGTTCATCCGATTGATCGCCGCAATCATCGTCTCCATCGCATCGCCATATCTTTTGCACGCAGCGGCCATTGTTACAACGATATTCGTTGGGCTCGCAGAATTTTTGGAATCCTGAAGAATTTTCAATATATATTGTAGGTTGAAATAAATGTGAATTGTTTTAAAAGGATGATAAAATTTATAAAAAACATCTAAAGTGGGTTGTTACACCTATACTAAACTCTTTGGAGTAGTCATAATGCGTGTCAGACGTGAATTCTTTTTATAAAAAAACAGAATAGTCGGTGAATTCTATATACAAAAAAATTATCAATTTTGGAATAGTGATATGTTCAGAGGTTATGGAATGAGGTGTAGCAGATCCGTAGTTAGAATCCCCTTAGGACCAATTTTTATGAAACAAACCTTTTCGGCGAGATTAGATTAAGCATAAATGGGCTATCATATGGGGTAGGATTAATAAATATTTAAATTTTAAAAAATTTGATCGCTAGTTAATAAATTGCTATACTATCTGACGTATGCATTATCATTAGACACTCCTTAATAGTGGAGCCTAATTAAACGTTTTCAAAAAAAAGCAAACCATTTTGCGTTTTTATTAATATTTATTAATTGTTATCAATTTGCATGATACCATTAGAAATGTATTATTTGTGTTGAAACGCAAAAGTTCAATTAGGTTGCACTATAAGATTTATTTAAAGGTGATCAGCCCCCACCTTTAAGAAGTTTTACTGTAATTGATAAAAACTTAAAGAAAAGGTGTCTAACAATTTTTTTTAATGGATTGGTAATCAAAAAATAAAGAAAGATTTGAAAATATTTTTGATAATATGTAATAATTAATATAAAAAAATTACTGACAGAATCATACTTATATTTACATGGTATACTTAAATGGGTAAAATTTCATTGTAGAGAAAGGCGTAGGAAGATATACGAGATTATTTAGTTGTTTTTATAGTTGGTTAATTTTTTTTGGAATTTGTTAGTATCATCATTAGTTATCATTTAAACAGTGAATGGTAATCATAGATTTTTTTTCAAAATAATCCGAATTGGCAGCATTAAATATTATAATATTTTTTTAAAATAATAAATCATATAATAATTATTTTGATAATAATTTAGATTTAAAAAAATATTTCAAATAATTGCCTATCTTCTTACACCTTATTGGAATTTGGGTAATAATAAAGAATCATGCATTTACGTATACAAATACACACATTAGATACGAGATGCGACCAATGAGTTCTAAAATAATTAGTGAACAACAATTTTTTGAGTATATTTAAATTAGGCATGTTTTTTATGGTATTTTTAAAATTAAATTATTTTATTAAAATAGATTATATCGGTATATAAAAAATGAAAAGAAGGAATAATATATGGGGATTGTGAAATAGTGAGTGGCGAAACTTAGAAAATTTGCATTTCAGGATTTAATTTTTTGCCTAGGATATAGATATAACTCCTCATTTGGCGTGAGTTTTTATCTGAGGTAAAGATAAGTTTACCAGAATCCACGATATTTACAGAAAGAATATGATGCCCTCAAATCTATGGGAGATTTTTTATTGAAAATGAGAGGATAATATTTCGCCATCTGAGGGGGGGGGGGATTAAATAGGTTTTGCAGAGGATGGGACAAGCATACGAGTTGTATATTCAGCTGGAAAGGGGACGGGGTGTTTGACAAACAAACGTTGATTCCTTTCAAGGATGGAAGATAGAGATCTTCTTAAATAGAGATGCCAATCTTTTATAAACTCAATTTGGCCTTGATTTAGTCTTAGTATTAATAAAAATATGACTATTAGGTTGAAGAGGGGAGAATATATAATTAAAATGAGAGCATTCTTGACCTATTGAGTTAGGAAAAGTTTAAAAATTTTGGGAATCAAAAAATATAAAAATCTTTAAACTCTCTGGGGTAAATAAAAATGTCGTAGGTGTTGGTAGCTAAGAGCTATGCGTCTCTGGCAACCGAAATATGATTAGTGTTCTGAATGCTTGCGAAAGATTGAAAGAAAGAGACTTCCAAAAGAAGGCGAATCACAGCAGAATGAATTGGTCTTCTGCCTGATTTTAAAGTGGTCACATAGAGGTTTATATGAAAGCGTAGGCATATTTGAATCTCTTTGTAAATTGTATGTTATTATCGACTTAAAAAATTACTTAAGCCAAATTTATGTTCAATTTCATAAAATTGAATAATTTTATAGGTAAAAAAAATTAAATTTGAAACTAAAAATTGTTTTTATTTGAAACTTACTTCGCAAGGCAAAATACTTCTTTTCTAAAAATGGAGGTTTAAAACGTTGCCTATGGTTCTGGGATAGAATAATATCACCCTATTCTCAATGAGTTAGAAAAGACAAGCTGATGAAAGAGAAAATCCGATTGTAAAAAATCGGCTCCCAAATACCCTTATAATCGCAACTAAATATGGTTAAAGAGATGCAACGTTATGTAAATGATGCCATGAGGGAAACGTAAAACGACATGGAAGAAAGTGCTAGAAAGGGCGAATCCGAGACTAGAAGGTGGAGAAAGAAGATCAAAAGATAATTGGTATAGAGGTAAATCTGGAAATCCGCGAAGAACTAGATATATATAATTTTTTTTATTATTATATCAATATTTCAAAATTTAGGTAATAAAATACATGAATCATCCAAGTTTATAAATTAATTTTTTTTTAAAAAACAAAAATCGTTAAGGGTAATGTTATACGTAACTAAACGTTATTAGTTCTTTAAGCATTTATATAAAATTGTTAAATAAAATCGTAAATTATCCCTAAATACAAAAATGTCACTGTTTTAAGTGGTGTGTCTCGCTCAGGATAAAACCTGTGAATTAGAATATCCATCAATGGATTTGGAATGAGACATAGAAGGCCAGGAGGTAAGTAAGCCTGGGGTTAGAAAGGTTATAAAGAATAATGGGGTAGGGTTATAAAATGAATTTGTATGCATGTATAATGTATAGTAAAGTGAGATATTAAAAAAAATATATTAAGCATCGACATGTGAATGGATGCATAGGTATAACAAAATATTTTGAGATTAATAGAAGAGAAAAGAGAGAGGTTATATATTTATGAGACTATTAATAAGAGAGGACTATAAGGATATTCTTTTCCTACATATTATAGAAAAGTTTTTAAAAAAAAGGAAATAGAAAATTAAAAATAATTATATTTACTTTCATCTCCGTCATTCTTGGTTAAACCGGCTGTAAATAAAAATATAATTAGTTTATGTAATTTTGCATAATAGTTTGAATCTGAGATATCAAAATTGATAAAGGGGTTTAAGAAGAATATTAGTTTATAACGAAATCTTAAACTTTTAAGAGAGCAGAGATTTGGTAGGTCCAAAGAATTATTTTTCATCGTAATCTTTTATTAAATTTGAAAATGTCAGAAAACAGAAAGAGACACATGAGTCTCCTTTGAAATTTAAATTATCCATTTTAATTTTATTAGTTTTTCAGCAGATAACATGCCCGTGGTTTGAAAAAAAAAATGATATATTAAAATAAATATTAGTCAATAATGATAATAAAAAAAGATCTAGGATAGTAGTCAGCAGGAGTATAAATATAATGGCGATCTCAACACAATTTCAAAAAGACTATAACATAAAATACAATAAGCAAACACGAACAATAAATAACAAGAATAAATGATGCGGCTGATTGATAACGATAGATGCTTATTCTATTAAAAATAAACTTCTGCAAAATAAATTACTTATATTGTCCTTACCTCAAATAAATCTTATTTCAAACTAAGCGTATTATACCTTTTTCTTTTCTTTCTTCTCAAAATAAGTGCCAAAAATTCCTTCTTATACATTTTCCCTAATTAATAAGCAAATAAATATGGGTGAAAAAAAACGGCAATTTCTTTCGTCCGAGCCATCGCTGCAATGACTTAAGCCGTCACAGATATTGGCCCGCTTGATGCATTGACCATTTTGACATGTGGCCTCATCGGTCTGACACCTATAAGAACCGATGATTGAAGACAAAGTGGTAGTTGGAACATATTCCTCATCGTTTTCATCAATTTGGGCCGCTTGTTGTCCACTTGTTTGATAAAGGTTATCTATTCTCTGCTCAACAATCGGGGAAGAGACACGGTCTTTTAAAAGAGAAAAAAATTAAACAAATAAATTTTCATTTTTAATATATATTTAGAATTCCTAGTTGGAAATGTGAAAATCCCCCATTTCTTTTCATTTTGTGATCCCCCCTCATCAATATTCTCTTAATTAGGTTCCTATAAATATTTGTAAACCGTAGCTATTGCTCCTATTATTTTAAATTTTATTGGATATTTGCATTCCGGATATGAATTTCCTTCTTTTTTTGCAAATTTTAAATATAAGTTACTATTTTTATCTGCTTATTTTAAAAAAAAAAATTTTAATTTAAAAGTCCACCTCTCCCTTTTACAACTTAAAAATTCTAATAACCCACAACTACAAACATCTTATATATTTTTTTGATAAATAATAGCTTATCTGATATAAGAGCTAGAGATCTGCAAAAGTAGGCACGGTCCCAAGCCCGAAAAAAAATTGAGTTCGGGCTGGGTTGGGTCTAATACTTTTTAAGAAAATTCAGGCCGGGTCGGGTCTTAGAAATTTTTTTAAAATATCTCTAAATTTATCAAATTTATGTTTAATTTTTTATGTAAAATAAAAATATTTATTTTATTTATAGAAACTAGACGCCATATGAAATTTATCGTTTATTTTGAGATTATAAAAATTAATTTCTATATTTAGAAAAATTCAGGCCGGCCGGTAAATTTTTTCCAAAAATGTTTCGGGTCCGGGCCGGGCCGGCAAAACTTTTTAAAAAAATTTCGGGTTCTGACCGGGCAGGGCAAAACTTTTTTAAAAAATTTCGAGCCGGGCTTGGAAAATTAGGCCCGATGCAGATCACTAATAAGGGCATCTTATTTGAAATAAAACAATATCGATTTTTTAATTATTAGGCAGGCAGCATCTACATCTAGTATAAAAGAATACCTCCTAATTCCGGACGAGAAACAGGCCTGGAAGTTACCCGTAGAGTGACGATGGCCCTGACGGACTTATCGTAAGGGGCTGGTAAGACACACCCATAATGGCCTTGATCCGAGGGCGAAATAGACGTCAAGATGAGTTCCGCTCCGTTTTCGTTACCCCCTAAGTTACGAACTAGAGAGTTACTAGATAGGGTCGACCCACCGCTTAATCTAACCCAAGTTACGCTTGGTATCTTGCCAGTTTCCGATTCAAGCAATACGCACTTGAAGCGGACGCTTTGTCCCTAGCAAAGATGGATTTGAAAATTTAATTTGCATTAATATGATTGGAATATTTTTTTAAGCAAAAATTTTAAACCCTTTGCCTTCCTAAAAACTCTAAAACTTTCAAATTGTACCCATTCCAATCGTTCTTTCTGCCCCGTGTGACAGTTATCAATTTTATTAAATTTTATACAAGTGAGTAGTAAATGCAAAATCGCTCGAGCCGATTTTTAAAAATGGTTAACTCAATATTTTAGCCAAAAAGTATTGCCTAGGCCTCGAGATTTCCTTAATAGATGTCCAAACCTTTAGGCCATCTAAGAGGCAGGATTGGGTGATAATTTATGGATAAAATATTGAGCTAATCGTTTTTAAAAATCGGCTAAAATGGAGCGATTTTGCATCACTACAGGTGAATAGTTTTTAAATAAACAAAGGACACAAAAAATGGATAGTTTCCTCCAGTAAAAATTATTTATCGAGGTTTTATTTTTATTGCAAATATAACCAATTTTTTTTTAAAAAGTAAAAATTTATATTGGGATATATGGAATGTATGATGATTCGAAATTTAATTTTTAATCATATACTTGGGGCAATGGCAATTTAAAATTTAAGTAGTGTATTACTTATCAGAGATGCCACTAGCCTTTACAATCTCAGGGAGATCAAAATTTTTTTTTATAAAATTATTTTCAAAACGACCTTCTTTTTTAAGTAACATTTTTAAAATTACTTCTTTTTTGCGTGGGAGCGGGGGGGGGGGGGGGGGGGGGGTATTAAAAATCTAAAATTTTCAGGGCTCTTCAAATTTTTTAGGGTGACGCGATTGCTTCCTATCCTATGAATAATTTCAGACATTTTTCGCAGTATTATTTTATGTATTTGTTAATTTATATGAAAAATTCATAGAAAAATAAACAGGGAAATATTATAAATTCATAGTGTGGTGGGTACTCTGCACATACTGGAATACATTACCGATTAAAATACAATTTTTTTAAATCTTACGACTTCAGAAAATGATTTAAAATGGTGAAATTCTGAATCACCTAAATATAAAAATTAACACAAATTAAGATATTCAAAAGCCGGCTCAAAACACTTCGAAATTTAAAATGTGAAATATACGTTTCTGGTTAAATCAATTATTTTTATTCAAATTTAAAAATCGCCCTCCTAGTAAATGATCTAAAATTGAGAAACTTCGAATGGATTCTACATATAATACTATGAATTTATAATATTTTGGTAATTATATCGTCCTTTATAAAATTCTTTTAATAAGGCCGCATTTATAATAAACGCGTTTTGATCAAACGTTGTGTTATTTAACACAGCGTTATTACAAAAAAAGCCAATTAGGTATAAATTTATAAACATGGAGCTTTATGATGATAATAAAATTTCAAAAACATGGTGCGATGCGTTGATAAAATATGCGATACAATTATAAAAATAATAGCAAATCGATAAAAAGTTTTGTGATTTTTCTTAAATATTATATAAAATAATTATCTCTATTCTAGCTATCTTAAATTAGTTTTTAAATCTAAATTATGCGTAATAACGCAACGCTTGAAGATAACGGTTTACTATATAAGGCTTTTCTAGAGATAATCTGAACGTTTGGTTGTCAAATATATTTTAAAAAATATTTCAAAACTAGCATTTTGAAAATTAAGAAAATATCAATTAAAATATTTTATTTTAAAATCAAAATATTAATGATTTTGATCAAGATTTACTTTACAATCCCATAAAATTATTTCTTTAGATAAAGTACTTAAATCTATATTAGTCGATCGAATCTTTGTGTATTTATATTTATTCAATCAATAAAATTTAATCATGCATTCTATGAAAGGAAAAATATATAAGTAAACCAAAAAATTTGAATACCAAAAAAACGAAGTATGAAGATAATAATATGAAACTATAAATAACATATAACAGGTTCATAAAAATAATATTCAAATTTTTAGCGTTATTTAGCAACTCTCGATTCAGGCTTGTTTTTGTTAATATTAGACGCTCGAGAGCGCTCCTTATAACCTTTAGAATGATAAAATAATATCTAAAAAGACTATTTTAGTGGCGTCTTTAGTGAGCGCAGGAGAACCCCGTCCATTATTTGGCAATTTTTGATAAAATTTTATTTTGTTAAATTCTGAAAAAAAATTAAAGGTTCCACTCGATTGTTACCGCTTACGACAAACCAAAAATAAATACCCCTAAAAAAGATACTAACTTCTGCTGCTGTTGAGTGAGCTGGCTCTACTCTCAAGCGATAGAATACGTTATGAACAGGTGTCTGTATTTGTGAGAGCCTGGGATGGTCAATATCTCTCATTCTCGTAGCCGGTGTTGGTAGAGAAGGTTGAGTGGAGCGTATTAAGTTAAAATCTGGATTGAATATATTGTTAAAATTATAAAAATGGAATCAGGATGGTAATCTAATATTTTCTTTTCTTTTCTTTTCTTCTTTCTTTCTTTCTTTCTTTCTTTCTTTCTTTCTTTCTTTCTTTCTTTCTTTCTTTCTTTAAGATATATAAGTATAACTAACAAAATAAGTAGAAAAAATTTATAAAAACAAAAATTCAGTTAACTTTTCTCGACACGTATTATGACATGTTGTTCAACCACGTGTGGTTTGGATGTGATTCCACTTATGCGATCTCGGCCATAAATAGCAGATACACGACAAAGATAAGATCCCGCGTCGTCCAACCTGACGCGACCTACCACGAGCCGCCTTCCACCGTGAACAGCGTATACCCGGTCGGGAGGAAGGGCACGACCGTCTGTGCGACTCCACTCAATTTCTTCCGCTACTATCTGCTGATCCCTCCGTCTCACATATACCTTTATTGATAAAAAATGAGATGCGTTAAGTTTATTTGTGAATTTATGTGCGTAAAAGGGAATATAAAATATTTAATTTAATTTAAGTCCTAAATAAAATCTAACGAATCTACTGATTATAGCATATCATTTTCTAGAATATAAATCGATTTAGAATGATTGATTAGACCATTTTATTTTCATTATTATCAGTCAAATGTTATAATTTTTCTAAGTAATTGATGACTTCATTTCTTACAGATTTATTTTCCTCTGTTTGACATTGAAATTAGATTGAAATTTTAAATTAACAAAATATTTATAAATAGCAGGAACTTTTTTTTGCCACAAACATGATTGGTAAAAATTGTAAGATTCTCAAAGAGCACATTAAGAACGTTATGCCTCACACTGCATTACACTTTTTTGAACATAGAATTATTAATAGCAAATATAAATATAATAAATTATTCGATTACGAAGAATACCACAATTAAATATTCGCTTAAATACAAGAGCAGATTGTTGGATTCGTCCGAATATGAATAATAAATGAGAACTCATAATATTGAGTAAATATATTTCCTACATAGGCTTGATTTCAAGTCTTTTTTGAAAACTTTTTATTTCTTAAAATAACGATATCAATATTTTAAATTGTAGAAGTTTTAAATGCTGAAATCCAAAGTTTTTCATTATATTTTCAAAATGTTAAATAGAAAATAAAAATCTTGATCAAAATTCCTGATGCAATACGACAAGATGATAGCTTCGATAAGTTTTGGAGATAAGTTAATTTAATGCCAAAGGAATTAAATTTAGAGGAGCCCATTTTAAAGAACCAGAGAAAAAGGCTTTTAAAACTCGAAGCTGGCTCGAATTTATCATACCATCATTTCGGGCCAGTTATTGAATATTATAGACAAATATTATGAAGTCTTAGATCATACAATTCTTTAGAGGAGGTCATAACCATGCTAGAAGAACGAAGTAAAAAAGAAATTATTACAATTTTTCCAGTGTAAAATTTATTAAAATGCTGTTAACAAACTCGAAAGTGCTTGCTCTCCTGAACGATAATTTTCTGGACTAACATGTCTAATCTAATTAACTTTCTACGATAATATGGCAAAGATTAATCATATCGCAATTTTAACTATTAAAAAGAACTTGATTCAAATGTAATTTAATAAATATTTTTATAAATAAAAATGAAATAAGAAGAAACTTTGCCTAAAATTAACATTTTTTATACTATATCATTCAAAATCTTTTATACAAAATTAAAATTACAGGCTGTTTTTGCTATTTTTTTCAAATTGAATAAATAATTTTAGCCTCTGTACCCTCATAGACATTATATTAAGTCGCCGCCTCTGATTTCGAATACAAGTAATTGTTGTTGCCATTCCTATATATAAACGAACACCTTTCGGCCAACCCGTTTCCATTTTGATAAAATAGGCGCGTTATATATGTTTGGTAATATCTGAAACAAAATTTTACCTCAGTAGCAGTTATATTGCCTGAGATAATGGCAATTAAAGGTATAAATATCGGCGCTTTTAACCTTTTACTGATGTTAAATAACTAGTTTTAAAATAAAAAACAATATTAGTTTGAATATGAATCTAATATTAATAACTGTCAATAATTGATAATTAAGGGGAAAACATCAAAATTAAATTTTTTTAAAAAATGGTCATCCATTTTATGTAGGATATTAATCATTATTAATATAATAACTAGGTCAGTAATTGGTAATTAAGAGGGTGACATCAAAATTAAATTTTTTAAATATTGGTCATCTTATGTCCAGTAAAAAATTTACGAAACAAATATACTCATTCATAATATATAAATAATATATCATGAAATTTTAAATGTAATTTCCACATTACTACATTATGAGCTTCAATTTTTTTTTCAATAAGCATAATATTACTCGTAAATATATTATAATGTGTTAAAATGATAGTCAATGGCTTTTATTGCATTAAAATATTCATATATAGAGCAATCTATACATTTTTTATACATTAATTGGCATATTTTAATTTTTAAATAATTATCCAGCCTTGCTAATTATTGAAGAAATTATTAGAATAATATTAAAAGAATAATAGATAAAAATATAATTGAAGCGCATAAATTATTCGAAATATTAATTTTAAATTTTCAAATGGGCATAAGATGACCAATATTTAAAAAAATTTAATTTTGATGTTTTCCTCATAAATAACTTAGTTGTTAAATATTAAATTCAGTATTCAAACTAATTTAACTTTTTATTGAAAACTAGTTATTAAACAATCAGTTTCAAAAAGTCGTTTTTCTTACCTTTAATCCACATTATCTCAGGTAATGTAATTACTAATGAGCTAAAATTTCGATTCAGATATTACTAGAACATATATAACGTGAATACAAATTTTCATCAAAATTGAAAAGGGCCGGCAAAAATATCAGTTCTTGCTCATTTGACATGGAATTCATATAATATGTAAATTGTCTCAAATATTTTGTATCATATAATATTATCCATGCATATGTCTTTTTGGGATAAACTTTAAATCATTCACTGAGAGCGATTTCTAAATTTTAAAAATCTGATTTGACCGAAAATATATTTTAGTTTATATAGAGTACCACTGTAAATTTCAAACAATTTTACCTCGAACTTTAGAACTACTCTTAATTTATATTTGTTTGAATTTTAAAATAAATTAAAAAATAAAGAAATGTTTATGACGAAAAATATGTAAAATTCTAAGGTTAGGTACTTTACACATGCTGAAATGCATTTCCGGTCAAATCAGATTTTTTTTAAATTTAAAAATCGGCGCTTAACAAAATTATTTTTGAAAGATCCTGAATTCCAATAAATTCCATATCCCAATACGACATATAAATAAAGTAAAAGACGCTTATTACTTCAAACATTGAGGAACCATGTTCATTGACGATTAATGTAGTTGGTCTTATAATTACGTCGATTGGCGATGTGACCTTAGGTGAAGGAGCTAGTCCTGAATATTATGATACATTTATTTTTTGAAATTTAAATATAGGATAATCTTTAAATTTTGCAATAATAAAATACGATCCTAATTTTCATTACTAGTCTGCACAGTGGCCTGATAGGATCTTCCTAAAGACTCGATGGCTTTATTCCTTTGTAATTGGCGGCTTAGATCATAACTGTCGATAGTCGAAATTCTGGCAGTCGTTGTCAATGTAGTTAAAGAAGATTTCACATCGGGTAATGTGGTGCGGGCTAAGGTGGTAAAATCCGCCCAACTGGATCCTGTCAACATGTCCTTGTAGTAACTCTGTTTGCGCTGTTCGTGCATCATTTTTTCTTGTTGGTACTTGATCATTCTGTCCCGGTAATCTTTATTCCGATCTTCATCGCCTAGATCAGTTTTGTATTTTAAACATATAATATATTATATAATATAAACCTTTAAAATTTATATTTAGAGACTTGTCGAAAGAAAATTTTTAATTTTAGTTTTAATTTCAAATAATAAACATGGTTCGATTTTTTTTTTAAAAAAAATAGTTATTCTTATTAATAAATAGTGAAAATCGGAACTGAATCACGGTCCTCAAAAAAAATACAGGTCCAGACTATGATTCTAAATAATATGACAGGTGGAATATTAATAAAAGATAGATCCGGAGGACGGTCTGAGCCGGAAAGAATTAAAAGACCGATCTGGACCATGGTTCAGAAAAAACACCGGTCCGTCACTATTAATTAAATTAACTTTGAAAAATATATATTAAGAAACTTTAAGATTAAATTAATGTTGAATGTAAATTACGAATTCTTTAAACGGTATACCCAAGGTACAGTTTAACACAAGCCAAACTTAGGCATAAAAAAACACAATTTATATGTCATATCACATCATGCTATGTATTTTTTAAAACAGGTGCTAAAATATAATATTTACTATTGCCCCGTCTATTGGTAGCCTGCGAGAACGTGGTGGGAGAGTTAGTAGAGTATAAAAGCGTGTTAAGGGTAGTGACGTATTTTGTAGGACTTGAGGCCTCAGTCGTTTCTGTTCTTCTAGTGCTCCAAGTATCAAATACGTTAGAAACGTCTACCTTCTTTGAAACTCTAATCGTGGTAACTGGACTCTCGCTTGAGATGCCTATATAAATTTTTATTAAAAATCAATATAATTAATTGTGAATTGTTAAAAATTGTTAAAGTTTGAATTATAAATATGGAATTAAAGAAACGATTCATAGTAAAATTACAAAAAATTAAATAAATTTATGTTTATTAATTTCAACATTCATTATGAATTGTTATTAAAAAAGGGAAGATTAGAGCATTCCCGCATGTGTTCTGACGGTTCATCATTTGAAAGTATAGAATTAATCTAATTGTATCCACCATTCATAACCCCAACATTAATCTACAAAATATATAAGTTACAATCTTACCTTAGATGATGTGGGAGTAGTTATTATAAAAATTCAAAAAAATTAATTTAATTTTATCCCATACCCGGGTTAATGTTACAAAGCCATGCGGTAAATTTACGAATTTAAGATCCCAATATAAGTTCTCAATTTTTGAAAACACATTACATCGAAAATGCAATATACCCAAACATAATTGATTTAAGAAAAATATCTTATTTGGAATTTCACATGTATCTCCCAATTATCCTTTGACCCAAATATTGACTAGATTATAACAGCTAAAAAAAATCAAATATAAGAAAGTATGACGATTTTTCAGATTTTCATTTATACCCCAATATTTATTTCTACGAACAGATGTTTAGATTTTAAGTTAAAAAATCTCAATGGTCGTGGGTGTATCCTCTTTTAAAATTTTACAAATAACACAAAAAGTTTCCTTATATGATTTTTAAATATAATTTCAATATAGTTTTTACAATATGTTATTTTGTAAAGTAGTTTACTTATATGCTATTCTTAATATATTTTTTTAAAATAAATAAAAATGAATATTATAAAAATTAAAATAAAAGAACTAGAACAGTGGCTGCGCTAATTAATGGGTGGATTGTATTAATAAACCAGGATGTTAGGATTTAAATAAGAATTGATAAATGTAATAAGTGATTTTTTTAGCTAATAATTATATCACTTAATTTAAAGTTATTAATTTAAAGGTGTTAATTACATTTGTTATAATAACTTAGTTTAAATCAAATAATATATAAAACTAAGTTGAATATAGAATAAAAACAATTTAACTAATAGATATTACAGTATTTATTATAATGGCATGCAGAGTTGGACATACGGCGAATACGCATGGAGAGCTGGATAATACCGTGAATACTTTTAACTAAAATGGAGGATTCTTTTTATTTTTAATAAAATACTTATATCTGTATCTAAGGTATCGTCTTCATTAAGATACCGATTCAGATACTTTTTAAAATAATTATTATTAACTTTTAAAATTTTTCAATTGATATTTTTAATTTTCCTTTCCTATCTTTATAACTTAAATTAACATTTAATTATGATTTTGTATTTTAGGATAGACTAAAGGTTGAAAATCTTTCAAAATTTTAAAAAAATGTTTTGGCCTCATTCTATATTTTTTTTTAAAAAAAAGAAGCTTATCACGTGTTATAAAGTTTTCCAATTAAATTTTTTGTGTTTTGGGCGTAGGGTAAAATACATTTTATAAAAAATTTATCAATATTTTTGTGTTTTGGGCGAAGGGCGAAGGGTAAAATACATTTTATAAGAAATTTATCAATATATATACATGACATTACCCATAAATCAATTATAAAATTTCTTTTATAGATTTATAATATGGCATTATTCTACTAAAAATTAACCATAATTGCAATATTGCCCCTTGCGGGAATGCCCCGGTGTCCCCTATCCGGAAAAATAAATAAAAATACTGCATTCTCTTTCATCGGATGCATCGGTGCAATCAACCATAGAATTGCATTTCAGTCTAATATCAATGCATTTTCCATCTGAACATTGAAATTCATTTGCGGTGCAATCTTGACGTGTATGCATCATAAATGAATTATTATATTTTTTATAAGAAAGAAATGTACGGTTATAAATAAATATAGAAAAATAAAATGAATAATCCTTTACAATTAAGTCACCTTTAATAAGAGTAGCAGTCACGGATGGCGTAGGGCATTCGATTTCGTCAGATCTATCCGAGCAATCGTAATGGGAATCGCATTGCCGCCGTGCTTCAATGCACTCGTTTAGCCGTGACGAGCATTTAAAAATAGGACCGCCTTCCCCAAGCCGAGGGCATGCGAAGGATCGACGCGTTGACAAGGAAAAAGATGTCGAAGGCGATGTCCAGATGGAGGACAAAGACGTTATTGTAGTAGTGGCTTTATCAAAATTTTAAATTCCATTATTTTTCTAAATATAATTTTTAAAAAAGCGAATAAATAATGCTCCTTTTAGGATTTAAGACACTATGAAATTGAAAAAAAACTATGTGATTTAAAAAAAAATACACCTCAAATTAAACAACTACATCTATATACAGTAAACTAAAAAAAACACCAGCTTAGCTGATTAACTCAAAATAGAGAAGAATGGAGGATCAGATAAATACTTTATTCATATATAAAATATGGTGCAATTCTTTTATCTGCTGAACACATAGTGTGTCCTTAGCCTAAGCTATTAGATAAATGTTTGGAAATCTCAATGAGGCCGAGATTTTCAAACAATTAGAAGTATGCAGCAGAACTAAATAATTTAGCATTTTTGAACTAGAAACATATTATATTATGGATGAATAAGCTGTAAGGCTGCATTCTATCCTGTCTAGTTTCTTTTTTTAAAATTCTAAACAGCAGGCTGAATAGTAATTATTAGATTTAGAAATTAGGAATAAGTGTTGCTTTACAGTATTTAAAAAATATCATTACTTTATGTCAAAATCTATATTTAAGAAAGAACTAGTAAATAGTGTAAAGGCTTCTTTTCTGAATAGATTTCAGAAAAATCTAAATAGAGTTAGGACACAGCTTAAGTGCCTTTTTTCCGCTAGGAAAAATCAGAAATGAACTAATGAAAATTACACAAGTAGCGGCTTCAATGATTAAAATATATATATGGGAATTATTATTCTTTAATCTAAAAAAATATTACAATAAACAAATCTGTACTACTTCGCAGTTTAATTTAAATAGAAGAAAAAAGGACAACGCATAAAAATATAAAAATGGATTACTATGCCCACTCGAACCCTAACCCCACTATTCGGGTCGTACCCTATAGGTTGAATACACCTAATCTTCAAACTTGTCTAATTATGTTTAAGAAAAAATTAAATAAAATGACCTAAAACTGGCCTGCATGTGAAGTATAGGTGTAGATATAAATTTAGAAAGTAATTAAAAATAAATAAAAATATAATAACTAGGCATGGGAGAACAATCCCTTTCATCAGATGTATCCAAACAATCATAGACTTGGTTGCATTTAAGAGAGTCATGTATGCATTGACCATTGTCACATTTGAATTCGCTTTCACGGCATATCACGGGGTGGGCTTTATTACATTTTTTATGAAATCAATTAAAATTAACTCGATATTATGATTGGCAACCAAACACAGTGTTGTTAAAGTAAGTAGTTACATATTTGCAAAAAAATAATTGCAACTAGCTACTTGTGAAATATAAAGGCAAATGCAACGAATTATTTTGAAAATATAATTGTTTCCCATTTAAAATGACCTTTTATTAAATATAATGTTTCCTCACTTACATCTGGCCCTCCTGTAGAACGTTTTTTTTATTTTAGAGAATTATAGAAAAATTAGCCCCACCAACCAGCCAAAAACAAAAAAAATGCGAAATCGTTTTTAACAAATGAGTCATATTTGGCTCCTAATACTAAATCAAACAAAAAAAGAATTTTAATGTATGCAATTTTGAAATGAGGTCAAATAAACTGTAATAAAATAACTTGAGGAAAATCAAAATATTGTCTTTTGTAAGTCTAATGCATTTTGTTTTTTTATAATGATATAACCAATATATGAATAATCCAAAAAAATTGAATTTCGTTCTCGGAAATATTTAAATTCCTGGAAACGTTGGACCAGCTTTTACATAAGCAATCACAATTCTTATTAGAATTTGTTTCTTTTAAAAAAATTCTTATGCAACTCAGAGTAAAGATGTTTGTGAGACTAATACAACTACGTTAGTGAATTAGTATAATATAGAAAGAAAATTATTGTTTAACTTTAGATTATTTTATAAATTAGTAATTGATTTTCGAAAATTATTTTCAATAATTTAAATATCTTTTTTAAAATTGAATGAACACATAAAATAATTGTTAATTAAGAATGCTAGATATGGGTCAGAGGTTTAGACTAAATGCACCTGCCTTTTCATTGTTTAAAGCGTTCGCCTACCGCCTATTATTTTCTTAAATTCACCAGTCCTACTCAAAAATAATTTTAAATTCACCAGTCCTACTCAAAAATAATTTTAAATTCACCAGCCCATTGTTTTGAAAATATTTTTTAACTCTTCCACCCGCCCAATGTTTAAGATTTTTAACCCGCCCGACCATATAAATTTTTAAAAAGATAATAGCACATTGCCGGAGAGAAATGCGCACTGACGCAAATCACATTATTATATATTCGAATAGTCATTTTATCCCAGGTAAATACAATTATAGACCAAGTTGGGATAAATTGTTTATTATCACTCCAGGGCACATCATATATTTGGATCGGGATCGTATTTCTACGTCTGGTTTCGAAACTTGCATCTTCAAAAATTTAAGTCTGATAGTCACCAATTTAGCATCCCATCAACTGGGTATCGCAATCAATGGAGGTTACGAAATAACTACTATGTTACTACCCTAGTGATGAAATCTTCGCTAAATGAACTTTTTTTTAAATTGCTATTCGTTTCGCATTATATTATTTTTCAATTCTTCACTTCTGCCATTCTTATTATTTAATCTTCAATTTAATTAATATCAGCTTTCATCATCAGAAGGGATCCAACAAGACGATCCACTGATTTCGATTACTCTGCACCTGCACCCCCCCCCCTAACGAGATCTGAAAGAAATTAAAATAAAAACTCACTCCCAAATAATAGGACTTTCATTTGTTGAGCAGAAACTGAGATTTACCAAATAAACTGCTATATCCCATTTATCCATAATCCTCAATCAACCGAAAACTCGTCCCTAACCCATCTTTGTTAGGTGGCGGGTTATAATATGCCAATAACTTCTTTTATGATACTTTATCTTCCTTATTTCAAATCAAAAACATATATCAGATTCTCTTACTTTCTATGATATCTTCGTAAGCTCTTTTTTCTCTCCTTAATCATTGTTTTGCCCTTAACGTCTCCGTTAATTTAATATTTGCAACAAACGAAACTCCCTCTGCGAATTTTAATTTTGAATCCTTTGCTTCAAATGAGATATTCGAGAGAATTGCCTTAAAAACACTTGATTAATTTTCAGGCACCTCCAAAGTTGGAGACAATACTATTGATGCATGTCCTCGGTCTCTCACTCTTAGATTAAATGACAAAAAATGTAATGGCAACAATTGTATACGTAAAATACTTGAATTCAATTCTCAATGAAATCAAAAAATTACTATAGGATTTTTAACCCAAAATTTACGTTTCGATCAATTTTATAAGATAGCGATTTTTTCTAAAAAGGCACCAAACAATCTGGTTTAATAATTAATATTGCCCCCAATCAGGACAATTTTTAGAAAATTTCCACGATCGCATTATGTTACGATATATATCAGTAAAGGGGGTGGATGGGGGTTCTATATCAAGGGTAATAAAGAAAAATAATTATTTCTATAAAAGTTCCAAAGTTCCCGTTTACCCCTCAAAAACATTAGAAAAGCTGCATTTACATTTTAAAAAAATATAAAATAATAAAATCAACCCATATTTGACAATTTTTTTTTATAATAAACTAAAGATCTACAAAAGTAAGCCCAATTATCCCCATTTTTTTTATTGGTCAATTTTATTTTCTCCTCTTCTCAAAAAAAAAAATTGGATTTCCTTTTCCCAACGACATTTTTCTGGATCAGGTGAACATTTGAATTTTTTTTTTATAAAACATTTTGATTTTTTCCGGACCGGCTCTATTTTTTAAAAAAAATTGGGTTCGGGCTAAGTGGGGACAATATTTTTTTAAAAATTCGAGCCGGGTCGGGTCTTGTAATTTTTTTAAAATATATTTAAATTTATCAATTATATTTTGAATTTTTTATGTAAAATAAAAATATTTGATTTTATTTATAGAAACTAGACACCATATAACATATATCTTTTATTTTGAGTAATTATAAAATTAATTTCTATATTTAAATAAATTAAGGCCGGGCGATAAATTTTTAAAAAAAAAAATTTCGGGTTCGGCCCGGCAAAATTTTTTTAAAAAATTTCAGGCTGGGCTATAAAAATTAAGTCCGAAGCAGATCACTATAATAAACTATAGTAAGTGAACACGAAAAAATGATTGTGGTTTAATTAATTTCGATAACATCATCAACGGAAAATAAGATTTTTTTTAATATTTAAATGTGACAAAATTTGTATCTATTTTTTTTACTTCTCCCCATAAATATTCAATAAAAATGCTAATTTTTCAAAAAATGGGGAGGGGGGGGGGGTATAAATAATATAGAAAACAAAATATCCAAATCATTGATATTATATAAAATAAATATATAGGAATATAATGTTTAATAATGTTAATGTAGTATTATAATATAGTGATTCCATAAAGGTGACCATTGAATGGTGGTTACGTATTGGTCAACATATATAATTGGTAAATATATACAATATTTTCATAAGTCAATTTATTAAGATTTTGATGGGGAGGGGATCTAACTAAATTGGGCAAGATATTGAGGTGATCACCTTTAGAGGTTTCATTGTATAATATTTTAAAAGGCTGGTAAAGTTGTTAAAAGTGTCTTCAGACCATTACCATAAATTGGTTAATCGATATTAAATGAATAATGAATCAAACATAAACTAGAGCCTATACGAGGATTTTTTTAAAAATTAAATTAACGTTTTGACCATAAAGAATATAAGGAAGTTAATTTTTTTAAAAGATCTTTTCAATTTAATGGCACAAGATCGTTATTAAAATATTTTTAGAGAATTGTGAGACACTATTGGTAATAGAATAAAAGGGGAAGGGAGTAGGATGTAAGGTAAGCGGGGGAGGGGGGGGGGTAATAATTTTTTATTGCTAACCTTGATTTAATTTTCTTTTTTTTGCTAATGAAGGGGGGGGGGCAGGAGTTAGAGGTCAGCGCTTGGACTGTAGCAGGCTGCAAGGATTTTTTTATGAACTTGAAAATAGGCAAAATTTGTCCTTTTCTTTCAAAAAATATTATACTTTTATATAATTTCATGGGTCAGACAAGCAAGGATTTTTTTTATGAGCTTGGAAATAGGCAAAATTTGTCCTTTTTTTCAAAAATATTATACTTTTATATAATTTCATGGGTCAGGCAAAAAAACGCTGCGCCACCTCTAATAAGAGATAATATCTTCATTCGTGTTGGAAAAGGAGGGGTGAAAGGGGGGGGGGGATACAAGTACTTGCACTCACGATTTTTCATATGGTTAATTTAATGTGCAAATGAAATAAATAGTTGCATTTCAAAATAAGTTATGTACTGCGGCTCAACAAGAAAAATTTATTCAACTCAACCAAAAGGATCTAACCAATTCTAAATCTAACCAAAAAATAAATAAAATTTCTTATTTCTTTCATTACATCATATTACTATAAATATGGTATTAAAAAAATGTGAGTATAATTAAAATTTGTTTGAAAGGTGATCCCCCCCCCTCCCCTCAAAGGAGATTTATTTTAAAAAAGCAAGAATTCACAAACAACATTTAAATAAAATTTATATATGCTATGTTCCTTACAGCACCCTAACTCATCGGAATAATCTTCGCAATGCACAACTCTGTCGCATCTGTATTCCCAGGGAACGCATCTGCCGTTACCGGGACAAGGAAACTGCCCTGTTGGACAAGCGGGGGCGAAACGACGTCGATAAGGCATAATGAATGCCGAACTAAACCTCGTTGCTGCCCGACGCCTCTTGGGGCGAAGGGAACGCGCATCATCATAATAACTGCTAAAAGGGTATTTAATATTCTGGGCAAATTTTTTATCCTCATCATCTTTCATATCCTGAGAGTTACCGTTCATAAAATAATGTTCAGACCGAGGATCGGGTGACTCGTTAAAATTCCCGCGATGAAAATATCGATCAGCCGATCGAGGTTTACTAGTAGCTGGGTCGGTATCTTGCTTCCGGTCGTTTCCGGGTGAAGCTAATCGTGAGGCCAAGGCCAGCAATTGTCTAGAATCCATGAGAATCACGTCGTGGTAGTGTTTCAAGTGATCTAGGTTATTATGATCACTATTGTATCGTTCTTGTTTATGCTCATTATAATCTTGCGGGTTATTTGATTCAGAATTTCTTTCCGGATAATTATAATTTTCCATTTTTATATCGTTAAAGTTTTCTTCTTTTTCGTCTTCGTTATAGGGTTGTTTACGGAGCCTGTAACTAAAAACTTGGACGGGGCGGGTATCCCCGCCGGCCCCATCTACTAGTATATCGTGAGAGTATAGGATGGCGGGAGCCATGTGCGTCAGAGAAGCGAACACCAATATAAAAGTGAGGAATGTCATAAATGGGATACGCGTGTAAAAGAATCTCATTATTTTTAAAACCGTTTTTAAAGAATTATCAAACTATTCCAATAGAATATTTTTTAATTTAATGTGAAAAATTAAATTATATTTTCATTTTATTCCAATATTTTTAAAAAAATAATAAGTATAGTATAGTATATTTTCATTTTTTTTGGAACAATAAATAAAAACTATATTTTTATAATAACGATACATTAATAATTCATAAAATTATCTTTAAAAATTCTCCCCCCCCCCCATAAATAATTTGATTAAAATTAAAATAATAACTATGACAATTATTATAATTATCATTAAAAAAATAAATTATAAAATTATCTAAAATAACAATATAAAATATCATTTATTCTAAAGTAAAACTTATGGCTGGTAGAAAAAAACGAAATTACACTTATTACTTACTTTATCTCCCACCCTTTCTCTTCTTAAAAAACGAAAGGTTTATCAGATAAGATAATACATAATATTAATATGGATTAAGGAATCCAAAGGTGTCAACTTTATTTTTTTTAGAAATGAATATATATATGTTAAACCTCTTTTTCAAAAATGGAAATAATTTCAACCTTTCTGGTTACCTGTTCTAAATCTCTAAAAAAAATAGCTAAAAATATTATATATCCTCGAAAATTTTAAAACAATATTGATAGGAATGTTATATATTTTTCAATTGGATATTTTGAAAAATCGTCAATGGGGAAGATTAATACTCCAAAATCAATTGAAATATAAGTAAAGTATATATAACTTTCCCTAGCATCTATAAATATCATTATCAATTTTTTATTTTAGCTATATAAAAAAATATCCCTAATTTAGGGAGAAAATCCCCCCCCCCCCCATAATCTAAGGTAGACAATTGCCCATTTTCTCAAGGTTTTTCTAATAAAATATAAATTAGAAATTATGACCAAAAAATTAAGGTTCCCGAATGATTCATGCCACGGTTCGGACCATGGAGCGATATTAAATTACTAAGACCAGACTAGACCAAAAACTGAACCATTGACGTTCGCTAACTTTAGAATGGTCGTGAAATGTCAATGCAGGAAAAATAAAAATTTAAGAAAAAAAATGGGGGAAAAAATATATTTATGATTAAACAACGTTGATAGTATTATCCGATTCCATATATAAAAAAATTTGAAAATAAGATTGTGACGAAACATTCTTTCTTATACCTCCTTTACCTACCCCCTTCTAAGACGATCTTAAGTAGTACCCCCCCCCTCACCTCCTCGTGCCAATAAACATTCATAAAGAATAACCCTACCAGGGGCAGGCCTCGGTTTTCAATGCCAATACAATCCAATATAAAATCAGATATTTTATTGGTTTTTAAAACTAATACTACTCATTGCCAATACAATAGCCTATATATCAATCCAATATTAATAATATATTAGGTTAAAAGAAATATCAATACTAAAAATTATTCAATAACTAATTAATACAAATATCTCTCAATTTTAAATTAATTTTGAATTTTTAACTCTATTTCGCGGATAAAGCTAATATTTCCTTATATGTGTCTAATTTACCAAGTATCAAATTTTTGTTTTGAATTATTTACAGCAAAATATATTATTGCATCTGTTGGTGTGCTTATACTACTTTAGAAAGATTAAATAATATGTAGCAATATTTGTATTTATGGAAATATATTCATATCAATTTTTATTTCGGATCGTAATCGAAGTAAAAGAATGTAAAAGATCAAAACTTAACTAATGCTGGCACTTGTAACTTTTGTAAGCTAGCTGTAACCCAGATCAGGCCATAACAGGGTACCTAGTTAGATAAGCCACCATCAGGTTTTAGCCCATACTTAATTATAGTAAAAACAAAGATTATTTATGGCTCGCAGCCCATTGGATGGATTTTTAACTTTGCCGTGTGATATGAAATTAGAAATTAGATTTATTAAATATTAATATCTCATAGAAACATCAGGAATTAGCCGTACCATTTTAGATTTTGAAAAATCAAGCAGACACTTTCGGGCTCAACAACTTATAAAACTAACAGGATAATTTTTCCAAAAGATTATAAAATGAATGTCTAATAAAAAAAATTATGGGCCAGGCTAACCTCACCAACTCCTCTCATTTAATAGGGGAAAACCATTTATTTTTAAATATTCATTTAATTCTTTTTTCTTTAACAAATAAAAATTGCTTTCATTATTAATTCAATAAAGCCGACTTAAATTTTCAGTTTTTTTTTAGTTTATAATAAAAACACGAAATATGGTTTAATATTATAATATATAAACAAAACACACATTATCAAACTATAATATTTGAGATTCATACTATAATACACGATAAAAATAAATAAAATATTTAGCATCAAAAAAAAGGATAAAAATAATTAATCCGGTTTAAAGAAGAAAAATTTTAATTAAGGCTGTCACGTTGCGTCCATATACTCCTAAGCATAAAGGGTTATGGTTTATTTCTCAATATTATATTTTATAAATAATACTTTTCTTAATTTTTGAGAGTGTTTCGCTTAGGGAACATTCCAGATTACCAAGTTATCCAGGGCCGGGCCAGGGGTACCATCACTAATTAAATACAGACCTGGCCCATATCCCAAGAAAATTTTAATGTCATTTCCTTCATAAACTTCCATTTTTGCCTGAACATGAATTTTAAAAATAAGAATTTTTTATTATTTTGTTATATCATATTTTGAAATAAACAGGGTATGATTTTTTCCATATAAATACTTTTATACTGATTCGGGCCGTGGGCCGATTCAGGTCATGCGCCAGGCCTAGATCTAAAAAATGAGTTGGGCTGAAAAATAGATTCGATTTGTAGGTTTCCTACATGGATATTTTCCAATTCTCGGAATTAAAATAGAAAAACCTCTTCCACATTTATATTTCCCTTAACCTAAAGACCTAGCACCTAATTGTAGTATTGAATGTGAACCAATGTCGATCGGTTCATAAAATAAAATTTTCCTTTATTATACAAAAAAAAAGAAATAGGAACGAAATTTGAATTTTTTTTAACATATTTTTTATTAATTATAATTTAATTAAATTGAAGTATATGAATATGCCTTATTAACTAAATTTAATTTTTTTCAAAAAAATTTTAAGTAAGTTAGTTGTTACTTTAAATTTATAGTAAGAAAAGAATAAAGAAATATTAACAAAGGATTATATCTTTTAAAAAAATTAAAAAATATGATACTTTCGATTTAAATTTTTATTCTTAAAAAAAGTAGGAATTTGGGATATTTGTTAATCTAAATCTTTATGGCATACATTTTTAATTGAGATTGAGATTTTTTTATTTTAAAATAAATAAAAAATAAATTAAAGCGAAAATATAATAAGGGTGTTAAAAAGATAATTAATAATATATTTTGAAAAATAAATTTTTTTATTTCTTTCTGCTTTTGTTCGAAATGATCTATTATTTTATATTTTAAAAAGGAAATAATGGTTCACATTTTCAACTAGGTGGGCGAGGAGTAATGATGAAAGGTTTTGATCAAACAGCAGTTATTTATTACAAGAATAACACTAAGGTTGGCATTTGTTTTATATTTTTTTGAACATAAGCAATGACGTCTTTATCGCCTCAGTTAAAAAAAATAATTTATTTTGTGCTTTTTAAAATTATTTATAATCCTGTCTGTGGCCCTATAGGACCCGTCGTTTATATAATTCTTAAAACATGAACAGGCTTGAGGAGTCTAGTTTGAATAAACCAAAATAAACATTTAATAATGTCACATACTTTATTATTAAATATGACAATGTTTTCCAATCGCGTTGATTAATTCAACAAATATAAATTACAGATTATATTACAAATACACTCAGGCCTAGATGGCGCCATAAAATTATTTGATTTTAAATTTCCGGACAAGCCAAAAAAAATACAAAGACCATACCAGACAGAGCGTTTTAAGCGGTTGAACGTTGGAGTGCATGATGCTAAAATAAAGATCGAGTTTTGCAAAATTTATTCCGAAAATTTAGAAATTTTAAGTTTTTGAGCATAAAATATGTTTTCATCTTCGTACTAATTATTGGGATCCAAACCGTAACAAATTACGGTTCGGTTCAGATAAAAATAAAGGTTCATGGTAAAAGTTCGTAAGAAATAATAATAACGGTTCGGTTCAGACAAAAATAAAGATTCATGGTAAAAGTTCGTAAGAAATATTAATAACGTTCGGTTTGAACTTTTAAAAACCGGTTCAATTTTTTTCATATACAACTTTATTAGAATTATGTAAATTGAAGAACATCTTTTAAAACTTTATCCCTATCAAAAAAATAATATTAAGCAAATATTAAATATTCTCTCCTGTCAAATTATATTTATAAGTAAAGGAATAAATTCTATGGTTGAGAACATTTCTATGCGCTAACTTTGGTGGTTGGCATGGTCAAATAGCAATACACAAAAATATCTGAAAATACTTACTGATAATATCAATCAAAATCGATCATTAATATGGTTTAAAAGGGTTATGATATCAGGTTCTCACCGGTTCATATACCTTTTTAAAGGTTTGGTTCAGATTCGGATGGCAAAACATTTAACGGTTTATGTTCTGTAAATAATGAATGTTAATACATGTTTAAAGGTTAGGTTGTATTAATCTGAATAATTTCTATATTTTAAAATAATAAATGAATTTATATATATTTTATCAAGTAATCCTTGACCATAATCTAAAAAAAATTGATATATACTTGATTCTAGCACGATTATTGGTGATTACTAAAATACAAATTTGCTTAAAATGGGTGAGCAATCAGGCCATGTCCTAGGTCGGTTTAAAATTAAGGAAAAGAAAAATTTTTTTAAAAAAACGAGAAAAAAAAGAAAAATATTAAAAAAACCAAAAAAACGAGAATAAAATACGAAAAATAACAATGCTATCAATTACTTAAAACAAACCAAAATAGGGTGTCCTAGTTCAAAAACTTTTTAGCCTATACTAAAAAGCAATTAAGTATCCAAATTAAGCCAACCTAGGACATAGTCTCATTCTAAAATTATAGTTTTAAAAACAATATTTAGCATTTTTTAATGGTATTTTTGTCTTGAAGCAAACGGACTCTTTCGACAGTTTCTAGCTCATCTATAAGAATTGCTACCATTTAGACTAATTATCACCAAAGGGTAAGATATTAAATTTATGAAACAATAATTTCCCGTGGCAACGACCCCACTAAATATTACGACTCCACAAAATATTTTAAGTTGATTTATTGTCTGTGAAATTTACCCTTCTCCCTTCCGATATTTTAAGTTGGTAGAGTAGGAGGAAATAGTGTGGAAGGAGGGTATGAGGTATGGCCTTGCTAAATTAATTTTGAAGATTTAGGTTACCTTTTTTTTACTAAAATTATATTTAAGGGGTTATGGAGTAAATATTGGTGGAGAGGGGAGGATAAAAATTTTCCAGGGGGCAATATTGTCGTTGGCTAATGCCTATATCAAGACTTTATATCCAATAAAAAAACGCTAAAATTATTACCTCTATGTAATCTTTTTTTAAATTAAAATGTAAACAATTTTTATAACTGTGTATTGAATAGTAAAAAAGGTGAAGATTTGATACTATATTTGGATACTATATTTTTAGCAGTTTAAGCCAACATAGCTGACTAAAATATCGAAGAAACCGAGTTTTTAACCGAAAACTTTCACTTTGACCTCGGAGTTTTTCTAAAAATATAGCAGTTCAAATTTGAAATAAACTAATATAAATTAAAACGCCTTCTTAATATTAACGGATTTTATCCGGCACGCGCCTATAGATTGAGCCGAATTCGCCTACATCTAGCATTATCCAACTACACACCATTAATGGGAATATTATAGATCCCATAATATTCATATTTTATTTTATTACAAAAGCACGACTTTTATTTAATCATGTTCATGTTTATTTTTAATCTAATGAGGCATTTCAATGATACAATTAGTTTAATCTTATAAATTAAAACACAACGTGCAAAACACTTGCTTGGTTTCCACTATATTATAATTACACATTTGCTTGTTTAATTAAATTAATCTTTGAATTTTAATTAAGCGTATTATCTTTATAAAAACAAAAGTTACTCACATTTTGATACATCATTATTGTAAGAGAAGTTATAAATATAATTTAATCACAACTCATATAAAGTATATACCATTTAGAGTAATAACTGTCTAGACTTTTATATACATTAAATTATCTTTAAAAACTATACATACTAAATCAACAAATTAAATCCTCAAGATTAAACCAAAGTTCTTACCACTAAAACCTTAACCAAACTATAATTTAAAAAAAAATTAAGCCCTAACCATACATTAAATTTGATTTTGCCTAACAACACTACTAGGTTATTTTCAATGATAAACCATATAAAAACCACATATAGAAGGTTTAATGACTGATAAGTGAAAAGAAATGAAATTAAATACAAATCTGTGTTTAATTTAAAACAGTATAAATAATAAACAATGTAATATAAATCATCATGATGGTTATGGGGAGAAAAAAAGGAAGATAAATGGTTTGACGGATAAAGATTAAGGGTTGGTTTATTATATAATAATGTTAAGAATGTAGGATTATAGCAAATACAACGTATTAGGTATAAATAATATATAAATTATATCATAGATATAACGAAATTCGTTATGGAGGAAGAACCTGAACTTTAACACTGTTACACCTTTATGGTATATACTTATATTATATAATATAGATTACAAGCTAGCTATAATTTATTTTAAAAATATAATGTAAAATAAACGGAAGTTAGGATAATAAATTATTACGTAAAATATAAGTATGCTGCACTTAAAAGGCAACAAAGGCGTTATTGAACCGGATGTAATATTGCTTGTTATCTAATTTTTTATTTTAATAAAGAACTAAATGTCTACCAGGCCAGCACATCAGTGTCTTTAACTAATATTCAAATTTTTATAATATTATTATCGGATCCTTTTCTTTTTCAACTAAAGTTTCATAACCAAAATACATGATAATTAAAGAGAGAAATAAATTAGATATCAAATTAAGGTCTTTCTATCGGTGGATTGCGCATTTACTATCCATTTCAGGTTTTTTAAACATCTTCTCTGTTCAATAACTTAGCTTTATCTTACACTATCCAGATTAGATAACTATGATTTAAGGGTTCACATCTCACTCTAATCGTTTTATGTTGGAGGTAGACGTAACTAACAAATAGGAGGGAAGATAAGCATAACATTAACAATTCTTATCGTCAATCATTGGACATTAAAATATTTCTTCATGCCTTTGATTCTAACCATATAATCTACTCCATTCAATTGTTTCACTCTAACATGGTTTGGTTTGGTAATCTAATCTCTAATAAATATAATTGAAATTACCAATGGTTTGCATATATGGTGACATATAGTCTCATTATAGTGTGATATATAATTGGCCGCTAGATTAGAAATGTAAATTTGAATTGTCATAGTCATGGTAAATAATAAACCACTCCACAATTAGCCATAAAATCAATATGGGTTAATAGCAGTGGTGTAACCAGGAGTTATTTTTTTTTTGGTGTGGGGGGGGGGGGTTAAATATTTTTTGGGCTTCGCCCCTTAAAATTCCGTTTTTCCCGGTCTTCGGATGGGTTCCTCCTATAAAAATAGTATATATTATTGATTTTTCTATGGTTATCCTTATCATTTCCGTTAGTTAGCTAAATAATTGGCGATCTAATTCTAAAATATGTCATTTGGGATCTATTAGTAACTAGTATAGTAGTCAGATAAATGAAAAAATTATTAGTAACAAAATTTTGACCAATCTTATAATTAAAAAGCGACTGAAAGCATTATTCTGAAAATTTATAAATATTTAGTACTCAATTGTAAATTAATTTAATCCGTTTGGTAGACAGCAGAAAAATAAATTGCCATTATACTAGAATGGAAGATATTTTAAAAAAACTATATATCTGATGTGCGCTAATATTTAGAGTTTCATTAGTATTTTAAATTCCTCAAACAAATATGAGAACTACAAAAAGATACAGAATTATGAAAAAAATGAAAACTACGACGTCAAGCTTTAATTCTGAAGTTGGTCAAGTTTTTGAAAATCGAGTGTTAAGTGACTCGATTTGAGCCTATTTAAAAGCGGCTAATATATTTTATAAAGAAAAATATTAAGCAAGCCCGAATATTTTAATCATAGATGTCACAAAGGTTTGGACATTTATCGGTGAAATCTCGAGACTCAGGCAATATTTATCTGGCTAAGATATTAAGCTAGCCGTTTTTAAAAATCGGCGGAAATCGAGCCCTTTATCAAAGCTAGAAAAATCTGAAACTTATACCAAATCATTAAATAGGGTTTTATAAAATTTTATTGTTTAATTTTGCTAGATGGATTAAAGGGAAAGAGAATTATTGGTAAAAAAGGTGTCAAAATTAACATCATGTCAGGAAGTAAAATATAGAAGTTATAATTATCAGGTTTGCGTTTATTTAGTGCCTCACTTATTAATTATTTAATCAATTTTGCCATAACAGAATTATAAACTATGATATCAAGCCTTAAGCGAAAAGTCATCCATATAAGGAAGCATTATCTCTGATTTATGTAAATAATTATTGTGATTTCATATTTTTTAGTGCATCAACAACAAATTGCCAAGATTGAGATCATGTTAGGTATAAAAGCAATGAACAATACGTAAGGCATGATTATAATTCATCAATTTTATAGTCAATAATAAAAACCAGTTATAAGCGAAACAAAAACTACTGCACGCCTTAGGCAGAGTTTTAAAATGTCGAAGATTCAAAAATCAATTACCTCTAGATACATTAAAATTTTTCCCGATTTAAAATATTTTTGAGTTTTATGATTCTATGATCTTTATAGATGTTGCTTGTTCTTTTCAAATTATTTAATAATTATTTAACAGTATAAAATATATAAAAATTAAAAAATAAAACACCCCTCCCCCCACCTGTTTACTCCACTAGCCAAGATTTTCATATACAGAAGTATCTTAAGCCCTAACCTATCTAATTGAAACGTGTGTCTGCTGAAACAAAAAATAAGCAATTTTTTTAAATACAATAGTGACATCAATTAGTGGCCATTTTTCGATATTAACATTAACGTTTATTAAAAACCTTAGAAGGCAAAACTAAACATTCTACCATTGAAGCCAACGAATTATAAAAATTTAAATTTTTAGTTATTATGGTTCCCTATTAGCGCACAATTATTAAATTATTTCCATTTTTAATGTTATTTCTATATTTTTTACATGTAAATCTTTTAAAGGATGTCGCTGAGTCTTATGATCAGAATTAAGGATATTCAAACATATGGCAAAACAGCAATTGAAAAAGGGGAGGTAGGTATTTAAGTTTGTAGGGTTTTCAAGACTATAATTAACTGTTAAAAAAATAAAATCTCATACTATATTTCTTTATTTATTAAACAAAAGCAACAAATTATGTATGAGAATAGTTTGATTGCGAAAAAAGTAGATGATTATATATTTTTTGATATAAAGGAATTAAAAACACAGTATTAATTTTAAAAAAAGGAAGGTGAGGGAGACTAAAATCATAATTAAATTTACAGAACAATTTAAGAATCTTGCTTATTTTATATCTTATTCCGCATCAGATCAAAATAATAATATTTTCGGAGGACCTTATTCGGTTTTGACGAATTTTCTTGTAAGGTTTATGTAATATATAGTTGGGTAAAATTTGATAACTAGCAAATATGCTAGGTAACACACTTAAGCAGCTCTTAGACCAGGGATTGTTGGTCATCTGGAAACTCTCGTATTATTTATGATAATTTTAATTAGTGAAAAGTTTCAATAAATAATCACTGGAAGACTTTAGCCTTTTATTCCAGTCTATTAATACAAATTTTAATATTTTATTAGCTATTTTAATATTTGATCATATACTAATAGTGGATATATAAGGTGGCGAATAGTAAAAAAAGAGAAACAAAATTCGAAAAGAAATTGTGAAATTCATACATTATTTAATTTACATTTTTTCAATTTGTATTAGTTTTTGTTTTGAATACTCAATTTTACAGTTGATTTATGTGAAGTGAAACAAGCAAAATATATAATGGATACCTAAAAATAAAACTATGTAATTTAATAAATTAATATACATAGATTTGTTCAATAATAATCCATATATTAAAGGCTTTCAAAATAGATTAATGTTTCAATATACTAATAACAATTGCACTCTAAACTTTCTTCAACCTATAAATACTAATATAGTTGACTGACGCAAAGAAATGAGTGGACTATGTTATAAATATATCGAAAACTAAAAAATGATCAATCATCCGACCTGATAAAGATGAAGTCTAACTTGCTTTCAAAATAATTCTTAACTGATATATGGAAAAGGACATAATTTTGCTGAAGTTTAAATTAAGTTCTATTGTGAAAATAACACCAATTGGAGTTGGTAAAAGGTATTTCTAAAAATTATTCTTTTTTTATATTGGATCGAAAGAAGAATTTTCCGGTAAAAATTACGATTTTTTTACAAGTTTTAAAATTATCTCCCTACGACTTCAATTATTTTCGCTGAAAAATTGGCACCAATATCTATTTTAAATATTTACAAAAGTAGGAGCAAGTGTCGGGTCTAATATTTTAAAATAAAATTCGGGCCGGGTTGGGTTTAAATTTTGAAATATAATGATTCAATCTTGTGAAATAAAATTGAAGGAACAGCATTTAGGTACGGATAAAAATATGGTAAAATTTTGAAGATACATTTGATGATAAAGATCAAAAACTCGATTATGTCTAAAAAAAGAAGAAATAAGTTGGAACCCGAAAATCTAAATGCTTTAATTTTTCTATAAACTAATTATTTATGATTGTGTTGATAATTTATTATTTGCTTGTTTTGTTTAGTTCTTTTAATATTAGTGCTATTTAAATAATAAATGCTGATATTTTTAATATAACGTCTAATATTTATTATATTTAAATATATAATAAATTTAAAAAAAAAACAAAAGGTAATAGTAAAAAAAATAATAAATAAATTCGGGGGAGGGGGGGGGGGTGGCGGATAAATAATTTTTTTTATTTTGGGTTTGAACATAAAATTTCGTTCGGGATTGGACCTGATATTTAAAAAAAAATATTGAACACGTTTACAAAATTAGGCCTGATACAGATTACTAATCTAATTTACTTAATCTCAATAAGGAAATGTTAAATTGTAAAATGAAAATTGGAAAGTTATTATTAGTTAATGAATTAGCGGAAAGGTAAATAAAGTAAAATATTTTTGAAAAAGTATTATGTTGATTTTTGAAAAAGATATAGTACATTGTTATTAGCCCACATACAGTATTTATATTAGTGACCTGCATCGGGTCTAATTTTTCGAGCCCGGCCCGAAATTTTTTTATTTTTCCCAAAGCCCGACCCAAAATAAAAATTACTTGTCCGCCCGGCCCGCCTGAATTTATTTAAATATGGAAAAATTTAATTTTTGATTGTAAAAAAATTTTCTACAAATAAAAAATATTAGCGCCTTGTTTCTTGCAAGAATTTTAAAATATATCTATTTATTTGACAAAATGTAATGATATCATATTTAAATATTTAAACCCGACCCGGCCTGGAATTTTAAAAAAAAATATTAGGCCTGAACCAAAATTATTTTAAAAAAATAGACCCGCGTGATTTGCAGATCTCTTTTATATTATCTACTATTAAAAACGTTATTCCAAAACAGCTTTCCATTCTATTACCTCACTTCAATATTTTTTGAACAAGTGTTCCGACTCTATATCAAGAAATTACAGATTTTTCTTTATGGAAAAAATATCTTATTTAATTATTTAAAATAATGTATATATAGCATTCGTTATAGTTGTTGGTCACCCAGGTTTTGATTAAATAAATCTAAAAAATGTACTAACAAGGTAGTCGAGATTATTGAGAATTCTATTTATTGCTATACATGGTAGGTGGCTAAGGTTAGGCAATGAGAGTGACATATTTGAGCATATTATCTGGAAAGCTAATATAAATTCCTTGATGAGCGCAGGCCTTTTGTCTGGGAAATAGGTATGACTTGTCAGACTTGCAACGTTTTAAAAAACTTTACCATGGTAATAAATCAGGTTGTCTTTTAAGATAAGACTTGGCTCTACGTCATTACTGGGAGCTTATATGTTTATTTTAACAATACCAAGTTTCTTCCCATTTTATTTTCTGGCTAATGTGAAAAGGATTTTGACAATTCTCAATGTGAATATGGCCCATCATATATGAGCAAAAATTATTTTAGTGTCTATTCCGCCTACACTATAAGAGGTCTGAAGAGTCGTCATATATGCTTTATAAGGAATGGAAAAGACAACGCGGTCATAAGAGTCAAGCATGATAGACTTTATGTGAAGATGATCATCGTAGTACGAATAAAAGATCTTTAACTGGTAGTCTCTTATAGAATAAACATAATGATTTAATATATTCCCAGGAATTCAAGCACCATCTCATTGTCAAAATAGGTGTTTTCTCTATTAGTTGCTGTTAAAGAATTTTAATATCTTTTTTCTTTGCGGACGATGATACATCATTAGGAGAGTCGTTTGTAAACCTTTTGCGTAAGAAGTTGAATGGAGATGATAAAATGTTTTGTCAAAAAACATTATAAAAATTACATATTATAAAATACAAGTTTTGATTTCGAAGTCCTGGAAAAAAACTACGATGTCTATACTAATGCAAGACTAGTTATAAAAAATTCCCAAACTACGATGTGATTCACCATACGAAATTTGTCACCAGTCAATCATAGGAACTTGCAACAGTCCTCATAGCTTTTATAACCCTAGGTCCTGTAATCTTTATAATGTAAATCATACACACTAATACTTCAGGCATAAATAGCCGAATTTGCATTGAAATGGACCCCATTCACTTTAATTCTTTTCACATCAACGAAAAATATTTCATAGACAGGAACGTTTTCATTGATAAAAATATAAGGGCCAACCACAATGGCAAATAGTCAAGTCTCCTACCATATTTACAAAAGAAGGATCTCATTTCCACTTGAATGCCTCTTCTCTAAAATAATATTAGCATTCGGATTTTACGTTAACCTGACATGCCATACGTGGATGGGTAATGATACATAGCGTATGACGGCAATTGCCTTAAAATAGCAGGTTGCTCAGATTTTAGAGACCTTGACTGAGATGCAGCACGATGCTGATGATCCCAGCTTGGGACAGCCGTTTCTCTTATGAAATAACTAATCATTTTGAGGCAGGGTGAGATTGAATGGTAGAATTATATGAGTTAGAATTAATATGTATTAAAAAAGAAGTTCTTGCAATTTGATAAATTTGGGCGTTGTTTAGTAATATATGCTAATCAATGCTATAAATCATTGCCCTATTTAAATACTCCATGATAATCGCCAACTTTACAGGAATTCTGGAAAAGTTCGCTTTTCACAACAAGTGCAACCCCCAAACCCAAATGCAAAAGATTTGAATTCCACATTCGATGTCTTGTCATAACACTACATGTAAACCGGTTCCATGATCTCAACACCTTTTTTTATGACTTTGGCAGAGTTCTATTCTATAAATTTAGATGACTAAGATAATTATAGAAAGGGAAGAAATATCGGCCTGAACTCTTTGGATATTATGATTAGTTTCATTTAAGATAAAAAAAAATGTTTACACTATCGTCTTCATTTAATAAGAAAATGTATGTGTGGGTATACTTTAAATTGCTCTTATCTAAATTGAATTATTTTAATTACGCACTAGATTCGATTATAATATGTTTAATTTAATATTTATTAGTATCAGACCCTTATGACATTATACTTATAAAAAAAATGTGAACTGAACCTATCTTGTCATTATAGTCTTTTATTTCAACAGCTAGGAAGAATTAAGGGGTAAAATTATTGGATGAAAGATGGCAATGGAAGCAAAGGGTCTAAAAATGAATACCGAAAAGACAAAGGTTATGATTGGTGGAAATGCAGATGGAGGAATCCGCATGTCCTATATGTTAAGAAAAATTCTAGAAATGCACCAGATTCCAGAAATGGGTGCAAAAAATATGGAAAATGGTGGTTTAGATATTGGCATTGGGTCAATCCTGGGAAAAGTGGGAAAGTTTTGTTATTCGTGTGTGATATGCTAAAAATTAGGCTCTGCTGTTGTTACATGGTCAGACAAGCTTGGAAGAAGTTAGAGAGATGTCGTCTATTTCAACAAATGAAAACGTCTTTCTGAAGTTAAAGGGAAAAGATTATGTGATCTGTGTGAGGAGTTGTATAGTTTACGGCGGTGGAATATGACCAATTAAAGTGGCTCACGAAGCTAAATTGGAAAGAACGGAGAAAAGGAAGATTAGATGGATGTGTTGGGTATCACTGAGAGGGGAAAACTAAGAAATTTCTAGCAAGAATGGGAACAGAAATGATTGGCATTCTAATGAGAGAAAATAGATTGGCATGTAGAACGAAAGATGAAGCATGACTCGGTAAAGAGATGCGCCTTGATGGAAATAAAAGGGGGTGATTCCACGTCAAATAGACTAAAAAAACGAGATTTTGGGCCGGCGATCTCAAAAATGAATGAAACTTGGCATGTTATTTATTTATGTTCAAATGTTTTAAAATAAAAATTTTAGAGTGCTAGCTCAACCAGATCTAAAGATATACGCCTTCAAAGTCGCAAATCGCGAAGTGCGTGATTTCATTAAATCTTGTTATTTTAAAAAATATTTAAGATAGTTATAAATTATATATAATTTTATAGCCCCTAAAACTTTACGTTGGAATGTATTTTAAAAAAATTAAAAAATTTCAAGTGTTTTCTTATTTCCGGTAAAAATAAAAAATTAACATTGTTAGGAAGGGATCTTTTTTGGGTGTTAATATTCAAAAATGTTTATTACCTTTATATTAAACGATTTAATAAAAAATCTCGATAGCCATTTTTGTTTTTTTAATTTTATTAGAATTTTTATTATTTTTATAAATAAATATTGTAATATAGATGGCGTTATATTTTTACAAAATAATATATAATTTTTAATAATAATATGAATAGTATTGTGATTAAAATTAAAAAATCTATTGATTATAACCAAGAATGATGTCCTGGGGCGATATGTATGCAGGCAGCCCATACAGATATTATTTTATTGATGCTATATTATAAAATAAACATATTTTAAAATTTTATATTCTAACTATTATAATTTTGAGCTTATTACTAGAAATTCCTAAGGCCATAATTTGTAGATATATCTTTTCATTGTTTTGGATCTACTATCGTTATTATTTGAAAATAGCGATTTTATCAGTTTATTTTATTTTTTTATTCCTATCATCGCTACAATCAATCATCATATATTTCAAAACTTAAACATTTTTTACAACCAAATGAATTTATGATAATTTGTGATTTCTCTGAAAATTGTGCTTTTATAATCCAAGACACTGTCAAGGATTCCACTGGAATAATAATCAAGCCACTATCCATCCTATGATAGCATATTATAATAATAAGGGCAATATAGAAAACCTAATTATATGGTAATATCAGTCACTTTAACATAATGTTATTGCAGTACATTTATCAGAGACCTGCAGACCCGGCCCTAAGCCCGGCCCGGGTACCAGGGCCGGGCCGTATTTTAAAATATACCCGGGCCGGGCCGTATTTTTTTAAAAAATTTATACAACATGAATTATTATATTCGTCAATTAGATATGGTTATAATGATTATATTTAGTTATGATTAATATAATGTTTGGTGAAAGTTAACACTAGCTAACACTCATAGTATCTATTACATAATAAAATTATAGTTTCCTGCCATGGAATAAATACGCAAAGGATTAAATACATTATTATATAATATATAATATATTTTTTATTAATTAAAATATCATTTTTATTTTTTTTATAAATACATAGTATATTCTCAAAATATTATTTACACAAAATTTTTATAGTATCAATTTGTAATATACTATATATCTGTTTAGAATATTAAAAAAAATATTAGTATTGTTAAACGGCTCGTTTTGAGCCGATTTTTAAAAACGGCTAACTCAGTGTTTTATCCAGAAAAATATTATGCAAGCCTGAAAATTTTGCTCATAAAAGGAGCAAAGGTCTAGACATATAGTATCGAAATTTCAAGGCTTAGTCAATATTTTTCTGGCGAAAATATTGAGTTAGCCGTTTTTAAAAATCGGCTCAAAACGAGCGTTTAACAACATCAGCTAATATTGCTTATTAAATGATAATACTCGCCGAAAAAAATGATAAAATACGAAATAATAAATTTTTTGTATATACCAGGTCGAATATAATTTTAAAAAATCCGGGCCGGGCCGAAAATTTTTTAATCTGGGCCGGGCCGAGCCGTACAAATGGTACCTCTGCAGGTCTCTAAAATGATAAAATTTTTGACCAATCAATTCAGCAAAAAGCCAAACAAATATATTACTGCTCTGACGGATCAGCTGCGCAATATAAAAACAGGAATTTTTTTAGAAATCTGTTATCATGAATCAGATTTTGGTGTATCAGCTGAATGGCATTTTTCAGTTATATCCCATGGAAAAGGTCCATGTGACGGCCTTGGTGGAACATTAAAAAGATTAGCAGCGCGTTCAAGCCTTCAGCGCATCAGTTCTGGACACATTTTAACACCAGTTGATTTATATCAATTCGCAAAACAAAACATGCCATCACTAAATTTTACATATATAACCAGCGAACAATACAATTTACAAGAGATTAAACTACGTCAATTTAGCTCGTCCCATTCCAACTCGGGAAATATATGCTGTATTTCTTTTGAGTTTAAGTAAACTTACAACAAAAATATATTCATATGCAGAGGACTTTCAAATTAACAATATCTCAAATGCCGATAATTTGTGATTTGACGATATTAAAGGATTCGTAACATATGTTTATGACGATTTTTGGTGGTTAGCCACAATACTAAAAAATAATGAAATTACTGAGGAGATATATATTTCCTTTTTACATCCCCATGGACCCTCACCATCCTTCTTTTACCCCACAATTGAGGAAAAGATATGGTTACCCATTAATCAAATAATAACAGTAGTAGATCCTATTGCAGTAACAGGACGTACCTACAAATTATCGTCACAAAAATATCTATTTATTAGCATAAAATGGGATAATATTAAAACAAGAGGTATTCTTTTTTTATTGTTTGTGTATAAAATTTTAAAATATGTTTATTTTACAATATAGCGTCCTAATAAAATCATATCTATATATCTGCCTGCCTACATATCGCCCCAGGACATCATTCTTGGTTATACTCAATTGATTTTTTAATTTAATCACAATACTATTCATATTTTTTATTAAAAATTATATATTAAAAAAAATAATATAACGCCATCTATATTACATTTTTTATTTATAAAAATAATAAAAATTCAAATAAAATTAAAAAAACAAAAATGGCTATCGAGATTTTTTATTAAATCGCTTAATATAAAGGTAATAACATTTTTAGTGAATATTAACATCCAAAAAAATCCCTTCCTAACAATGTTAATTTTTTATTTTTACAAATATTTTCCAACGTAAAATTTTAAGGGCTATAAAATGATATATAATTTGTAACTCTATCTTAAGTATTTTTTAAAATAACAAGATTTAATGAAATTACGCACTTCGCGATTTTCGACTTTGAAGGCGTATATCTTTGGATCTGGTTGAGCTAGCACTCTAAAATTTGATTTTATTAACATTTACAACATAAATAACTAATATCATTTTTGAGATGGTCGGCCGAATCGTTGGTCGATTTGTCATGGAATTACCCAAGATAAGAACCTGGAGAAAGGCCTAAGATGATGTGGTTAAATTTATTTTTTTAAATAGTGCGCTATTAGTTAGGCTACTAAAAAAGTAGCGCGCTATTAATAACTTCATTTATTTATTTTCATAAAAGTTTTTGATTTGGGATTTTTTCCAAGTTTTGAGCGTAGCCTAAACTAGAATAGGGATTAATATTTTTGTACTAAATGCAAATATTCTTAGTATCAAAATATTGAATGCCAATAATAAAGCCAGATGGAAATAATTATAAAGAGTATCTCTCGAATTTAAAAATTTATAAGAAGAATTTATTATAATACCAAATAAATAATTTCAGAATTCATAGTATATATAAAATCATTTTTAATAATTAAATAAAGTAATTAAAACTTTTATGCAAAATATGGTAAAGTGAGGATAATAAAGTGTTTTTTGAAAAAAAATGACAAATTTTAAAAACTTTTATGAAAACAAATAAGAGTCGTTAAAGTAGCGCGCACTTTTTAAAAAAAATAGCGATCGGTAGCGTGCTCTTTTAGAGTAGTTTAAAATTTATATAATAAATATATATATATATTATTTTAAAAAAAAATTATTAATAATTTAATTGAAATTTATATTTCAAAAAATGCTTTACAAATCTAGTTTATCAAGTTATTTAAAATACAATATGCCGCCAATGATAATTTTGAGACAGATGATAACCACAAATTTTCATAAAAAATGACATTATGGAATTACCTTTCCCTATGCATAAAATAGTGAAGGACATTTAGAATAGCTTCAAAATTGAAAGTCTTTAAAATTAGATTTATCAGCCGCTTCTTAGCCTTACATCTACGCATCTATAGATTATTGGGACAAGAAGGTGAAATAAAGCATTTATAATTTGATTTTTTATTAACTTAATAGAAAGGAGCAGCCAAATAAGCTATTGGTAACGTTGATTAATTTAATACCCAAAGAAGATACACTACCTAATAAATCATCGAAGAATTTAAATCTAGAATACTCAAATGAACATTTTTGTTAGTTTTTCTTATATAAAAAGTTTAGAAAATTAAATATCACATTACCCTCAAGTACTACAACAATTATTTAGTAGGACAAAAACTTATACTTTCTGTTCCCCACTCTAGATTTGCGCAATGATTTTATTATTAATATGCAATAAAATAAATAATGCATACATTTTACATTTTAGTACCTTTTTTTGCCAAATAGCGTTATCAGCAGCGCGCTACTATCAAAAGTAGCTTTTAACAACACTGATTAAATTACTTATTTTTTTCTATTAAGACAAAAACATGTTCAAAACATTTATTCCCGGATTTTCTATGTTAAATTTTTGAAATTTTTCAAACAAAAGTAAGTTTTCATTAAGTTTTAATTTCTCATAAACAATTCATAAATTTAATTGAAAAATAGATGTTAATATGATAAAATAAATGTATATAATAATTCTATTAATAACTTTTCTCTAGCTTAATTTTCTCCATAGCAAAATTTTTATGTTTAGTTAAATTAGATGAAATTCAAAAAATCATTATTTCATGATTTAATCAAATAAATCGATTTTTTAATTTTTATTTAAAAATAAATATTTTGCTAACCCTAGCAAACCAGAAAATAAATTAATCTTATATGAGGCCTAAACCAATTGACTCGACCAGTTCCAAAAGTCATCCGACATATTACGGGATCGGGATTTGTAGGTTAAAAAATATACTTCTATTAAATATTGTTCTAGGTATATTAGACACTGATAGGATCATTATTTTAGGATCTAATAGCATCTTTAGACAAAAAATTGATCTTTTAAGCATGACCTATCCCAATTATAATCTATAAATTAACAAATAAAATTGTTGGTTTTATAATATCTGACATTCAAGAATTTTCTAGAAAACGTTGCTAAAGGTGGAATGGAAACGTTATGGAATAATTATTTGACAAAATTCTATTTTCCAGAAAAAAAAGTTAAAAAAATATAAACCATCTTTGATGGCGGATAGTGCCGTAAAACTAAACTCTTCGGGAGATACCCTGTAAGTTCCTATGTAACTACTTTTAACAGCGTCCCATATTATATTTGTCAATTCTTTGTTGCTAACTAATTCAGATGCAGATATGTCTAATGATGCTATCGCGTTAATGTCAGAGCTAGGCCTTTTTTTTTAAAAAAAAAATTAAATAATGAGGATTAAAAGGTATTTAAAAAAAAAATTGATTAGATACATTCGCGAATCTTGATTTATAAAATACTGAGATATTTATGAGCATCTTATTACCACCGAATATGATAATGGTTTACTAAATTTATTTATCATTTCTGGTTTATGTTTTAAAAAACATTTAACATAAAATCATAATGGATTCTTGTTCCGGTTTCTAAAATTTTAAGACTCATGTTGGGTTCTGGTTTAACTTTTTAGATTTGTCCCGGTTCCGAGAGTTCTAGTTCCAAGCTCTGAGTTTGCATGCCCCGGAGGCCCCGGTCTAGCCCGAATTTTTTTAAAATATATAAATATATTACATTTATTTCTAATTTTTATAGCTAATAATTGCGATTTAAAATATTCAGTTAAAAATAAGAATTTTAGACTTGGGCCCGGGTATATTTAAAAAAATTAAAATACAGCCCTGCAGGTCTCTGATATTTATTTATAATGAATGGAAAAAAGAAACCTTATCTGAACTACTGATATTTTCAGCTCATTTTGCCAATCGCTAGGGAACAGTTTGAGGAATTGTTGGGTTAAACCTTTGGAAAGTTCTTTGAAATTCGTGTTCTCCCTGTCCGAATAACTTCTATCGTATGTGACATCGATCAATTTTATACGGCACCTGTATATTACTATTTTTTAAAACAAAAATAGAAAAAGAAATAAAATATTCATATAAATGAGATAGTATTATTTTCACCCGTTTATTAGTCCCAAAAAGATGTATCAAAAAGCATGACCTACGACGTAATCCTATAACTTGAATTGGTTAGTCTATATAGTTATATAGGATATTTTAATTGGAAGGTAAATTTTATGAAAACGATAAGTGAAGATGTATTCATAATTATTTAACAATGGGTATTCTAACTCCAAAGAGGGGGGATAAATAAAAGAAGTTGATAACTTCTTTTATTCAATTAAATTAACATCATAGGCTTTATACTTAAATCCTCACCCCTAGCCGGATTTTGAAAAAAACCCAATAAAGTTTGTGAATCTGAAAAATATTGACTAATCTCTCAAAAGTTAACAGAGTAATCAAAACTTTAGATGTCAAAAAAATATATATGATTATTTAAAAAAAAATGATGTCGATTTTTCAAGCAAAAAAAAATAATACGTAGCACCACACATAAGATCATAAAAAAGGATTATATTTTAATAATTAATCCTTAACGTTTTCACAATTTTTTAATATATTAAATGTATATTTAGAGAAATTTTTAGCATCCACTAAATTGGTATTTAGATTGAAGATATTGTTAATTGACACAAATGACCAATGGCCGAACTTAATCCTTAGTGAAAATATTACATTAATATTCTCAAACATCAATGACTTATAATATTTCCAAATGACCAGTCCATCTCTTGTATAAAAGTCTCTTAAGTGTATGGCTCAGCATCTAATGGTATTCAGTGAATGCAACCCTCCTCAAAAATCTATACCTACCCACCTAAAATTTTTTAGGCATCTTCGGCAGCGATATTTTCACATTATTAATTACACCTTTATAATTATAATGGTACTCCTTTCATAAATTTTAAAAAGAATAACTCAAATTATTAATGCCCTACTACCAACTAGTAAAATATTGTGAATCTAAAAGAGTTAATTTTTAGAACATAAATTCAATTAAAAACCCCCTCATTTTCAATGAATGCATTATTATAATATATTGATTGGCATGAATATGAGTTTACTGATAGGATGTCTAACCCTTTTAAATTACATTTAAAGGATAGCAGAAAATTATCAAATTTGGAAAATAATGTCTATGATTGTATGCAAAATATAGATTTGGTCGATGTTTAGCAATATCATGGTATTATAAGGTCTATAATAAGAGTATTAATTTTTACAGCAATAAAATTTAATATATAACCCTGCAATAAATTTATCCTACCCCTAGCCTACCTCCCTGTTCCTACCCTCCCCCCCCCATTCATGTAGACGCTGGTATGACCTATATTTACAGGGCAATTAAAACGCCTAAAACAAATTGACTATGCGTTTAGTAAATTGAAAAAATTGAAAATTATAATAATCTTTATATGACAATTATTAACAAAATGCTACTTTTGTTTGAAGCAATGTATATGGGGTACCTTTTTACTAATTTTTTTTGATCAAGATATGTAACTTCTCCATTTCAAACAAACATGACATTTGCATCATCATAGGTCTGGCTTATTAATATTATATGAATTATTTTTAAATTTAAAATTTAACTTGGAGTTCCGCATAAGTACTTTCTTAATCTATCATTTCTATTAAATTCTCTTGAATCTTTCCACCAAAAAAAATATACCGAATAGTTAAACTCAAATTTTTGCAATCTACTACACCTTTGTCTAATCGGCGTTATGAAAAAATGGGCATTTACAATAATTTATTGAGATAACCATTTCCGCCAAATTTGAGGCGATGTGTTTTGGGCAATTTTTAATATTGTTTTTATAATTTATCATCTTTTTGCCAAAAAATTTCTTTCAGACAATTTTCTCAAAATATATAATTTTTATAAAAAATATATATTAACTATTTCAGATAACCTATATTTTTAGGATTCAGAAGATATTTTATATTGAATTTATTTAGTTTGAAAGAAAGGTGTCCCAACAATCTCTGGTCTCCCCAACAAATTAATAATTTTTTAAATAGTAATTAAAAATTAGAGATCTGCGATGCCCAGCCCGATCCATGGACCGGGTAAAGTCTGAATTTTTTTACTTAAGCCGGGCAAAAAATTAAAGGACAGGCAAAAAGTAGATATGCCTGGCGTGTTTAAAAAGAATAAAAATAAAATTATTTTAAAGCTTAATAATTTTGTTAAAATATATTTTATTGATTAAATTACCATGACTTTTTATGTTTTATTGCTTTAATAAAAAATTCATAAAACCGACACTCTCACCATTATTGGGTTTTCCCCATAAGATATATTCCTGGATTTTAAAAACCCGGACTGGGCCGAGTAGCCATAATAAAAATTGGAATCAGACAGAGTCGGGCAAAACAAAATTTTAACTGGGCCAGACCGAAAAATTTTACCATTTGCAAACCTTAAAAATATAATAGGCCAAAGTTCGAGGAAGTAACTAAAAATATTATGTAAAATTTATGGTAAAAAAAGAAAAGGCCCATAACCTCTTTCCCCTTACCAAAATCGGTTATTGTTAGTTACTACCAAAGGCAGTGTTGAACTAATCGGTGTTTTATTTATTTTTTGTTCGGATCGGGAAAGCTTCTGTGGCATAATCGATTGGTGCGTGGATCGCCAATCCGATAGTTATGGGTTCGAATTCAGCAAGGACCATGTTTTTTTTCTGAATCCAAATTCGTGGTTCCGTCCTGGTGGGGGAGGGGCTGATTTATAGTAGATCGGAGGCAACCGGGTGATTCAATCACATAATATATATTTTTTTAAATGGATTTTATTGCATTTAAAAAAATAATCCTGGATACAACCTTAAAAAATATTTCAAATGCATAATAATTTAAAACATAATAATGATAAAACCTAATATAAAACTAATACTTTTACTATTTTTTTTAAATAATTTTTTTTATACATGTGTGTGCTTGCTTGCCACTGCCATTATAACATATGGAATGTGTATTAGTTATTTAAGTATAAACTTCAAAAAATTGAAATAAAATATATTTCAAAATAAAATATATTTCAAAATAAAATATGTTTCAAAATAAAATATATTTCAAAATAAAATATATTTCAAAATAAAATATATTTCAAAATAAAATATCAGGGAAAAACTAAACGATTCAAGAATATTTAAGAGTCAAAATTTTTCCCAGTATATAATAAAAAAGAAATAATATAAACTCAAGTAAAACTAAAGTCCAAATCTGATTATATTTTTTTTACTTTTTACGTTTACTAAGTAACACGGGTCAATATATTTATTTATAATGCAACTTTCCTTTGTAAATAAATATCCTTATTATCTACTCCTTATTAGAAAAGAAAAAGACCTCACACTCACAGAATGAATGAACAATCATTACTATTCCCAAGTATCCTTAAATTCACAAACAATATAATACAATCATTTTTCTAAACAACAAAATTTTTTTTTAAAAAACAGATCTTTTTGTTCTATCAAATTTTTTTTTAAATTTTAGATTTGATAATCTCTAGCTCAAGATGACTTGGTGAGGTGGCAGATTTTACTCACTACTTTGTTAAGTCCAAGGATAGTTGAAATATACCATTGCGCATGCCATTTCATGTAATTAAACCGAGGCCAGATCATATCATATCTTAAAAACTCAATTGTAATTTATAATAAAATTTATTTACAGGAGATAACGAATTTATTCTAAGAGAACATTTACCAAAAAAAGATAATAATTTAAATTTATAGAGTCTGAATACTCATAATTGTGTTTACTATTATATAACTAATTAATGCACTATATATATTATTTTATTTATCTAGTTTCATTTTTTAGAGAGATCAAGGCATTTATAACTTTTTTTCGACTTTATAAATAAGTTCGGGGAAAAATGGGTTTGCAATGTGTGATAGTTGGGTTGAACAAAAATACCCTAATTATAATAAATTTTTGAAATGCTTAATGCCAAACATCATTCGGATCTTAAAACAAATATTTAGAGTTTATACTGCAGTGTTGTGGGGGTTTGTTAGAAATTTTCCATATTATTATTCAATTTATTTGCAAATAAAATAATTTAATATGCAAAAATTGCTAAAATAACAAAGTTGAACTGCTATTTAAAAAAAAGGATTAGAAATTTTTTTTTATAAAAATAACATAAATACAGACTCAAGTTATTAAAAATATCGAAAACATTTTATCAAAAAGAATATACATTAGATGCAAGATATTTTTTTAAGAAAAAATTTATCTATTTCTTCCACACAATAAACTATAAAGTCAATGATAAACTTTTTAACCCGTGGTTCATAGAAAATTAATATGATGCTTTCCCACATAACTACAACAAAGGAATTATAAGTGAACCAACAATTAGACTGGGAATGGAGAGCTTATAAATCAACTAACAGGAATACATAGAGAAATACTAATAAGCACATGATATTTTGAGGCTCATACTAAAATATTAAAACGATAGGTCATTTATATAAACATAATTAAAAACCAAAATAGATTTTATTAAAGAATTTTTTATAAAAATACGATCAACAGATCGAAATCCCCTCAAAAATTACTTTTTTAAAACCCAGAAAATGCAATCCAAAATGGTAGAATGCAATATAAATATCTTGTATTCCACCCTATAAATAATATGATCATTAGAAATTAAATTGATATCTAATTTGCATACATGGTGTATCAAAATATAAGAGTAATGAATATTCATTTTAAAATATATAAATTGGGGAGAAATAAAAATAATGGAAGAATAAACGGAAAAAAAAATAATTTTTTTAAAGTGAATATTAAATTTTTTAGCAAATATATCAAAAAAAAAGTATTTGTATCTGTTTCTTTTATCACGGATATGAAAATTAAATCAGACTCTTTTGAAAATAAAGTATCTTCATACAGATATAAGTTATCTTCTTAAAAATGTCAAAAAGATTTCAATGTAGTACAAGATTCTTACAAATATTCGCGGTACACTCTGGAACACATGCCTGTGACTGCGATGAGAAATTCAGCACGTCCCCTTCCAAATAAATTTCTGCATCCCCACCTCATCTATAAATTTTGAAAATAAATTATAATTCGTTCTATACAATTTATTTTTAAAAAAATGAACTTCGACCAAAGTGTATGAGGAAAATATTTTATTAGCAAAAAGTCATATTTACAAAAACGAGCAAATATTTCCGAAGAGAGTAAGGAGATATACATCCTGAAGCCCCCTCCTTGGCTACGCCTATGTGCAGAATATATTTTAATTCATACTTTATTTTTATTCGCCATAACAATTATGCAAAAATAAATAAAATATTATTTATAAATTATAATAGTTTCATGATGTTTTTTTTGAAAATCATTTTTTTTATTCAATTATTGGATAGAGAAACGTGATGTGTCATATTTAAAAATATCACTTTAAATGCTTTGCTTTTATCGATTAATAATGTGAAAAGGCGAAATTTGTGTTGCCTTGCCTTCTTATTTCCCATAATTTATATGGTTTTGGTGTAATAATAATAAATAACTATACAATAATAAGAATATTTAAAATTGATTTAAATGCAAAGATAAAAATGCCGACACATAAAGTCCATTGCCCAACCCAGATTATTATCCAGCAAGCCAGCCTGCCATCCAAAGTTATCTACTAATTGTAATTATATACATACTTATATATTATAGAAAAGTAAAATAAAAATAAAATGTAACTTATATTTAATTAAATAGTTATGCTAAATATTAATAATTATTATGATGAAATGAAAGTTTGGGTCCACCTGTTCTGATATTTTATCTGTTAGAGTGAATGTGTTTAGTATTGCTAAACGACTCGATTTTTAAAAATGGCTACCCGAATATTTATCCAAAAAATATTATGCAAGCCTGGGGATTTTGCTCATAGTTGACAGAGAGGTGTGGGCATCTACTCGAGTTTTCTGGCGAAATATTATTTTGGCTAAAATCTTAATTTAAAAGGCGAAATCGAGCCGTTTAAATGTGTTTTTTCCGGCAATGTTATTTTTTAAACTTTGAAGAATTTATTGATTGGACGCATTTTTAAAATTTGAAAAATCAGCTTAATTGTTAAAAAATTATAGTTGAGTAATCACTATATTTTTATCCGTGTCAGCCTGCGAAAAAAACGGATAAACCTTAGTTCTCGCAAACAACTATAATTTTAGCCTTTAATTCTAAATTCCTATCGGATTTTCTTCAGCACCCACTTGTAGTTTGAGTTGAATTTACATATCCAACTATACTGAAAATGTATTCCAGTCCTAGATTGGCGATTCGCTAAGCTGCGCTGTAAACGCAAATAATGCATTTAGAATGTTATCGTGCAATTTGGTCGAATCCGTTAGCATTATTTAAAAAATGCCACTTCTTTAATACTTTTTTATTTATTCATTTTTGAAATATTATATAAAATGTAAAATAACTGAGTTATCCTTTAAAATGGGATATTTAGAAATTGGTGAGATAAAAAGACATACTAGAATATTTAAAAAAAATTATTCTGTTTTTAATAACTTAGTTAGAATTTTGAATCGACGATTACTAACAAAAAGGCAATCTCAATTTAGAAAAGGGGTATGTTACGTTTTTTGAAAAGATACGGCAAAACACAAACGCTCAATTTGTGAGAACTACAAGTTAAATATTTTTAAAAATAATGGCTATAATTGAAATTCATTCACAAAAAGTGTAAAACCAAAATTACTTCTAAAAAAATTTAGACACAACTGCTTAGAGAAATACTGTTATAATAATAATAATATTAAAAATATTATATTGCTTTCACCTTGTCATTATACTCACTGACAAGCCTCGAGATTTAAATGTCTAAAATTTTCTGCCATCTATAAGTGAAATCACCAGCTTGCCTAATATTTTTTGGCTAAAATATTGGATTAGCCGTTTTTAAAATAGAGCCATTTAACAAAGTTAAAAATTTAATAAATTAAATATCACATCATTCATTCCGTACTTCAAATAGTTTGGAGGTAATTTATTATAAATGTAAAGGAAATGCTCGAATTAATCTATTTTAACTTCTGTATATTTTAATAACAATTATGTATTTGTTGTATTCTATATTAAATCAACCAAAAAAAGTCGATTCTCAACCCGACCCCCTTCGATTTTTTTAAAAATTTATGTTGGTAGTATATACACTAACTAATAAAAATGTAAAATTTTACTTTTCAAATCGCCTTACTTCATGAAATATGGCCATCTTTAGAAAGGCGGAAATTCCAAAATACACTATATTTAATTTTATTAAATAGCTTTAGAATATGACATAAAATTTATTTTATTGAAAAAAAGTCTATTACCAAAAACCGGATATAGAAAACCGGAAATGGCTATAAAATAAAAATTGCTCGTTTTTTTCTTTTATGTTTTTTTTACAGATAGACATTATACTTCTTAATATTTGTACAAAATCCTAGATTGGGACGAGTACTGGGCAAAAAGTTGGGACGGCAAAAGTTATTACTTTAAATATAAGTAGTATGGCTTAAATCCTATATTACAAATGTATAGTAATTTACAAAATAAATAAAAAGAAAATTCGTTTGGGATCGGGCCGGATATATTTTTTTATAAATCTTTATGGCCGTGTTAGAAAAATTAGATCCTATGCAGATCACTAGTAGACATTGTGTCATTTTTAGCACATAAGTTTAGCTATTTTATTTTTGAGGAAAATAATTGTAAAAATTTTATAACTTTATTTAGCTAATGGGAAATTAATATTCTAATAAACATATTAATTAAATAATATCATACATTAAGTAATCTAATGAATTAGAATAAAATTTGACTTTCATTTTTCCTTCCATTGGAATAAATGAATGATATTTTTGTGTTCCGGGAATTCATTTGGCCATTAAAAATCTATTTTCAAGATTGATTTCCATTCTTAAATATTCTACGTTGCTCACAAATATATAATTAATTCCCGGGATATTGATTCTCGCATAATTATATAAGTCAATAGGAGTTATTATATGATTTTCATGAGGACTTGCAGGCTTGCTCTAGCCGCCAACCTAGTAATTCCCCCTAAACTATCGCAAGCAAGGAGTTTTGCCATGTGCAGTTGCAAAAAAATGCCATTCTGCCTTGATCCCAAAATCATTATAATGGTTGTAGAGGTTTACAAAGTTTATTTTTGTTTTTATACTGAAACAGCTCCATCAGAAAAATAAAATATTATTGAAATCTTATCAAATCTTTCTTTCAAGAATAGAATTAATTTTATTTGAAATAAATGAAAGGAACGAGTATTGTGTTTGAGACAATCTGATATAATCACGTAACTTAAATGTTTGATGATATCGCCTTCGCGGTAATAAATCATAAATGGATGAAGTGCTGCTTGATTATTAGTCCAATGGAAACCTTGAGCGTGATCTTGAACTACAAAAGCGTAGTTCTCTGCAAAATCGGATATTATAAGATATTCCCCATCCTTCAAATTCGATTTTAATGACTTAAAAAATGAAGATTGTTTCGAATAAATATAGCAATGAGGAATTGAAATATTTAATTCCTAAATCAAATACTCCACAAATTCCTTGGCGGACTTTGTAAAAGTTTCGAGTGTACTACGGTCAGCTGCCAACCATTGTTTAAATGTTATATAATCTATGGCATTATCAAACAATAAGTGTAGCCTTTCTTTAAGTTCCAAAGTGCCGGGACACATTTGGCATTTCCTTAAGTAACAGCAAGGCTGGGCTGGATTGCATAGACTTTGTGCAATGTAGTGTTTATAATCTTTAAGGGAGGAAATGGAAAGTTATGCTGGTTTGCAGTTAACTTATCTAATTTACCACCAATTATAATTAACTTAAAATTTTGATGAAATGTGCAGATGCACATTGTATGCGTTCCAGACCCGCCTGCTAAAATACAGTTTTTTGGTCTCATGATAGCAAACTTGCTAAAACCTATCTTTATATTACTGTTTATTTCTTTAAAATTGGTAAATAATTCTTTTATATTACATAAAACTAATCTCTTTTGCACTTGGTTTTTTTTTTCATTAGCTTTCATTGATATAAAATTATTCATACCTGGCATAAGTCTGCTGTTTTCACCAGAATTATAAAATTCTATTACTTTATTTGCAACGTCATTCGGAATTATTCTACTTGGTTTTATGCGTTATATTTAAAATAATACAATACAATTTGGTAAATGTTGTTTTGAGTTTTTTAACATTTAATAAATGCAAAATAATCAGATTTTTTAGGATTTTAGTTTTAATGCTATTATTCACATATATTGCCCACTTTTTTAAAAAAATAATTACTCTATATTTGGTATAATAGGATTTAAGCCATACTACTTATATTTAAAGTGTAATAACTTTTGGCCCAGTACTCGTCCCAATCTAGGATTTTGTACAAATATTAAGAAGTATAAAAAAGAGCAATTTTTATTTTATAGCCATTTCCGGTTTTTGGTAATAGACTTTTTTCCAGTAAAATAAATTTTATGTCATATTAAAGAGCTATTTAATAAAATTAAAATCAGGTATTTAGCTAAATTACTTTTTGAGATATTTAAAATTAAATAAGGTGTATTTTGGAATTTCCGCCTTTCTAAAGATGGCCATATATCATGAAGTAAGAGGATTTTAAAAGTAAAATTTTACATTTTTATAAGTTAGTGAATATAGTACCAACATGCAAATTTTTAAAAAAACCGAAGGGGGTCGGGTTGAATCTTCAGTTGATTTGATATGGAATACAACATTTCTATCAGGTAATTTTTTATATAAATCAGTTGCTTTTCTATGATATGATCATATGTATTCAAGTGTTTCATTATTACTTGTACCATCAACAATAATTATTGGGAAAAGGTCACTCATATTTCCTATAGCTAGGCTACGCATAGGCCTGTGAATATATTATGTTTATACTTATATTTCTATCAAAAATTACAAATGAGTTAATTCGTATTATGACGAAAGGCCTAAATTTAATTTTAAGATATATCGTATCATGAATTATTTTTTATTTTAACAAATTTGGAAAATTTTTTTATAGTTAAAGCGCTAATAGTTAAAAAACCTTTAAACCCATTTTTTCCTTTTGATGATTTATTAAATTTATCAAGCAAGTTGATCAAAAAATATTTTAGACTTTCGTGATTAAATTAATATTTCTTTTTAAAAATATAAAATAAAAATATAAGCGAACAAGAACAGATTCAAATATAATAGGAAATTTCAATTAATTCGTTTAATGCTCAATTCTTTCCCTTTTTAAAAGGGATATAAAATATTTTAACTTTAATAGACTTTAAATTTAAATTTGACATATTATAATTGAGGCCCTTATTAATTGATTCTCATTTCAACAACGCCATCATTACATTCTTATTCAAGATAATTTTTTAGGCCATATTAAACATTAGAGGGTAGGTTAAAAATATTATGGGAGGGGGGGGGAAGGGGGGGGGGGGGTGAATTGAAAATAAGTAGATGGGACTTATATTTATTTTAAAAAAATTTCCCATTTCATAATATACAGATTTTATTTTTAAAAAAATTTCCCATTTCATAATATACAGATTTTATTTTTAAAAAACCATTAAATTAAGAGTTAAACCAATTAATAAAATAATTTTTAAATGTTGAGCGAGCGGGATAAACAATTTTTTTTATATTGGCAGGTGAATTTTAAATGAAAACCATAGACGGGCAGCCGAGCGGGTTAAAAATTCGCCCATTGCAGAACTCCAGTCAATATACATCTCGGGGGAAGGGGGGCACGGAATTTTGATTAAGAAATATTTGCTTTCACATAAAATCTAATTTAAACATTAAATTGCTTGATTTCATTTTTTCCAAAACGAGATATGAGCTAAGGCACCTTTATTTCACATACTAGTAATTTTGCTCAAAAACTTATAATAAAATTTAATATTCAAATTTTACAAGTAAGCAAAAAAGAATTTGGCCTACACCCATTTATCTTTATTTTTAGGTCCTATATTTATTTAGTAAAGAAAATTTAAAGTAGTTTCTAAATGAATGCGAACAATACAATTATTGGTTCAGAAATTCGAGTAATGATGGAAAATTATTCGTCGATCAATAAAGATATTCTTCATTACTCGGGGGAATTATTCGAAATTATTTTTTTGTTCAAAATTATTTGAAATTATTCGTAAGCATATTCAATTTCTTCCTGGGTTGAACCTTTTTATTTTATAACTTTATTTCAACATCAGGATTTATGTCAAAAAAAAAGAATAGGATATTAATCTAATAATGCTTTTCTAATTAGTATATGAAACTTTTACTCGTTTCGAATATACCAACAATTCATTTATTCAATTCGTACATTCGTAGTGCTACTATTTTATAAATCCAATCAAAATATTAGTGTTACGTTGTGGTCTAAAAACGAAATTTAAGATAGGATATATGGATCTTAAAAAAATATTATTTTTTACCATTATTAAATTATAATTAACAACCTCCAAAAATGTAAAGTATATCAAAAAAAAACTAAACTTTAATGAGGATCTAATAACAAAATATTGGTGTTAGGTTGTGGTCTAAAAACTAAATTGAAAGAATAGGATAGAATATCAAAAAATATTATTTTTTTTACCATTATTAAATTATAATTAACAACAATCCAAAAAATGTAAAGTATATTCAAAAAAATCTAAACTTTAATGAGGAAGAGCATATAAAGAAATGGTTTGAGTATAGGATAGATCTGTTTGCACTATGTTATATAATAAATTGTATAAAAAAAGGAAATTAAATTATATTTTTCCTATTATTATATTATACAATGCTCATCTCTTTAATATATAACAGATTATTCAAAAAAATAGAGCTAAAAAACAAGAGGGAGAGGGGGAGGTAAAGTAAAGATCATTTCTCGAAATATATAAATATATATTTTCTTATTTATAATAAGAATCAACATATGTGGATTTTGAATACTTTAGGAAGAGCGCTTTATTTTATACAAATAATATCTTTTTAATATATAGCTATTTTTTGTCACATACTGTCTTTTTTCTGAGGCATAGTGACTTGTAATCTCCCTCTAATTAGTATACTAATTATAGTATACATACCAAAATAAGTTTAAAGTTAGTACTTGTCTCTGAAAAGGGACACTGTAACTTAAAATAGAGCCGAGCTTGGAAACATCAACAATATTTCTTGCTTTTAGAATTTAAAAAAATAGAAAAAGTTTTAAAACAAAGATCAGGAGGTGACAATTATTTTACTATTCATTTTTCATAATGAATCATTTAAATTAGCTATTTTATTGCTGAATATTAAAATTCAATTCCATAATACTAAAATTCAATTCCATAATACTAAAATTCAATTCCATAATAGAGATATTCGAGCCAAAACGGGCCGTGCAAAAAATATTTTTTCTATCGAGCCACAAGGCGAATCGAGTCGAAAAAGTTCGGTTTTGTAGGTCTCTGTGACTAATAAGGCTATTCCATGCATTTACCATTTCTCAGGACTAACCCTGCATACAGTTCGCGCGAATTCGCGGTAAAGTATATAAAAATAGACATTTGTGGCGGAGAACATAAAAATGTGGAGTATTTTGCGTAATTCTTCGCGAATTCGTGCTAACTATGATAGCAGGGTATGGTGATGTCTTGGTTCAAATTATATTTGATACTAAACCGCTTTTGAACTAGGGCACCTTATTTTGCTTTGTTTTAAGTGTTTGGTGGCATTTATTCTCTTATTTTAGGCTATGTAGTTGAAGTTACATAGCTGACTAAACAGCGGGCTGTTTGGGAATAGGTTGAACTAGGACACAGCCTAAACTCTTTTTGAATTAGTTAGGTCAGAACCGATATAATCTTTTTTTCTCGGGGAACATTGAATTCCTTCAGTAATTAGAGTCTAAAATAACAAATCAACTTATGCAATTATAAACGATTATCTCTTTCGCCTAACCACTCAGTCCTATAACTAATTTTAAAATCATTATCTCCCTTCGATAGAATGGAATAAATTTAAATTTTTTTATTAGCAATACTCGAAGTCAAATTTAAAGAAAATCGAAGTTCATTTACATCTATCCCAATATTTATTTATTTTTTCGATTTCCTGTATTTTTCTTTTTTTAAAAAAAATATAATACTGTTTTATGCGTTAATGTAATTAATCCTACACTATGCGTAATTTATGATTAAAGTTCCTTATATAATATATGTAATGTTATAAAGAGCTATTAGCTTTTTTTATAAATTACATTAATATTATTGGCATAAAGACTATTTGTAAGAATTTTTTAAAATTAAATTTAATTATATGGTTATTATATATTAAAGTAAATGGATGTTAATACAACTAAACTATGGGTCTGCTCATTACATTTACCTTATCGTATTTATAAATATAACTACAGCTTTATTAAATTTAATTAAATAAAAAAATTTAATTTTATAAATCTTCTATAGTCTATAAGTTGATTATGATACTACAATATGTAAAATGATCCTATAATACGTAAAGCACAAACTATGGATCTGCAAAGTTCGGGTGAACCGTGACGAGATTAATAAAGATTCAGATTCATATCAAATTTTTGAAAATGTAACTCGAGTCAAAATATGAGATTTAAACTATTTTACTTTTATAACTGTCAAATAAATCGAAAGGATCAAATAATATCTATAAAGATCATTGAATTTAAGATTCAAAATTATTTTGAACAGGGGGAAAGAAGCCTTAATGTATCAAGATGTATTTATTTTTGAATTGAAGGAAATCCTATATTTAATACTCAACCTAAGGCGTGCTATTATTTTTATTTCGTTTATGATGGTTTATGTTTATTGACTGGAAAAACTTCGGGCATTACATATTAGTTCGCCTAGGAATTCAGTGCTTCATAATTTTTCTTTCTAGCATCATGGTAATCTTGGCATTTTTTTTGTAACAATAATTCATTTTTCTTTATAATATCTACATGACGGGGTGAAGCATTAAAATGTATTCATATTAACTAGATATAAATTTCAGAGTTAACGCTCCCAGAAGTATGACTTTATGCTTAAGATGTGATATCATAGTTATTATTTGACTAATAATTCGGTTACTTTTTTGTGGTTGCAAAATTGATTAAAGGATTATAATTAATAAATAAGGTCCTAATTATTAATACAAACAAGATATTTATAACATCTATCCTAAGTTTTGTTAAGATGTATTTTTTAAGTGATTTTATGAATAATTTGGTTCCCTCTCTAATTAATTTATAAACAGATTAAAGTATTAAAATATACTAATTAACCCCTACTTAAATGCTCGGAATAAGTTTTAAAATTTGTGTCCAAAAGCTTACGCTTATAACGTTGACGTCATAGCTTTCATTTTGTTTATAACTCGGTTGCGGTTTACAAAATTGATGAGGTATTAATAAGTACTAGTCAGTCAATTAATATTAGTAAAAATCAGATATTTCAATCTTCTATATTTTCTATTCTAGCATGATCTCAATTTTTTTAATAATTTTTTAATACTGTCAGTGTCCATGTCTACTACTATTAAAATAATATAGAATTAAGCACTAAAAATTTATAAAATTTTCTAAATAAATGTTTTCAGTCGGTTTCTGATCTTACGACTCGCCAAAATTTTCTTACAAATATAATATTTTCCTTTCTACTCTCTACTATATTAGTTATAACACTAATAAAGCACGAAATATTGGTATAGATGTTAGAAAGTGCTTCCAATTCAACCAAAACGGAGATGATATAAAGATATTGCCTATTTTAAAATTTTAAATGTATGAACCTTTAAATAATAAACTAATGAATAGCTCTTATGTCACTTCAAACATATTATGGGCCAGGTTTATAAATATATAAACTTTTCATAACAAAATCAATCAAAAATCATTATATTAATTTAAATATATGGCGGCTATCTTTTTTTGACTTGCATGTCAATTACAATATTTTTATCACCTAGAAATATTGGTGGCCATTTTTATTAATATGCAAAATACCCATAATGAGTAGTCTAAAATAAATATTCAGATTTCCAATTAATAAACGGATAATTTTTATGATTTAAATAAATCATTGGCAAAAATCATATGAATTCAATATACTATCACAGCCATTTATAATTTATTAAATTGTCGTTCCAAATATAATTTTTGTTTCACGATCTCAAATGTATCTTTATAAATATACAAAATCATAGCCAAATTTGTACCCGGCCAGATTCCAATTTTTTACTAAGGCTCGGCCTAGCCCTGGTTTTTTTAAATATATGGCCTAACCCAAAATATAACTTGAACACCAAAATAAACAACTATTTATAATATTGTGGAGTAGTTAAATTAAAAACACTACACTTTATGAATTATCACTTATAAAATAACAATTCATAAATAATCCTGCCTAATAATTTTTTCCCGACACAACCCGTTTATTTTTTTGTCCGGACAAATTCAAATAAATTTTCCGGACAACCGGGCCTGGCTTGCACCTCTAATCGCCATTGATTATCATTAAAAAATTAATAAATGCGCGAATGAAAAAACATATATTGAGGGATTATTTACACAAGCATTCACTCGTAATGCTACATCAGACGAGCTAAAAATAATCGAACTGGGCCGGAAATATTTTTTTTTATAATTTTTTTAAACTGAATTATGCAAATTTATGATTTTTTTCTCACAAAAATATTTTACGGGCTGAATAACTTGTACGAATTTTTTTAACGAACCGTAAAATATTTTTTCTTTTTACAAATCTTAACTTCTTATTACAAGAAATTTATTAAATAAACAAAAATGTTTTTCTTTGAAAATTAGTTCATAAATCAAACAAATTTAAAAAAAATTTTTTAACCAACTATTTCTCTTATTTGCGGCAGTAAACTGTTTAAACTTTTTTTTGATTAGGTTAATACTGTATTATATAATATAATTTTATTATTAATCTAAAAATATAATGCATATAAAAATATTATAAGAATTCCTGGCATGAAATTTTAGATAGCTTATAATAACTTGTTAAGAAAGCTTAATATTCCTACAATCTCATTATTGTTATTATAAAGTTTCAAAAAAAGAGGAATTAATTTGACAAAACAATAAGTTGAGTAAGAGAAAATAATGTTACAATTTTTTACTATAATTTAATAAAATTAACATGATAAATTTTAATGAGGAAAAGTTCAAAAAAATTATTTCAAATTTTAAAGGGGAAAATTTATGATTTAATTGAAATTAATTAGTGTTTTTATTTTTATTTTTAATTAAAACTATGACAATCTCGTCCTAAATTTTTCTTTCTCCCTATAAAATCAGTATTTAATATTTTCTTTTTATATAAAAAAAATTGTACAAAAGGCAGATGATTTTAATACCGTCTGCTTCTTTTTTTAAAGGGAAGGGGGATTGGGAATAAAATTTGTTTAGAAGATAGATAATAATAGCAAGTGTAAGATGTCTCGTCTCGACGAAGAATAGAATAATAAATATAAAAATAAAAAAATCATCGTTAAATCAATTTCTAGGAAAAGTATTTGATTTTATTATAATAAGTATTACATAAAAAAAAAATTTATATAAGGTATAGATGTTATATAAAATTTTATTATAAATTTACTGAATTCATTTTCAGATAACAAGTGTCCGCTTCCTTCTTCCCCCGATCCAACAATATCTTCATCGTCTAGAATTTTATTTAGAAAGGTACGTTTAGATGGTGGCCTATATTGAGCAGAATTGACCAGAGTTTGCTATTATTAGTATAAATTTTAAGGAATAAATTTTGATAGCTGATAGGTCTGAAGCCCGAGAGCTGACGAGCTAAAAAATAATAGCCGGAAAACTTGTACTATTATTTTAAACCTCGAATAATGAAATTTTATCATTTTAAATGGGTTGGGAAATCTTAATCTTTACGGCCAGTTTAGGCTCGGTTGTGCAGACCTTTAATCTGCAGTTTAAAAAAAACCGAATTTATTTATTGGTAACTTACCCACTGGAATATAAGAATAGAAATGTATAATATTGGAATCATCGACAATTCGAATTTTTAAAATTATAACATTATTTTACAAAATGATTTTTATATTTTAATTATCTAAAAAAAATTATAGGTAAATGATATTTACAAAATTACGAAAAAATTATGTTGTATTAAATTATATTCGATTTTTTATAAATATATAATATATCAAGTAGCTTAAGAGTTAATAGGAATCAATAGTAGTTCTGAAATAAAAATCTGATTAAATTATTTCTAAAACAAAAGTTAAAAAAATACAATTTATATTATAGAATAGCATTGTAAAAAAAAGCATTGTTTTGATTATATTATTTAATTATTATTTATTATATTTATATTTATTTTAAAAAAAATTATGAATAATCTTATATGATAAAATCCATTCCATATTAGGGACCATGCATATGGTTAAAAGTCGTCAAAATTCAATTATTCATGAATTAAATACAGTATCTTAATCAGATACATAAATATTTAATTTTTTTTAAATTTTTTGTTTTTATAAATCAAGAAAATATTTAAGAGAACGAATGTGAAATAACCTGTTTTTTAACCATGTTAAAATTATTTAACAATATCACCACACAAGACCCAACCCTCATCCTTCATAATTATTTCTTTTTTAAAAAAATTCGATTGGATCTAAAATTTATTTAAATCTCCATGATCGTCTGTTTTCTAAATACCAAAAAAATCACTTAATTTTATTCCTTAAATATAATCATAAATCATTTATGTGTAAGATAAAATCTGGTCAAATTAAAAATAGTTTAGTATACTGTTATAAATACTTACTAGCATAATTTGATTTTAAAATAAATTAAATAAAATCTAAGTTTAGGTAACTTTTTGACACATAAATAACCTCATTTTTTAATTTAAAAACAGAGCTGTGAACCAAACCTGAACCACAAGGAACTAACTTGAGTTTTTGGAAAATAAACTGTTTAGAAAATTTTACAAACTTGAACCTAACAGGATTTATTTTTTAAACCCGGTGTACTATTATTACTGAATATATTCATTAAGTATGATAGTTTGATTATAAATCATTTCATCCCATGTTAATTGGGAGTGGTCATTTCATCATACCAATGATGATTCGAGCCTGCCTATTCGGCTCAGCAATATTTGGGTGAGATAAAAATTACAAAATACGATATAATTTTGTATTCTCCGCCTCGAATTTGCGCTAACTGTAATTGAGGGGTTAAAGTTGGACTGTACTGCTTTGATCAATCGGGGTGTAAATATTTAACGTAGTAAATCTGTTGATTTGGTGTTATGTCAAAACGCGAAAAATGGCTACAATGCATAATTCCGCTTTCAAAAATAAGCAAATGGGTAATTTTTTAAAAAATAGAGGAGGGTAGGTTGTATCAGAGATCTTCAGGAGCCTTCTTTTTTGTTCAAGTCCGACCCAGGCTTGCAGTAAAAAATATCATAGATCCGGCCCATATCTAATATATAAAAAAATTCCCACGCCCACATTAAGTATCAAAAAAATATCCCAGGCTCGGCCCAAGTCCATATCCAAAAATTTTATTTATTGTATTTTATAATAAACAATATTTAAGGGTTTAGTTAAGGGTTTAGGCAATCATTTTGTTTAGAATATGAAAATTTATTATTATTAGAGGGAAAAATCGCAATATTTCTTTAAGTTAGCAACTGTTTTAAATAAGTTAAATTAAAATTTTTTAGGCCAAGCCCATTAATATAAAATTCAAAAACCCATGCCCGTTAAGAATATGATATTAGGGCCTGTGCTGCGGGCCAGCCTGGCCTATTAAGGTCGGGCTTTATATATATATAGTTTTATCAATTTCATTTAATCATGGGTACTTAAGCTGTCTAAAACGCCACATTTATAATAATTTTAAATTCGAGATTTTTAAAAGATTCTGAAAAAATAGGAATTCTGATTTCCAATCCTTACGCTAGGCTTTTGAACCTTAAATTTATCAGGCGAGTAGACAGGAATTTGCTTTGGGGAAGTTGGAGGGGAAGGGAGAGAATTTTTATAAAAAAATTCTAAAATGCATCTTGAAGTTATTATTGAACATCATTTCACAAATATATTAAAGTAATGACTATGACACTTATTAATATCTAAATTAGAGATCTGCAAAAGTAGACCCGGCCTATACCCAACCCAAAGGGGCTCCGGGCAGGACCTATTTTTTAAAAAAAATTGGGTTCGGGCTGGGGCGGGCCTAATATTTTTTAAAAAAATGGATTGGGTCGGGTCTTGGAATTTTTTTTAAATATATCAAAATTTATCAATTTTATGTTGAATTATTTATGTAAAATAAAAATATTTTATTTTATTTATAGAAACTAACATATATCTTTTATTTTGAGTTAATATAATTTTTTTTAAAAAAAATTAATTTTTATATTTAAATAAAAATTCGGGCCGGTGTAGGATTGTGAAATCAATACCCATTGTAGTTTCAATACCGTATTGATATTATCATTGTAGATTCAATACCGTAGTGATATTTTAGAATTGTAGAATCAATACCGTATTGATTTTTAAGAGATGTTTTCATCGCTTCAAATATATCGGCGGCCATTAAAATTGTAAAATATCTATTCATTATATATTTTTCATCGTTTCAAATATATTGGGGGCCATTAAAATTTTAAAATATTTATTATTATATGTTTATTCATCGCTTCAAATATATTGGCGGCCATTAAAATTATAAAATATTTTTTATTATATATATTCTTCATCGCTTCAAATATAATGGCGGCCATTAAAATGATAATATATTTTTTACTATATATATTTTTCATCGCTTCAAAAATATTGGCGGTCATTTTCGATTTGTAAAAATTTATTTAAAATAGATTTAAATGATTATATAAATGATTTTCTATTCTTTTATATAATTTTTTAAGGGAGTTTATTTATTTTACAATTCTTAATTACCTATATAAATTTTATTTGTTTAATATATACAAGTTTTCTTCATACATCATATTAATCTCAAGCCTTAAAATTTTAATAGACAAAAGTAAGCTAATCACAAACAAATATGGGTTTCTATTACGTCAAAGGATCTCAATCACTCACTCTGATTAATCATTTCCTCTTGGCTTCTTAAAATCGTCATTTTATTTATTAGATGTATATATAATTATTGCAGAAAATTTTAAATAAATAAAATGCATACAAATTTTTTCATACATCGTATTATTGGAATCTCAAGCCTTAAAATTTTAATAGACAAAAGTAAGCAAATCACAAACAAATAAGGTTTTCTATTATAAGCATCTCAATCACTATCTATCACTCTGATTAATCATGTCCTCTTGGCCTCTTAAAATCGTCATTTTATTTATTAGATGTATATATAATTATATTTTTAGCTGATTAAAATTTAACACTTATATTTATGGAATACAAAATTTTTTATACAGATGTAAAATTAAGTTTAAAATCAAATCTTAATGTTTAAATTATTCTTTTAAACTGAAACAACTATTTTTGTTTGTATATATATATATATTTTATTGCAATAATATTAAAACTGGCTGATTTCTTAATATTATTTAAATAAAAAGGATATACATAATTTTATTTCTAAAAAACAAGAAAAATATTATAAAAAGAAAATATATCCCAAAATAGGAAACATAATTATCACAAAAAATTGAGTGTATATTACACTATAATACGATTAAAATGATCTGAAGATGCATTTATCAAATATATATTTAAATTAAAAATTTTTATACAGTCCATTTTTGATAATGCAGAATATGTAATATATTTCATTTCCATTTTTACAATAAATAATAATTGGCTTCTGGAAAAACGTAGCAGATGCTACGATATCTAATTCATACGCCCACGTTCCAAGTTGATGTTTTTTTGTATCAACCAAATGTTTTATTAAATCCTTTTCCATAAAATCAGTAAAATCATTATTCCAACAGCATCATATAAGAGATTATAGATCCCCTTATAATTGCATGGTGATCCTCGCTGCCTGTGATCTCTTTGCTCAAGCAGCGATTCGGACATTTTTCCACCCTTTCTATCCGCACGTCGTGAGTTCCAGATCAGGACCTGTTGCCCGACTCATAAGGGATTATATCCTTTTGCCTTTTTTGATAATCCCTTTTTTGTCTATCTTGGGCAACAAGTATATTTTCTTTTGCCCTTTTCCATACGACTGATAGGCGCATTATTCTTTCTAATAATTCACTCTCTTCAAAGTCATTCTCAATATTATTATTGATTTCCTTAACAATATCTGGCTCAATTTTCGAATTTCTGATGGCAGCTTTGCGTTCCGACCATACATCATATAAAATGGGGTGAATCCTGTAGATTTGTGGACACTGGTTTGCATTTCAAATAATACCCCCGGAAGAACCCTAGGCCATAGTGTTTGATCATCACTCAAAACCTTAAGTTTTGAATAGTACGATTATTCCTTTCTGTCAACCCATTAGCTTGAGGATGATATGCACTGCAAATGCGTTGCTCCGTTCCTGTCATTTTATGTAATCTCGTGGCTATTTCATTCACAAACTCTCTTGATCATTGATTTGTATCTATATTTTATAAAATCAAAAGTTTATAAATTATCATAAATGCACATTTTTTAACCGATATATATTTATATAATTTGATTTACAGTTGCGCTGCCATGGCGGCAAATCCGACCATAAATAAATTTACAAGTCTCTTCAGCTGTCTTTGATCTCATAGGTTCTGCCTCAACCCATTTTGTGAAATAATCAGAAGCAACTGCAATACATGTGTAGCCTTCTTCTGAAGTGGGCAGGCTGCAAAGATCAATTCCTATTTGAGCCCATGGAAGAGGTGGTACATCTATTGGATTCAAAGTAGAAGAAATTTTAGAAAATCTTGTATTGGCCTTCTGACATCTATCACATGATTTTATAAAATCAATAGTGTCTTGAAATAATTTTGTCCACCAATATCTATAAACACAAAATAAACAAATTAACACCATAATAAATACCTTTCAGAGAGTTTAAGTTGAGTTTTATTAATGCCTAGATGGGCACCAATAGCTTTAGATTCTAGGGATATATCTGATCCTTGGTGAATAATAGATATTACCCTTTGTTTCTCTGCTTCATCCATTATTACTAAAGCTAATAAATAAATAGAAATTATTATTTTGTGATCACATTTACCTTCTTTATTCTTTATTTTTCTATAAATATCTTCTTTAACAATAAAATTGTTTTCCGTACATCTAAAATTACTTTTTTTACCTGGATCATTTTTAAGGAGTAAAGGATATTTTCCTGTTACTAGATATTCTATTATTGTTTGAAATTTATCTACTATTGCTTGATAAAATTTATAAATATAAATCTAAATGTACCAATTTGATTCATTAAAAATTTTGTGAGCAGTAGAATATTTTCCTGTTATAAGTTTTAGCAATAAAGGATATTTTTGATATTTATCTGTTCCTGCTTGATATAAAATTATAATTATAAATTTAAATGTACCAATTTGATCATTAAAAAATTGTGATATTTTAAAGCAGTAAAGGAAGGATATTTTCTGTCACTAAGTATTAGCAGCAAATGATATTTTTCTGTTACTTATATTCTCTTATTGTTTGATATTTAATTGTTATTGCTTGATATAAATATAATTATAAATTAAATGTACCAATTTGATTCATTAAAAATTAGGTGATATTTTAAAGCAAGTATTGGCAGCAATTGATATAATTATAAATATAAATGTACCAATTTGATTCATTAAAAATTTTGTGATATTTTAGCAATAAAGAAGAATATTTTCCTGTTATAAGTATTAGCAATAAAGAATATTTTTGACATTTATCTGTACTTGCTTGATAAAAAATTATAATTATAAATTTAAGTGTACCATCATTAAAAAATTTGTGGTATTTTAAAGCAGTAAAGAAAGGATATTTTCTGTCACTAAGTATTAGCAGCAAATGATATTTTTCTGTTACTTATATTCTCCTATTTTGATATTTAATTGTTATTGCTTGATATAAATATAATTATAAATTTAAATGTACCGATTTCATTCATAAATTTTAGGTTTTATTCTTAAAGTTGAGGTTCGGTCATAAATTATCAATACGGTATTGATTTTATAATATTATAGAATCAATACCGTATTGAATTTAGATGGTATTGTTTTTACAATACTACACCGGTCCAAAAATTTTTTAAAAAATTAGTCCGGTCCGATACCGAACAAAATTTTTTGTTTTGTTTGTCCCGAAAATCTCGATTCAAAATTAAACTATTTGTCCGCCCGGCTCAGCTCGAATTTATTAATATAGAAAATTTTAATATTTTTTTTATAACCTTTGACTAGATCAACAGAGTGGGGAAAATTTTTGAGCCAACATTTTCAATGATAAATTTAGAATTGGTATCTTTCGGGTTATTTGTTTTTTTTAATAATAAAACGATAAAACAAACGTGTTATCTCTCTAAAAACTTAATATTTTTTTCAAAAACTTATTATGCAATTAACAATAAGTTTTGAATGATATTCTAATTAGTGATCTGCATTGTAAAATCAATACCGTATTGATAATTTATGATCTAACGTCAACTTTTACGAATAATCTGAAATATAATTTACAGATTCTTGAATCGACATTTATAGATGAATAGACAATTATAGATTAGCACATCTATATATTCTCATTCAATCAATAAGGTACATTTAATTTGTTTAAATTTATAATATCAATTATAAAACTTTGAATCAACACATATAGATGAGTAAACAAATAAAAATTATAGGATATCAAGAATTGTAAAATAAATAATTCCCTGAAAAAATTATATAAAAGAATATAAAAACATTTTTATAATCATTTAAATATATTTAACTATTTTAAATATTTTTACAAATCGAAAATGGCCGCCAATATTTTTGAAGCGATGAAAAAATATATAATAATAAATATTTTACAATTTTAATGGCCGTATTTGAAGTGATTAAAACATCACTTAAAAATCAATACGGTATTTATTCAATAATACCAAATATCACTACGATATTGAATCAACAATGATAATATCAATACGGTATTGAAGCTACAATGGGTATTGATTTCACAATCCTACACCGGCCCGAATTTATTTTTTTTAAGGAGACCCTGGCATTTGCAGATCTCTAATTCTTATCTAATATAAAAATCCTCAAATAATAAGTTCCTGAGCTCACTTTAAAATTAACATCACAATAATAAAAATAATATAAAATACTTCTTAAATTATTCAGTAATACAAGTACATCAACATAGTCAATGTATAAAATAAATTAGCTAGCAGTTTCCATGTAACTCGGAAGACAAGTTATCGAGAATGAATCCATGTTATTCCATATAATAATAATTTTAAAATAGGTTCTGATATTTCATAGTTGAAGAAAAACTCTGGTCAAAGGCCGATAAAATAAATGGAAATATTCAAATTTTAATGAAGAAATTCCTATGCGTTGTAAAATTGAATTGAGCAAAAAAATTAAAATATTAAATAATATATTTTGATCATTTAAATTACTCAATCATAGAGGCGGCGGCGACTTATAAAAATGTCCATGGAAGCTGAAATTTTTTTAAAGATATCTTCAAAACTCAAAAAAAAAGAATCAGGTTTTAATTAATTGTAAAAAATAATAGCTTGTAATTTTAATTTTATATAAAAAATCGGTAACTCACTGAAACACGGGGAAATTTTTAATATTCTTTTTTTTTTAATTTTTTATTTATTTATTTTTAAACATTTTTTTTATTTAAAAATAATAAATATGATGGATAATGGGTGGAAATTTTTTGATGTGATAATTCAAAGTTTCATATTACTCAAAAGTTTTAAGAATTTTATATTTTTTCCTTGTTACATTAAAACTGGAAAAGATGTGTGCTATATTAAATGCCATTAAGTTACGACTATAATTTTTTTTTTGAAAATTTTCACAATTCTTTAATTTTACATTATAAATAGAGTATATTATTTAAAAATTTTAAAAAGGCATGTGCTATATTGGATGCTATTAAGTTAGTTTCTAACTTATAATCTATTCTTTTTTTTCCTTTTTCTCTTACTGCACTTTTAAGCTTAACGCCTTTTACAATACTTTCTTATTTTTCAAATTAAATATATAATTTTTTTCTTACTTGTAATAATTTTTTCTTTCTTCTTTTCTTTTGAACAAAATATAATTTTTTTCTCTTTTGAACGAAACCAAAAAAATAAATTTCTAAAAAAATAGACAACAATAATCAAATGATGAATAAAATCTGGAAAAATGACAACTGTCCTTTATTTAGTTTTTTATCTATATTATGGTGAATTCCATATCAAATCAACCAAGGTTTCAACCCGACCCCTTCGATTTTTCTTAAATTTTCTATACTGGTAGTATATACTATAACTAAGAAAAAAATGAAATTTTACCTTCCAACACTGTTTACCCGCTAAGATATGGCCGTTTAAAGCGCAGAATATTTTCAAATATCTCGAGAAATAATTAAGTTAGAAAAATAATTTAAATTTTATTTTGTAGCTTAATAAAATTCTTTAAAATGACATAAAAACAAATATGATAGACATTTGATTACAGTTACATAATGTGAAAAAACATTCTTATATAGTTAAATAACTTTCCATAATTATTGTATAAACATTTTGATAAAATTTTAAAAAATTTTTGATATAATTTTTTTTTAATTTTTTTAATAATAAGAGTTTTTAAACTTTAATGAAGATTAACGTCAAAGTTATGAATCGAATAATTTTTTTATGTTTTGGACCCAAGTTTAAGTGGGAAAATGAGAATAAAAATTTTCTAAGATTTTTAGAATAATTTTTTTTTAAAATGCATTGTAAATTTTTTTAAATTTAAAGTATTATTACAATATATTAATGTTATTTTAGTTGTCTAAAGAATAGAAATCAGGATAAGATATTTAATAATCTTTTAATAAACATAAGTGAAAGAAAATTCGAATTTAGGGTTTTCAGATAATTCTTATTTTTTTATATTTTTTTTTGATTTTAAAATTAAATAAAATTTAAAATTTAATTGTTGTAGTTGCTTTTATTAACCTAAAATGACGCATACCAAAAATCATCGAGATGTGCCACCTACAATTCTACCCATAACTGAAGCCCCGACACTTCAATTTAACTTTTCGTAATTATTGTAAAATCTTGTTGAGAAAAATACATCCTTTTTTAAAAAAACTTTTAAAAACTTGAAGGAAAATTTTAAGAAAAACTTTATATTTTTAAAAACTTCCGGTAACCTATGCATAATAGGAATAAGTGGATTGGAAAAATTCACAATAATAGATGGGGCTTTTACTGCCATAAAATAGGCATACCTGGATGAATTATTCGCACTTTTACCATCAAATTCATTACTTATAGGGAGAATTATCCAAATATCATATTTTTGCCACCCTATTCGCCGTAATTAAATCCGATAGAAAATTTTTTCGAGTAATTAAAAATTCAAATTCTCCTAAACCCAATAATCCAAATGAAGTTATTTCAATTGTTACGAGTATTTTAGGCAATTATTTTACATATAATTTTTCAAATTTTTATTCTCACACCATAAAGTTTATTGAAGAGGGAATTCGATGCATTCCTTTAAATGATTGAATTTGTAATTGATTTATATTGTGCAATATTTTATTTACAAAGAATAAATAAATAATAAATGGTTTTTTTTATTTTGGTGTTTTGAATTGATCATAAAAAATTCTAAACAAATAAGAATTATCTGAAAACCCTAAATTCGAGTTTTCACTCATGTTTATTTAAGAAATTATTCAAATTTCTTATCCTGATTTCCATTCTTTGGATAACTAAAAGTAAAATTAAAATATTGGAATAATTCTTTAAATTTAAAAAAGGTATTGTAAAAATCTTAGAAAATTTTTATTAAATAATATCTTTTAAAATTCTTATTTTTCCACTTAAACTTATGTCCAAAACATAAAAAAACTATATTCGATTCATAACTTTGACGTTAGTCTTCATTAAAGTGAACTTTATGATTAAAAAAATTTTTTTGAATTCTCATTTTTCCACTTAAACTTGTGTTCAAAAAAAAACTATTTTATTCATAACTTTGATGTTAGTCTTCCTTAAAGTTTAAAAATTTTTAAAAATTTTAAAAAAAATTTAATTTATATCAAAACGTTTTTTACAATAATTATGGAAAGTTATTTAACTATATAAGAATGTTTTTTCTTATTATGAAAATGTGTTACAACAAATCATTTTATTACTGTAATATCGATAACCGGTTGTGTAAAACCGGAAATGGCCATAGAAAAAAAAGGTATTTTTTTCAAATTTTTTTTCTGTAGATAGATATCACACTGTTTTATATATGTACAAAATCCTAGACTGGGATCAACATGGGTTTAGGAGTTATCACTCTTTATATGGCTAAAATTGATATCAAAATTTTTAAGAAGTGGCTGGAATAATGAGCTTTGTTTAACACTTTAGTTAAATTTTGTCCCGAAGTTACTTGACAAAATAATTCTAAACATATTTATAACTTTATTTGCCTCTTGCATTACATATAATACAATCAAAAATTTATAATTAAAATATACCACATATTATAATCATCCAAGGAATTTTAATAAATTATGACTTTTGTTTTCGTCTAGGGGAATAAAAGCTTGGAACTTTGTGTTCCAGAAATTCTATTTGCTCTCAAAAATCTGCTTTCAAGATGACTTTCTATGTTCATATATTCATTATTGCTCACAAATATCCCCATAGATATTATTTCTTGCATAGTTAAATAAATCTATTGTTGTCAATGGTAATAGGAAAAAAAACCCCTAGAAAAAAACCCCCGGAAAATAAACCCCCAGGAAAAAAAACCCCGGAAAAAAACCCCCAGGAAATAAAACCCCCGGGAAAAAAAACCCCAGGAAATAAAACCCCCGGAAAAAAACCCCAGGAAATAAAACCCCCAGGAAAAAAAACCCTTGGGATTATTTTTACACTCTCATATTTAAGTATAATCTAGCAATAATTTATATTGAATTGGTATTTAGACAATTGCAAATTCATAATTTGTTAAAAATATTATTGTTCAGCAACTAGTTAAATGAACAGATATTAAAATGTATTATGATCATTAAGTTTTAAAATGTATTTTTAATCAAAAGAATAAAAATTGTTAATAAATTAAAAACGCTATAATTGGTATTTAGACAATTGCAAGTTAATAATTTGTTAAAAATATTATTGTTCAGCAACTAGTTAAATGAACAGATATTAAAATGTTTTATGATCATTATGTTTTAAAATGTATTTTTAATCAAAAGAATAAAAATTGAACGCTATAATTGATATTTAGACAATTGCAAGTTAATAATTTGCTAAAAATATTATTGTTCAGCAACTAGTTAAATGAACAGATATTAAAATGTATTATGATCATTATGTTTTAAAATGTATTTTTAATCAAAAGAATAAAAATTGTTTATCAATTAAAAACGCTATAATTGGTATTTATTTATAAAATTAAACAATAATAATTTGGATCTTTATGCCGTATATAAAGACAAAAAAAAAAATTAAATTTACAAAAATATTTTATTTATAAAATTTATATTTTATAAAAAAAATTTAATGGATCTTACTCATCCTGGAAAGCTCATATTTGAAGGTTATTCTTATACCATACATAAAAAATGCTCAAACAAGATTAGATGGCGCTGCTCAAAGTATTCTTCTTTTAAATGCCGAACAATACTTTTTTCAACACTCGATAATCAAGACCCGGTTCTTGATACAGCTCATAATCATCCATCAAATATTGATGGACTAGTAGCAATGAAATCCATTGCTAACATGAAGAAGCGATGTGCAGACTCTTTGGCAAAACCTCTTCAAATTTATGCAGAGAAAATTGTAAAATTAGACCAAAGAGTTCAGTCGCATACGTTATCGGAAGATTCTATAAAAAGAACTCTAAGGAATTACAAAGCAATGCAACACCCTTCAAATCTTGAGAATTTGGAAGACCTAGTTATTGAAGGTCTCAAAACGATTTTTATTATTTGATAATGGCCCACAAGCTGAAGAACGCATAATAATGTTCGCAACAGATGATTCCTTGAATCTAATATCTAATAGGACAGAGTGGTATATGGATGGCAATTTTGCCATGTCCCCAAAAAATTTTCTACAATTATATGTGATTAGAGTGGCAATAAACAATTTTTTTAATATGTTTAATAATTTATATTTATTTTTTCAATTAGGGGATCACATCGTAATTAGAGGATGTTTTTACCATTTGTGTCAAAGTACACATAGAAAAATTCAGAAGCTGGGTCTGGAAAGCGAATACAGGACCGATGAAACTATAAGTTTTTTTTGTGGCATGATGGACGGCTTAGCATTCGTTCCGGTGATATGGGCAATGCAATGACATTCCTGAGATCAGTTACTCCGAGCATTGGTAAGGATATTCTTGATTATTTCGATAAAAATATGTCAATGGAGTATCAAGGGAGGTCATGAGAAGCAATTCTCAATCCCAAACACGTCGAATTGAGCCTCGATTTCCTCCAGAAACTGGAACGTGAATCAGAGCACTCTCTCAGATGAAGAACGAACAAATAAGCAATGCGTTGGAATCATCGTTTTTCTAATCTGGTTGGGAATAAACACCCATCAATCTGGGTACTCATTAAAAAAATGAAATGCGAGGTGGCTGCCGATGAAACCAAACTTGAAAGATGGCGCGTAGGTAGTTGGACATCGAAAACATAATTGCAGAGTTCTAACAACCAGATTCGGCTAAAGAAACTTTGCGAAGAATACCGTGATGGGGTGCGAAGCCTTCCAGATTTTATAAGAGCGATTTCCTTCAATATTCGATGTCAACCCATATAATTATTATTATAAGATTTGTTTATACATAATCATGATTTACCAATAAAATAAACATTTCTTATTTCCAAGTTTTGTCATATTTAGTCTATTTAATATCATATTTAAAGATGGTATTGTATTTTTACTATAGCAAAAATTTTTTTACAATACATAGTTATTTTACTGAGGCATTTTTTCCCAGTACCAATTTAAACATCAGTTTTTCTTATTTAAGCATTTTTTATGGAGAGTAGGCCAAATAAAAATATACCTATATTATTAAGTCTTAACTAAATTCTATATAAATGAAAAAAAATTCTTGGGGAATTTTTTTCCTGGGGGTTTATTTTCCGGGGGTTTATTTTCCAGGGAGTTTATTTTCCAGAATTTTTTTTCCGGGATTTGTCAATATGTGATGTTCATATGGACGTTGCAAGCTTGCTCGAGCTGCTAACCATTTAGTAACGGCCCCCAAAATGTCGCATGGACTCTTACCTTGTGCGGTTTCAAAAAATGTCACTCAGCCTTTATCCCAAAATCATTTTCATGATTGTAGAGATTAATGAAATCTTTTATTTTTATATTGGCTACTGCTTCATCAGAAAAATAATAAATTTTAGCCACTCTATTAAATCTTTCCTTCAAGAATACGATCAATTTTTAAAATAGATAAAATGCACATGCGTTTTGCTTTAAATAATCTGATATAATCACTAAATTGACATGTTTTATTATGTTGTTTTCACGATAATAAATTATAAAAAAGTTGATAGTGGCTTGATTATTGGTTTGATTAAATCCTTGTGCATGGTCCTGCACAACAAATGCATAGTTTTCTGAAAAGTCTGCAATAACTAAGAATTCACCAACATTTAAATTGAATTTTAAAAAGTTTCGAATTCATGATTATCGTGAAGCTATAATCAAATGAGGAATTATATTGTTTAATTATTCAATTAAATAATCTACAAATTTGTAAGCGGATTTTGTCAGTGTTTCGAGGGTAGTTCGATCAATTGCTATCCATTGTTTGAATGTTTTATAATCTATAGAATTCTCGTCAAATAATATATTAAGCCTTTCTTTTAATTTTGAATATATTGGGGAAAATTTATTGTTGAATTTTTATTTTGGTAGATTATTTTATGCTAAATAAAATATTTAAAATTATTTTGTCAAGTAATCTTAATTTCGAGATAAAATTTAACTAAAGTTTTAAACAGCTCATTATCCCAGCCACCTCTCAAATTTTTTTTATAAAGATAAAAAAAAGTAAGGGCCTAGCATTTAGACATAATTTTTAAATTAACATTATTTCATAACTATTCATTAAATTAAAATATGATGATATTAATGTTAAATTTGTTCAATTTTAGCCATATAAAGAGTGATAACTCCTAAACCCATGTTCATCCCAGTCTAGGATTTTGTACAAATATAAAGCAGTGTGATATCTATCTACAAAAAAAAAAATTTTTTAAAAAATACGTTTATTTTTCTATGGCCATTTTCGGTTTTACACATCCGGTTATCGATATTAATAAAATGTCCATCATATTTATTTTTATGTCATTTTAAAGAACTTTTATTAAGCTACAAAATAAAATTTAAATTACTATTCTAACATAATTATTTCTCGAGATATTTGAAAATAAATGAGGTGCATTTTGATAAAAATGTACCATTTTTCCGCGCTTTAAACGGCCATATCGCGTATAAACAGTGTTGGAAGGTAAAATTTCATTTTTTTTCTTAGTTATAGTATATACTACCAGTATAAAAAATTTAAGAAAAATTGAAGGGGTTCGGGTTGAAAATCGACTTTTTTTTGTTGATTTGATATAAAATTCACCATATATATATATTGAATAATATAATTATTCTAAAAATAGCAATTTTTATATAAATCCTTTTTATTTTTAATAATAATAATCAAAAAAATATTCTTCACAAGCAAAAAATGACTTTGCAATTTATCATAAAAATGACTCTACACTTTACATAAAAAACGATATACATAACAGTTATAGGACTATTAAATCAAATACTAGATAGCAATTTATTTAAATAAACATAATATATAAACTGATAATGTAGACAGTGGCCCCTACAACGGGGGGGGGGGAGGGGGTCGGAAGCAACTGCTTCAGTAAATTTGAGTGGGGGCGGGGGGGGGGGTATTTCTTTTTTTTTTTAATTTTTTTTAAAAATTTTCTTTATTATTTAATTCTTTTACTGTTTTGTTACATCCATCATGATCAAAAGATTTCTGGTTTATAAGTAATAATAAGACCCCCCCCCCTCCTTAACTTAATATTTAATTTAATATATATTGACGGAAATTTTGGTCGATGTTTAGTAAATTAGGTTGTTAACCGAGATTTCTTGTCATAATTATTAATTAAAATAAAATTTATAAAGAATATATTTTTTGCATTTTTATATATTAAAAATTGATGCAATAAAAATTATTTTATAAATTTATGGATCATAAAATAATTATCATTTTTTCAAGGGGGGGGGGGGGGGGGGTTACTTTTCAGGAAGGTACTCTGCTTCATTCGCTCAGAAAGTGTAGGGGCCACTGAATATAGATATATATATAATTTTAAGGAAAAGCATAAATAGTTCTATATAAGTTAATATCATTTAAAAATTTAATTAATTTACTTAAATTTGACATGTTTTAAATATTATGAAAATAAGAATATTTACATATATATAAATGAGGAAGTTTTCTTCCAGTTCTGGGGATGCTCTCCTTAAGATCCCTCCATAAACGCTCAACCATACTGATTCGATATAATAAGGGACAAATGGAAGGGGTAAATATCAAAGCCGAAACTTCTGTGAAAATTTTTACAAAAATAAATTTCCACCAATATCCACATGATCGTATATTTATTAAAATTACGCCAATTGAACGAAAAAAAGTATGCAATTCTTAAAACTTTTGAGTAATGAAACTTTCAATTATTATTACATCAAAAAATTTCCACCATTATCTAGTCGATCGCATATTAATATTAAAAATTTCCCCGAGTTTCAGTGAGACCAAAAAATCTAATTTTTTATTTCCTTTAAAGTTTTTTATACAATAAATGACTAAATAGTATTTAATATATTTTTAAAATGTGTTTCTTCTTATTTCATTTTTATTTATAAAAATCTATATTATCTCAGTAAAATCTAGTTCTTTTGCTTTGTCTTCATTAACATCTAAAATTGTAATATCATTTAGTAAAGTGTTGCATCATAGAACCTAAATAGGATTTAAAACGTGTTAGTCCTGACAATGGTCGTTATGCAGAACAAGTACTCAGAGAGATAGTTAATAGCATTTTATTAAAATTTTGCACACTCTGAGAAAAACGAAATAATTTCTTTCTTACTTTCGTTCATTTAGTATAGCTATGACGCCCTCTAAAGATATGTGTATAATTTTCAACTATGAGTAGTCCTGAAACATTTCTCTGAAGAATCAGACGCTCCATTTCAAAATCATATCCATATAATATTGAAACATGATTTCCAAAAATTTTTGAATCGCAATCCATATTAAATGATCCATTACTGGTTTGTTGAAACTATATTTTATACGTGCAATTGTATAATCTAAAATTTTATACATGCATTTGTATAATCTAAAATTTTATAATAAATTTGTCTATCATATTCATTAACTGACCGAAATAATGGTATTCGAGCCTTCTACAAATCAGGGCGTTTTTTTCCTATCGTTTTAAATGTCCTCTAAATTTAATTCCTATGCATTTAAATTGAGACCTTCCCTAAGAACAATAAATTTTTATTAGAAATTATAAATGCAATTCATAGTGTGGTTGCTACAAGAGCAAAATATTTATTTTACCAAATAAAACTTTTTGAAAATTTTTTATTCCTTAGAATGAGAACAAAATTTGTGGTAGAAATTTTAAAAGCCGAAATCCAAAGTTCTTCATTATATTTTCAAAATGATAAGTATAAAATAGAAATCCTGATAAAATTCTAGGCAATACTACAAGAGTTTTGATAAGTATTTTATTGATATTATTTCTATACGCCAGTGTGTAGGGCATAATGGACTTTAAAAAGTTGTACTATCATTTTATGGCGTTTAGGAGAATATCGAACAAAAAGATATAAATCTATCATTAATACTATAAAATCTCGAATTTTTGCAGTAGCTTAGCTGCATTTTTTGATGTCGAAAGAATAATATATCTTTGAGTATGTTAAATAAATGTTAAGAATTTGTTTCCGATGCTTCATAAAATCCTAAAAGTATTTCATTATTTAAATCCTCTACTACATAACGGCAAGATATAATAATTTGTCTATTTTTTGGGGCTCCCAGAAGAGGAAACGAAAGAGCATAGCAATATAGAAATAAAATAATCACTGTTTTTTTATTTATTTTATTTTTAGATAAGATATAAGAATTTAAGTATTTTTTATAGAAATAATATAATAATTAGTGTTTTTTTTCTCTTTGTTTCATTTTTGTATGAGATATAATAATTCCTCGGGTACACCGCCCCTATACAAATTTGTCAATGCGGGAGAGAACCCCGCTGCCCCTATGATGTGAACCAATGCTGAATCATCTGATTCCTGGTGATAAAAATTCAATATGAATTAATACAATAAATATAAGAATCTAGCATTATTCGTGAAAGGGTTTTTTATAGGAAATCTAAAAACTTGTTAAAAAAGAATCTCCCACAAATTTTCTTGTTTTCACTTCGGAAATTTGTCTGTTTTACTAAATATCGGCCTACGTTAATTTACCCCCCCCCCTCTATTCTCTCTCTAAGGAATGTTTAAAACTTTAAATTATTTTTTTATAATTTGTCGAGTGAAAAATCTCCTAATTCCATTTTTTATAGTGATATCCCAAGAATTTGGAAAATGTTTTAAATATAAAAAAATAAGGAAGATTAGCACCCTGTTTCATATAGCATTAGCAGTATATAATTCGCATTATTTAAATGACTTAATCTTTAGTTGGTTAAGCCAACTAAACAAAAACTTCGATTAAAGACCTCTCAATGAATAAAAAACCTATATCTATCTAGTGTCCAATCGAAGAGTTATTCCATCTCCTGATGTCATAATTTTTATGTTTGAAATATGTTTTGAAAAATAAGCCATTATCATTTTCATGTATCCTGATTGGCCAGCTGATATCAGAAAGTAATAACCTCTACAACACAGGTGAAATAGAAAGGGGATTCCGATATGTTGTTTCCTTTGCTCTCAGTTGGTTTATTTTTTGAAAAATGTGTTCATGATAGTGTGCTTTTGTATTTTTTGTTATAAACGAAGTCAATGGCATAGATCTTGGTCTTTAGGTACACTCATTAGGTATTCAATATTGGATTTTAGAATTGGGTGGTAGGGGAGACTGGGGTTAGTTGAACCAATTTTTAATATAAAAAATAATATATGATTAGATACCTAAAACTATACTCTATAAAAGTGCCTTATAAGAAATTTTAAGAATATAATCATATTTTTTAATTTTATTTTTTGTAAAAGTGGAAATTTTGTCCAACAAGCCCCAATAGCGGGGTGTGGCAAACCATTTCAAGGGGTTTCCTAAACCTTTGGTTTTTTTAGGCCATAATAAATTGAAATGCATTTTTATTTACCAATAACGATACGTAGAATAATTTTATTGTTTTATTGTTCAAAATATAATACTTATGAATTGATGCTAATTATATTTAAAAAGTGAAACTATTTTGGTTAATTTAATAAAGATCTTGGACATAAAAAAATAAGGATATTAAGGTGAGATTATGATTTCTTAGCATAAATCCTAAATACCACTTATAAAACAGCCATGAAATTGCCTTTTCAAGATTTTGAAATTTTTTTCATTATTAACTGCCATAATTGACGTGTATGTTAGCCCGCTAGCTCTAAATTGACAAATTATGATTGAAATAATATCTAGATATAATAAATACGCATAAAACTTCCCAAATTATAGAAGAGTGTTTAAACTTTGCTATAAAATTTAATTTACATATAAATTATTATATATTTTAGTAAAAATTAAAATTCAGTCATGTAAAAATCTTTTGAAAATTTTATTTTTTAAATAAATTTTTAATAATTAAATATTTCAAAAGATTTTTTGTCTATAGATGTAAACTAATAAAAATATATTAGCATATAATTTTAACCTTTTGGTGTAATTTATTTTAAAATGAGATTAAGTGGTTTGCCAAGCTCCGGGTTTTACCTAATCCCAGTCTCCCCTATGTATGGTTAGATGAAGGTGGGAGATACATTGATTAGGTTGATTTATGTTTTAAGTTTTCCAAGGCTCGTTCTTATACTTTTATCTTCATTTATGCTAGGCAAAAGTGGTATTGATTTTAACTTCCCTTAATATGTTCGCCATATTTTTCATAAATTGGGGAAAATGCACGCCCGATCTCATTAGGAACTATTTTTTAGCTCAGGATCTATTGTGATTGAAAATAAAATATTTGAGGTAGGCAATTTGCAGCTTTAAAGGGATTCCTGGTTTAGCTATATCAATTTATTAAGTTGAGTCTGAATTTCTTTCCTAAATTAAACCCGTTGAAAATTTTTAGGTCATTGATACGGAGGTCGAACCCACTATTATTTATAGAATTTTGCTTGATAAATTATATTTTACGTGCTCAAACTAAGTCATTTAAAGAAATATTGTTACTCAAATTATATTAGTAATCAATCGTGAATCATAAATGACAAATAAGAAGTAACGAATTTTTTTAAAAATTATTAACTTGAAATCAAATTTTTACTCTTAACATTATGTTTCCAAAATTATTTACCCAGATTTCGCAACCCTATGCACATCACTCTATTGAATAAAAAATATATTAATTTACTCAAGTTATACTAAAAATAGATAGAATAGCTGCGCTACATATTAAAGTGTTAGATTTTGTTTCGTGGTAATTTGCAAGTTAGGTATTTTAATTATATTGAGTTCTTAATAAACAAATAAAACTCCAGAACGGATAAATAAATAATTTACGAAAATCGAAATGATTGTGAACTAAAAATTCGGGTATTGGGCTTCGCCAAATAAAATTCTTATCTCTTGTCATATTTAGACTATTAATATAAAAAAATTACAATTTTTTACCTAATTCTTCCCACGAAAGTGAATCAGTTAATAAAACTAAATGATCTTTTTACCTGCTCTCTTGTTCCACTAGTTTTTTCAAGTTTTTCCCCGAGCACTATAAGGATTTTAGGCGTGAAAACTAGGTCTAATATTTCTATGCCTCAAATAAAGTGTTTTAAAGCGCCTTTTTCTTAAGTATATTGAAAACTATATATCAGTTTATTCTCTTTGTTGTAATCGAATCATAAGAAAAACTTGTCTTATGTTGATCCTCTATTTTTCGATTCATTCTATCATGTGCCATAGTCCTCAACGTACCACCTTTCCATATTTACATAATTTTGAATTAACCGATATGTAAATATGCATTAAAAATCATAATGGATTTGGTATAAAATCATTGGCAAGTTTTTTCTTTAAAAAAAACAACCTCCACCATAATTGATTATAAAAAATAATTTTTTTAAAAATTATCCTAATTAAAATTTAATTTTTCTTATGAAATGTAGATTCCATTAACTTCAAAACAAAAATAATTACCATCAATTATCGCAAACTTCCATTAAGGAGTTTTTAAAATAGTGAATGTTTGTAAATCTCCTTGACTTTTAAGTCGAGTTTTCGAAGTGAATAAGGAATATCGGAAAGCATAGGAATAAATTTATTAAAAGTTTTAGTTTATATTAAAACATATTTTTTTTCAAATTTATATGACATTATATAGCTAATATCGTATCACCTACACAAATGTAAGTCAAGAATTGAACGAAAATTAAGTTTAATGTTGTTTTATTAGCTTCATTAAAATATACAACACAATGCTATCGCCTTAATGACGGTGGTGCTATGTTAAATTTTTCTTTTGTTTTATATTTACATTAACTTGTTCAATTAGTTCATTGATTATTTTTTATAAACAATTTTTTTTATGAAATGGGAATTAGTCGATCTGATAAATATTATTTTTTTTTAATTTTCATACAAAATTTTATTCTTTGATTTAAATACGATTTTTTTAAACAATGTTTAAATATAGGACTCTCATCCCTCAAATAATATTTACAATTTATATCAAAAAAGTATGGGTAAAAAAAATTACATTATTACATAATAGATTTTACTTATTTTTCATAACAGATCTAAGATAAATTTAATTAATCAATTCAATAATTTTTCAGCATTATCTCATTTTGAACCCAAACAAATCCTTTAAAAAAATATCAAAACTTTAATTGAATTGTTATGATTTTATTAACCAAAACTGCAGACATAACTTTTAGCATATACCGTATATAGATATCTAGAATACCCTGCTCCCCAGCCCGGCAAAAATTTTAAGGGGCCGTGCGGGCAAAAAATTGAGATGCTCGGCGGGCCTAATTGAGAAGAAAAAAATTAATCAAAAGACTAATTTTGTTTGAATAATATCTTTTATTTTGCTTAAAATTTTATTTATTGCTTATGATTTATCATTAATAAATACGATTTTTCTACATTTAGTGTTTATTGCTTTAAAATATGAAAATCATGAAACCGAAATCCTCATCATTATTGACCAATTTTCCATAAATATATATTTGTTTAAAAAACCGGACTGGGCAACTTAAGTAAAAAATTTAAACCGGGTCTTACCGGGTTCAAATTTGGATGCCGGGCGGATTTATGCATACTTAAATCTTAATATTTTAATCGATCGCAATTTAATATTTAAAGTATATATTTATAGCATAATCATATCTAAAATTTTTGTAAGGTGAAGATGAACTTATGTTTGGTTTTTTTTTACCATATCATTTTTTATAAAATTGTACTCATTTTTTGTGAAGGGGGTAGGTAAATTTTTATGAGGGAAACTCCCCCCCTCTTGGTTTGCTATTGACAATTATAACATTCTACGATTACTTTTTATTACTTTATTAGTTTGTAACAGGTTACAATTTACAACCCCAGTTGTCTAATACAATTATTGGCAAAAGTATAGGCATGGTGGGACATATCAATAGCGATAGATTTGATCCGAAGGCAAGAAATCTATTCAGTGAATTGATTCCAAATAATTTGTTGCCTAAAATAAATCAACCCAATTACATTATTCCTGGGTAAAAAAAATCTTTTATTGTCACATAAGAAATAAATCATTCCGAGAAAATATTATTTTGGATTTTAAGGACTTTTGAATTATAAATCCTTCTATCTATTTTTAAACTCTTCCAGTTGCGCTTGGAATTACTGGGGTCATTATAACTGCCTTCATCCTGAGACAAGAACCAAAAACCCTAAATTATCGCTAAGAGGCAAACCTTATCCCACAATCCCGTTTCATCGACACAAGCCTCATCTCCTGGGAGGAAAAAAGGACAGCCATCCCAGGCCTATCCCGGGTCCTAAATTAGGTAAAAGCCAGCGTTACAAGAAACCCACCTATGACTGGTGGTCAACCACTCCTTTAACATTAACTACAGTCGCTGGGAAAAAAAGTATCAAGTTGGCTTGGATCAAAATGATTCATTTCTTGCCAGATTTGTTTTTGCATGATCGGCGTCACAGACATCGTGATAGCTATAGAGGTGACAGATTTCGCGGTGATGACTATACTCCCGATTATCGCAGTGGATTTATATCGGTAAATAAACGATAACTGTATGTGTTTAATAATAGAAGTATATGATTTTTGTTAAAGAAACTCTTGGATCGAATTTTTAATAAGCAAGCTATTAAAATTTAATTTTTACCGTTTACCATTTTATTTCCAATATATACCACACCAGAGACCTGCAGGTGCATATAAAAAAGAAATGGTATAACTAGACCTGTGCGCTCAGATACAAATAGACGGGGTGGGGGGTTATTTTGCATTGGCAGTTGCCAGCGCGCTGAATACACCGTGGCCTAATAAATTGGCGGAACGGCGGAGGACTTTATAATTTTGATAAATGATACAATTTATTTAGGCACAGTTCCATTATTTTTATTAGAGCTCTTAAATATTTTCCATGCCCTTCCCTATATAAATATATAATTTTCTCTAATTCTCCGAAATAAGAGAGAATATTTCGCTAAATGTAGGGGAGACCAAGGATAGTGTTATCCCGAGACAAGTATTTTTTATCAAATAATTTTAAACTACCTTGAGTTTGAAATTTAAACAATAAATGTAAAGAAATTTAAATGAATTTTAACACCACAAAAATAACTTTAAAATTTCCTATATTTTTAGTACTAAATATTTTTATAAGAATTACTATGACTAAATATAAATTCCAAATAATAAAATAATCTGAATTTTATCGATTATAAAAATATTGACAATATTTATGCGAATTTAATATCGTGAAAATAATTTTTAATCACATGTCGGGGAAGATTTTATTTTCCAAGTGTTTTTTTGTTTGCTATTTATTTTATCTATGATATTTTTGTCGGGACCAGGATAATTCTGAGATTACCACTTCAAATTCTTATTACATTTATTGAAAAATTCATAGTAGTACATAAAATAAAATCATAATAAAAATAACGGAATTCAAAATATATTTATTTTTATAAAGGCATAAGGTTTTCTTAATTGTTTTTTCTTTAAAATATTTGATTTGCGTGCAGTGTTTAAATGGCTCAATTTGAGTCTATTTTTAAAATTACTAGCTCAATATTTTATCCAGAAAAATATTACTCAGCCTGAAGATTTTACTCTAAAATGGCACAAAGGTTATGACATTTATTAGCAAAATCTTGAGGCTTAGACAATATTTTTCTAGCTAAACTATTGAGTTAGTCTTTTTAAAAATCTCAAATCGAGCAGGAAACTGATTCAAATTTTACTAAAATTTACAAAAAATACGAAAATTTAAATTATTATTTGTATTAGATACGAATTTTGAACCAAAACAAATACTTTTCGATATTCATATTTAATTTTAAAAATATAATTAAATAGCATTTTAAACATTTTCCACAATGCAAAATCGCTGAATTAAAAATAGGTGACAAACCTGTATGTGGCTCAACTCAAATGGGAGTTTTTGGCGTGGCGAATAGCGCACAGGTCTAGGTATGACTAATTTGTTAGAATCAATTTAATTTATATCCAAAATTGTAGTCAAATGATGAAAAATTTAAAATTTTGCTTTTCATATCAATCTCCTATTTCAACCCTTTAAAAATTATTTGGAATAACGAAATTTTAACCATTCCAAAAAAAAATTATATGCATTTCAGGCATATCATTATTTTCTTAATCACAAAATATTTTTATTGAATCACGAACCAAAAAGATCCTGTACAAAAAAGCACGGAACAGAAATATCCAAGTAGAGATATATTTAAATGCTTAAAGAGTAATTTTTAAAATTTTCCCTTTTTTGGTGTTTAATTTTTTTTTTTGAAAAATTGGGGTATTTTTGTCTTTTTGTGTGGTTATTCTTGTCAAGTGTTTTTTGTGACTTTTGAACATTTCTGTCCCTGATTCAACTTTTTTATTAAGGATTGAAAAAATTATTTTATTTTTTTTAATATAAAAAATGTCAATGGACACATAGTTTAAAAATATGTAATGTATAAAACAGGGACAAAAGCATCATGAATATAGAACAGACTACAATAGTATGACCAAATCAACTATAGGTCCATGGTTACGACATGGATCCTGGCATCACCATGGCCACAGACTTAAAAAAGGTAGTACACAACCCTCCATTGGCAAAAGAGAGAGATTCAGGAGAAAATTTCCACAATATAAAGGCCATATAGATGCTTATATGATTTCAGAGCCAACAATGGAATCGGTAAACAATATTCATGTGAAGCCAATTAGTAAGGATAATAAACAAAAATTGGACAAGGTTGGTTTCAACATTGAATTAGGTACTACCCACCAAAGTGATGAAAAAGATTTGATAGGCAAAGCAAATGAAGAAAATAAATTAAATAGAGTTAATGAACCTAAAACATTTAGACATTTAATTTTGAGTGGTTAGCAATAATTTTTTTTTTATTTCTTGTTAATTTATTTGTTTTGAACTATATATTATAATTTGTTATATTATTAAATATGTCACAAATATGTAGTTAACCTTATTATATAAAACATGATCATATATTATTAATTTAAAATCATTAAAAATTAATAAAAATTTAATAATATGGTGATTTACAAATTAATACTATATTATCACCTCTAAGAAATAATTTAGATAGATGTCGTCTCCTATGTAATATATTTGTATTACATCCACCTTGATATATTTTATTTTTTGGTGATGATATATTTAATGCACTAATCATGTTGGTCATATTTGAGTTAAAATTGCAATGAGATAATTTTTGAACATATTTTATATCTTGTGAATTTAATTTATGGCTATTTAATTGTGTGTTTTTTCTTATATTTTTGATTGGTAGTATATAAAACTCATCAACATCACATAATACAATATTCCAATGCTTATCAAATGCTTCCAAATATCCATCACAATATCCTCTTATATAAGTGTGACTTCGTGTTAATATTCGTATGCGCTTAGGTGAAATATCCTTAGAATTTTCATATGAATTAAGATCATTTCTATACATGTTACTAATATATTGATAACTTTTCATTAGCAAATCATTCAAATAATCAAGTGGACCACCTGAGTTTTGTGCCATCAGAGTTAAAACATTTTTTACCTTTAATTGCTTGGTTGTTTCTAGTGGATAAGATCCAGTTTCAGATATTTTATATTTATTTTTCAATATTCTATCAAAGTTTCTAGATTCTTGATCAGTTGAATTAGGTTGCCAATCTTTCATTTTATTATGTTTTATTAATTTTTTATGATCATTCATAAAGTTTTTAATAATTTCATTTGAAAAAGAATTAGTTGATATCTTTGAAGTTTTGTTTAATTTTTGAACACAAATATCATATATCCATTTTAATAAAGGATCATTAAATAAAGATTTTAAATAATTTATATCAATTAAATTTACAAGTTCCATATCATTTGATATGTAATTAAAAATAGCTTTTTTTCTAGACAAAAGAAAGTCTGTTAAAGGTGGTAACTTATAATCCTTTCTAGCTTTGCACATTCTTTCTAGCAAATGAGTGCGTGAGAAACGATGTGATTCGGGTGGAAATACGGCATAGAAAATGTATTTAAATCTTGTAATATTAAGTTTGCTACACAAAGTTTTAAGTAAAAAAATATTTTAATAAAAACATGATAAATTTAAGATGGTTTATTCCTTTCTCTCTTTTCACATAATAAAATATTTAGTAAACATAAATCATTCTGCACTAATAATTATTATTTTAAATATAATTTGAATTAAATATTATAATAGATGTCAACAGTGATATTAAGTTAAAAATAAAATTTCACTTTTATTTTACCAGAATTTTTTTTGTTGATTTATTTTTCAAAGTCATGAATCCAAATAATGCACCATCATAAAAAACTAAAGTAAGTACAAATTATTGATTCTTAGGTGAATTTTTTATTCATCTCAAATTCTTAAATTTTACACATATTCTGTTTGATGAATTTTAAAATTCAGGGTTGGCAGATTGTTTGACCGGTTAAAATCAATTGAATGGTGGAATATTTGACAAATACTCTACATGAATAAGTCATTTTACAGGATGGTGATGAAAGTATTTCAGATGCAGGGGGGGGGGATCCCCCATCGCAAATTTGCGTTCTCGTAAATATTATAGCAAATAAAATATTCGCCCCCCCCCCTACCACCCCCTCTCTCAAAATAATTTGGACAATATATCATTATAAGTAAGAATATGAAAGAAAAATTAGTAAAAGTTAATATTTTTAAATAACGACTATAAAATAAAATTTTTAGAAAAAAAGCATTTTAATAAAAGGAAAAATGTAAAAACCCTAAATATAGCCAAAGCCCTACAATAAGTGGACTTTAAAATTTCGAATTTCTATGGGAAAAATATTTGCCTAATTGCTCCCCACCCCCTCCTCCTATCTAAATCCTGGATACTCCAGTGTTCAAGTGATATAATAAATTTTAGATGTAAACGCGGCATGTTTAAGAGCAAGGAAATCAGTAATTTCCACAAGAAGCCATCAGATTCTGGCCTCGAGTTAGTGTAATGAGCTTTGACCAACATGCCCATTAAGAGAAGTGACATTTTATTAATAATTCCTAGTTCTATTCTTAAGAAAGAAATAGGTTGACTTGGGTTAATATTCTTACTAAAACAGAAATGGATCGAAGATCTCGACAACAGGAAAATTGTTTAAAAAATGATAAAGAAATAATAATATTGAATATGAATCAGAACAATACTTTACCATTTAGAGCTAAACATAAGTTATTGAATAATAATTAATTTAAGAAATATTATAAATTTAGTATTATAGATTATTTTACTATTATATACAAAATAAAATTAATATTGCCTTTTAAAAAAAACATTTAATTATAACCGGTCAAATATCGTCAATTAACCTAAACTTTATGACCAGTCAAATACACAACCCTGGTTTAATTTACAATAAGTTACTGCTACATTTTTTTGAATTATTTATAAATTATTATTGAATTAATCTACACTAATCATCAAAACAGATTAATTAAATTTAAAAAAGTGTATATATATGCACAAATAAATACATGTATATTAACAATTATATCATTTTATTATCAGGAAATATAATAAAAAATAAATAAAACCATGATAAAACTAAATTTAAAAAATTAAAAACATTATGATAAAAATAAAGAATTGAATAATTTTATATGATTACATTGTGTTATTAAATTGGTGGATCAGGTTTTTGCCAAAAACTGAGCAAGGCTTGAGCACAAAAACAATTTTAAACCAGAGCTAACCCACTGAACCATCGATCTGGTCCGACCCATATAATTTAAATTAAATTATGTAATCTTTTTCATCCGATTTTTTTATTATATTTTTTATAATTTTATGTATTTGTATTCTAATGATTATTTCTAATTATAATATTATTTAAAGATTAAGCAATCAAGCCTTAGATATATTTCATTGCTTTCTATATTTTATTTAATGTTAAAAAATTGCAATAAGGAAAATTTTGATTAAATATTTGGAAATTACTAATATCTGGCAATTCGAAGAATTTAATATTTTTTAATGTATCGAACAGAAAATCAATTTTATTGATTTATCTCTTATTTTAATTATCAAATTTTATAAAGTCATTTTATAATGGGCAATCCGGATTTATTATGTTTTTTATTTAAATTGTCTTCAATATTCTCTTTTACATTTAAATCTCTTCAAAAAACATTAAAGTGAATTTCTGAAATCGTTAACATTTTTACACAATACGATATGTTGTTAATTTTAGTTTGTAGTTATCAAATAATAAATCAGATTCTGGTAAAATTTCTATAATAAAATTTAATAAAGTTAGAAAATTTACATCATTATATATTTAAATAGCCATGAGATGTTATTAGAACATCATTATCCCAAACAATATAAGATTCCCCATCAATCATAGTTTCAAAAAAACCACTAGATCCTTCGAATAATTGAAAACTGTTTGAACAAGCCGATCATTATATTTCCATCTCATTGGGGCTACTGTGTTAATCTTTTAATTTGACATATTTATTAAATTCCGCTGTTCACTTATATGATATATTAAAAAAACTGGCTAAACCAGTTAAAGTTGTGAAAAGAACCTTATATTCTTTAATTTTATATATAAATGTTATTGTAACAATTTTCTGCAACTCACAATATTTTATTTGCAAATAAAATAAAAAATCTGGAAATGTTTTTCATCAATCTTCACAACATTGTTATTAAAATTTCATATAACCCATTAGAACATAATTTACTTGAATACTATTTGAATATCATATACTTGAATGAAAATCTAGGTTAGAAGATATTTTAGGTGGTTTATTTTGCTATTTAGCTTTTTTTATCCAGTTTAAAAAATTATTTACGTAAAAAAATAAAAAAATAATAATTGATACGTACAGATGACATGACTTAGCGAGGACATCGAAAAAATATAATATAGATAAACACCTGTATGTGGTATTCCTGCAGTTTTCTCAAGTGACTAATTAACCTTTCTACAAGCAGATTTTGTGGCAGATTATGTAAAACAAATTTCACTTAAATTTTGGGTGAATTATTGCTGCTGTTATAATACAGTGAAGGACATCTATATTAAGAAATAAATATACAAATTATTATAGGCAGCTGAGGAAAAGGTAAAAGTAGTGTGTTAATTGGTTGGTTGTGTAAAACCCAGACCCGGGGTTTGGGTCTAAAATCGATTAAACCAGCTCTGAGGAGAACCATAAATTTATTTTGAAAATCTGATTATTGAAAAAAATGTACTTCACTTGTTGCAAATTTATTTTGCATAAATGCAAGATATTAATTGAGTGTAGTTGTTAAAGAATTACAGGTAATTGAATTGAAAGTGTTTGGATTTTTTTTAGTTATTAATATAATTTGATAACTTAATCTAAATAACTATTTTGGTTTCCCAAGTTAATTTGATAAAAATAATGTACCTAAATGTATAGTGGAAATCTTTATATGTCTAATATTTTAACAATATAAGCCTAAATTAAAACTATGAGGTAAAATATTTTACTTATCTTCTATTTTGATTTAAATGTAATTTCATTCATTATAAGGAATCAAAGAAACTGTTATTTTACTTTTATAATCAAAATATTATTAAGATATTTTTAAAAGACTGTCATAAATAAAAGCTAATATATATAGTGATTGCAATTTTATTTAATATTTATATAAAATAATTAAAAATCGTGTGAATTAAGTCATTTTATCTGTCTTCTTCCTTAAATTAAACACAAATCAATCACTTTCAAAAGAACACTTTTATTAAATAGTTATAAATAAATAAATGATGCAAAATATGATATGAAAATGATAAAAAATTTAGGAAAATATAAGGAAATGTAAATATTTCCCACAAAATGTAATGAACAAGAATAAATACTATAGAATAAATTGTGTGTGATTGTATTGCATAATTAAGGAGGAATATTGAACAAGAATAAATACTATAGAATAAATTGTGTGTGATTGTTTTGCATAATTAAGGAGGAATATTGAACAAGAATAATTACTATAGAATAAATTGTGTGTGATGTGGTCTTTTTATTTGATAATATGGTTAAACAAGTGGTCTTTTTATTTAATAATATGATTATACAAAAAAAAAAATTTATTAGAAAATGAAAATATATATCAATATATATATGTTTTATCGCCTTGAGATGTATTTATGTACATGTTAATTTCATTGAATAAAAAGATAATATGAACATATTTAAATATACAATTACAACAAATTAAGCGAACATGCAACATAATAACACTTTGACAAATTAAATATATATAATAAAACATGCACAAGGAATAACAAAGTAGGTGTCATTATATTACAAGCAAAATTTAGATGGGAATGAGTTAATAAAGCAATAAAAATTTGATTTTATGAATTAGATTGCAAGTCTTTGGCAAAGATAAAATCCTTCTTTAGAATCCTTTGTTTTGACTAAAATTTGTCTGCCTAATTTTATGATTAGGTCTCGAACTTGAAGACAAGAAGGGGTTATGATGACTGGCACAAAATGGTATTGATTAGAGATGTCCAAATATTTATCATACTTCAAATTTTCTGTAGCTATACTATTTTTTGGGATTTGAGGAAGACTTTTTATAATATAAAATATATATAAATTTCATATCATGCTTATAAATTATTATTATTATGTCATTGAGATTTATTTGAATGATTATAATAAACTAAACTTATTATATATAAAAATGAAAAACGATTAATTAAAATAAATGATCTGTATACATCTCTGCATTTTCATCGTTATTCCATTTTAATATAGGAATATTCAGAAGAAATTTTAATTTTTTCCATACTAATATCTAGAAATATTAAGCCTATTTTGCAAAATCTTGTATCAATATAAGCCAAAATTAATAAAGATTGGAAAATTTTGTCCTTCTTGTTCCTTAAATTAATGCTAAAACATAATTTACATTAAAAACAAAATTAAAATGAAATTTTTTAATATTAATTTCCTTGGTTTATTTTTAAAGGTTACATGTCAATTCAGCGAAACTTTTATCGCGAAATACTTTTTCGCGAAACTTTTATCGCGAATGGATTTTATAGCGAAACATTTATCGCGAAACCTTTAATGCGAATAACCCCGAAAATTTTATCGCGAATCAATAATCGCAAAAATTTTATAGCAAAACCTTTATCGCGAAACATTTGAAGCGAATACATTACCGCGAAACTTTTATAGCGAATCAATAATCGCGAAAATTTTATATCGAAACCTTTATCTTGAAACCTTTAAAGCGAATACATTACCGCGAAACTTTAATCGCGAATCAATAATCGCGAATATTTTATAGCGAAGTTATTATCGCGAAACCCAAATCGCGAAGACAATGTAGCGACAATTATTTCGCGAAACATATATCGCGAAACATATATAGCAAAGATATTATAGGAATTTAATATCGCGATAATTGCTAATAATGAATTATTTATTCTGAATCATTTTTTTATAATTTATTATTTGAATAATATATTTTTTAAAAATAGGTTGAAGATTGATTCTCAATGATAGTTTGTAATTTTCTTTTAACCTTAAAAAAGTTATATAATGATTAATAAACTTAGATCTGGTTTATGAAATTTGTTATTGAAATACACTTTTTTCGCTATCCTATCCTTTTCTTCGAAGTTTTTATTTTATAATAATCACGCACAAGGAACTCAGCTTTATCAATATATTAATCATTGAGTTTATTAGTTAAATCTTGATATTTACTGGTGAGATATCCGGATAGCATTCCTATTTATTGTATGATGACTTAATATTTATAAATTTATCAATCAATTTTCTCCAGGGTTAGCAAGTTAGTCAATTGACCAATCAAATGACTAGATATTGACGGGTCAATTGAATGGGGGAATATTTGACCTGGTCAAATGGTCAAATATTCTATAAGATCTGAATATAAAAATATATTTGAAAAAGAAAAAACGATATAAATACATGTGATCACAATGCTGCTATTTATTGAGTTCCAAGGAGAGCATTTTACTCATAGTGAATTTAATGAAGTATGTAATATAATAAAAGAATTAGGCATACAAGGTGGTGATCAAAATATTTCAAGTTATATCATAAATTTTAGAAATAAAAGCGGCTTGTTTAATTAGAAAATCATGGGGAAAGCAGTAACTTCCATAAGAAGCAATCAGATTTCAATCTCAAGCAGTGAAATTAGTTTTGACCACAATGGCCATTAAGAGAAGTGGCATTAACAATTCCTACATCTACTTCTCCTTCAGAAAGAAATTGGTCGATTTGTGTCAATATTCTTACTAAAACAGAAATCGATTGAAGATTTAGACAAAAAGAAAATTGATTAAAAAATATTAAAGAAAAGGATGATATTCAATATTAAAAAATATTTATTTGATTTTAACCATATTTGACCGGTCAAATGCACAACCGTGGTTTTGGCAATCAAAAAGCTTTTTATAATGAAATTTATTTTGTAAGGATATTTATTCTATATGTAAATTAGATATAAAAAAATATGACCTAAAGGGATCTATTATAATAAGATAATATTTGCTATACCATTTTCTATTTTAACATAAGAAAAGGACTGCGGAGAATATAATCAGGGACTTGTATACATATCTATAAATGATATCAACCCTCTCAAAACTTTTAACCTCCTACCAAATATAAATAATTAAAAAAAGAAAATACCATTCATCCCTTTCCAATTTTATTCAAATAATGATAATTATTTCATAACTAACTACCCCCCCCCCCTCTAATTTCAATGATGCTCCTCCAATGAGCTCGCAGTTTAAATTACGATATTGACCTTGCTATAAAAATTTGGAAAAAAATTGGTTGAATTAATTTTGTTATATTATAGCTCTAAAATTCCTTAAGGTTATTAATTATTTATATTTTTTTTGAGGAAAATTCGGTAAAGTACCGTGGTTGTTGTTAAAGTCACAGGGGTTCTGTGGAATATTTTTTTTTTGAGGAAAATTCGGTAAAGTACCGTGGTTGTTGCTAAAGTCACAGGGGTTCTGTGGAATATTTTTTTTTTGAGGAAAATTCGGTAAAGTACCGTGGTTATTGTTAAAGTCACAGGGGTTCTGTGGAATATTTTTTTTTGAGAAAAATTCGGTAGAGTACCGGATTATTAACGGGGAGAGGAAAAATTGTATTTTGGGTTACAGTTGTGTTTAAAAGGATTTAAAGAGTCTGATGTACTGTTGTGTTGTCTCGGTATTAATTTTATTAATTGTATCCTATTGTTTAACTCTTCAGGTAGTTAAGATTTTTTTAGTTAAGTTAATTATTAACTTTTTGTAGTAAATATTTTGAGATACATATTTTATTCTGTTAGAATATTTAGTATAAATTAATTAATTAGAGATATTTTTGTCCTTTAATCATTTTATTAATAATATTTTTATGATATAAATGAAAGGTTTTAAATTAACTAAATATGTAGAAGTACAGTATAATATACTGGGGGCGATAGTAATTTTGTTGATTTGGTTGGGAAGTTTGTGTTTTGGCAGGAGAGAGCGCCGGAATAGGAGTATTAAAATACGAGGGCAGACGTTGTTGATAGAAGGGCACAACGGGGAAGAAGATAGGTATGGAAGAGTTACGTGGTTACCGGTGCAAGAAATGTTGCAAGGATGGGCAAGTAATGAGGATTTGAAATGGAGCAGGGAAGGAAAGGAAAGTGGAGATGGAAGAATGGAGGTATATAGAGGTCGTGGAGGTTTGACAAAGTCGTTTAGGACGGAAGGGCAGAGAAATAGGGATATTGTATGTTATAAATGTGGTATAAAAGAGCATATAGCCAGTAATTGTCGGGATATTAAATGTTTTGAGTGTGGCCAGAGTGGTCACATTTCGACGTTTTGTCCCAGTAAGCAAGACAGATTTGCTGGATGTGGTAGATTTGGCCATCGGAAAGAGAATTGTAATGTAGGAAATGTCAATACGAGAGGGTATCGAGCGCCATTAATGTGAGGATGGCAGAAATTGAAAACGAAGGCAGAGGAGCCACGACTCTGGAGATAGTTAAAGAGAGCGGGATGGTATGTTTTAAATGCAGGCAGGAGGGGCATTGGGCGAGGGATTGTGAAATGAGGTGACTGTATGATGGCAAGGCAAAGAGAATGCCGGCCGGGAGAGGGGAACAGTATGAAGGGAGTATGAGGACAAGGAAAAGCAAAGGAGATATGCGGGGGTTGCAAGGAGAGAGAGAGAAGGGAGTTTGGTATATGATCCCTGTCCGAGGGTATAGTTTAATTTAAATGGAAAGGTTGTATCAATGTTGTTTGATACAGCGGCGGCTATATCCGTGATGGGGTATGAGGAATATCGCAGATTATGGCCGAGGGGAGTTATAAGCAAAGAGGAAATTTGTGTAAGACAATTTGATGGTTCGATAACGGTCAGAGGCCGGGTAAAGATCGGGGATTTGTATATGGGGGAGCTACAAGTGTTGGATTTGTGGATAATGGATAGGAGGGTAGAAACCGTGTTGGGATGGGATTGGATCAAGAGATTTGGTGGGGCTTATGATTTTTGGGGAGTATTTGCGAGATGGGGTGTGTTTGTCCCCATAGATAGCGAGAATAGAGAAGTAATCATGAAAACAGTCATGGATGAATGGGAGGAAATAGAGCCAGAGGGTATGGCGGAGTGGAGAGAAGGAAGGGATAACATCGAAATGGATGAGGGCAATTCTCTGTATTGGGGTGAAAGTGAGGGAATTACAGTGAATGATAGTATAGATGCGGTAAGGGAATATCATATGTTGGGGAATATGGAAGGAGGGAGGTTGACGATGAAGGAGAAGGAAGTGATACAACCTGTTCGAGGTGTAGGGAATGGGGAATTACCGTGCGAGGAGATAAAGGAGCAAGTGGATGAGGGAAGAAGACCGGAAAGGTTGGAGAAGGAATTGAAATGTCTGCAGAAGGAAGTAGAGAGGTTGACCAGGGAGTATAAGGAAATTTTTAATGAGGAGTTGGGTTGTTTAAGAGATTATGAGGTGGAAATACGGATGAAGGAGGGATGCGTTCCAAAATATTGTGCGGTTCGGCGAGTACCTTTTAAATGGAGGCAAGAGGTAGAGCGAGAATTGGATCGTTGGGTAAAAGAGGGAATAGTGGGCCCGGTTGAGTACAGTGAGTGGGCGACGCCTTTGGTACCCGTTAAAAAGGCCAATGGGAGTTTGTGGTTATGTGCAGATTTTCGGGTAACGGTGAATCCATGGGTGGTGGAGGTAAAATATCCGTTACCCAGGATTGAGGAAATATTGGCTAGTTTGAAAGGGGGAAAATATTTTTCGAAAGTGGATTTTTCGAACTCATATTTGCAGTTGCGGGTACGAGGAGATGCAAAAATTGTTAACGATAACTACTCCGAAGGGATTGTTTGCCTTTAGAAGGTTGCCGTTCGGGTTGAGCGTTTCAGCGCCCATATTTCAGCGGACTATGGCGGCCGTGTTTCAGGGTTTGGAGGGGGTATTTTATTACATGGATGATGTGTTAATAACAGGGGTAACGCCGGGGCAGCATAATAGAAGGCTGGAAGAGGTGTTTCAGAGGATACAAGAGAAGGGGTTGCGTGCAAGTAGAGAGAAAAGTATATTTGGGGTATTGAAAGTTGTCTATTTGGGGCATCAAATAAATGGAGTGGAGGTACGGCAGTTGGATAAAAATATGGTGGGAATTGGAAGTATGGTAAGGCCTCGATGTAAGGTGGAGGTACAGTCCTTTGTAGGGATGGTAAATTACTATCATCGGTTTATTGAGAATTTCGCCGAAATAGCAGCGCCGTTGTACAAGTTATTAAAAACGGGGGTAAAGTTTGAGTGGGGAGATGAACAGGAGGCCGCATTTGAGGGTCTGAAAAGAAAAATTGGGGAGGAGCCAATTTTGGTATGTTTTAACAACGAGATGGAGATGATTCTCGCGGTAGATGCGTCCAGCAAAGGAGTAGGAGGGGCGTTGTTACATGAAATAGATGGAATAGAGAGGCCGGTATTATTTTTCTCCAGAGTATTTCGGGAGGCGGAGACGAGATATTCTGTGATAGAACAGGAGGCCTTGGCCGTGATTTTTGGACTGACAAAGTGCCGGGAATATTTGATTGGACGGAGGTTTATTGTATATACGGATCACAAACCGTTGATATATTTATTCAAGAAGGATAACAAAGAGTTGATGATGTCTCCGCGGTTGCAGAGGTGGCTGTTGTTGGTAGGAAGTTTCGATTTGACGTTAAAATATCGAAGAGGACGAGAAAACTACTTGCCGGACATTATGTCGAGATGTGGGGCAGGTGAGGAAGTTGAGGACAACAGTGAAAGGGTGGAGGAACAAAGAGAGATGGCTATGGTAAGGGCGATGTCGAGAATTTTAAAAGGTGGTCCCGTGAACTGGGAGGAAATTCGGACTTCAACTTTGAAAGACAGAGATCTGTGTCGAGTAAAGGAATGTATAATGGGGCGTAGGCCATGGCGAGAGGGAGATAAAAGATACTAGAATGTAGGAAAAGAATTAACCGTATTGGATGATTGTGTAGTACGGGGAAATAGAGCGGTTGTACCTAGCAAGCTGAGAGAAGCCGTAATGGCAATGTTGCATGCGGGGCATCAGGGAGTCGAACGGATGAAACAATGGGGGCGCGAATATGTGTGGTGGCCGGGAATGAATGAGGAAATAGAAAAGCTGGCTAAACAATGTGTAGTTTGTAATATCTGGGCCAGTATGCCTGCGAGGGATAAAAAGAGTACATGGCCGAAACGGGTCCGTAGGAGAGGATACACGTTGACTTCTTCGAGTTTGACCGGAAAGAGTATTTTTTGGTAGTAGATGCATACTCCAAGTGGATAGAATTTGAAGTTGTAGGTGGATTAACAACGATAATTGTGGTCAGAAAGTTGAAAAATTTATGGGCGAAGTTTGGAGTGGCCAAGGTAATCGTGTCTGATGGAGGTCCGGCCTTTAGTAGTGAAGGGTTTGGGAAGTTTTGTGTGGAAAGTGGGGCGAAACATGTGCTGGCGCCGCCTTACCATTCGAGCTCGAATGGTCAGGCGGAGCGGATGGTGGGAATTGTAAAGAGTTGGTTGAGGAAGGCCAAATTTGGAGGAAGTGAGGTATGGATATCGGTGGCTTATTATAATAATAGCAGGAAAGGGACGGAGTTGTCGCCGTCTGAGAAATCTTTGGGTCGGAGAACGCGGATTGGTTTGGATGCATTAAAACCAGGGAAAGAGAAGGAAATGGAGAGGATTGAACAGGAAAATGGGAAAATTTGAAATAGGCCACACAGTGTGGGCCAGGCTATATGGGAGTGAAAGGAAATGGGAATCGGGAGTGGTGGTCGAAAAAATGGGTAGAATGCTGTGCCGTATAAAGTTCCTGGGTGGAAGAATAGGGGTCCGACATGCTGACCAACTGAGGGAGGGAATTGAACCAGGGAGTTGAAACCCGGGGAAGTCGAGCCGGGGCGGCTGGAGTCCTAGGGCAAGGACGGAAATAAAAGGGCAGTGAATGACCAAAAGTTTTTTTTTCAAGGTCATTGCAAAATCAACGGGTTCCTCTTTTCTAATCGTATACGTATTATTTTATATATATAAATATGTTACTGCTTAAGAATTTTTTTAATCGCAAGTCCTAAAAATATGGTATTTATCTTAAATTTTTTTTTCCCCCACCAATATTAATGTTCGATAAAAAATGTTCCTACTTAAATTAATATTTTATTTCGCCAATCAATTTTATTTTATAGTCAAATTGTATAGTTATTTTATATAGCGTTCTATCGTTTTTTATTGACGAATTTATTGTGTAGAAACTTTCCAAGAAATAGGACCCGAATAAATGATAAATAGTCGAACTTACATATTGAAATAATTTGTTTGTAAATATAATGGGAGGGGTGGGTAAGCTGTGAGGGTTATAGGTCGTTCTCTTTTTCTGGTATTGGTGTGAAAGTAAAAGAAAAATAATAAAATAAAATAAAGTAATCATTAATAGTAAGATTGATGTTGGTTAAGTGAGAAAAACATTATTTTATAAAGTTTTCTTTTTCTGATAGTTCGTGTAAAAGTTATAAAATTTTTTTAAAAAAATAAATCATTCGTTAATAGTAAAATTAATTTGATTTAAGTTAAGTTAAGAAATACATACTTCATAATGAAATGATTTCTTGTGTTTGAGAAAGAAAATTTTTTTTTGGTTTATGTTTCGAAAATTTTTCTTTTGTGAAGTTGTTTATATGTTTGAAGATTGTTTTTTTTTCTAAATTGTAATTTATGTGAGAGGGGCGGAAGAGGTAGTAAACGTTAAGAAAATTTTATTAATATTAAGGAAAATTAATTAAGGGAAGCCATATGTGATTTATATAAAAAAAAAAAAGGACCAAGGGAGTTTTAATTTTGAGGTAAAATTCTATTTTGAATTAGAATTTTTTTTTTGTTGTAGAGAATATTTCAGTTAGTATAATATCAAAGGAGTTGGATTTCTTTTTAAAAGATCTCAATAACTTTGCCTGTAACATGGGTTATTTGAGATTTTTGTTGTTTGTCAAGGAGTTGTTTTTGTAGGGTGAGATATTTGAAATAATTTGAGGTAAATTTATTTGATTTAAAGGTAGTTTGGTTTTAAAACGGTGTAAAGTAAGAATGGGAAATTGTTTACCTTTGTTTTTAAAGTGAATAAGAATGGGTTTTTGAGAATAACTGTGAGAATAGGATTTAAAAGGAAAAATCAACGAATATGTATGTTAATGTCTTGTATTTATGTTATAATAAATGAGATTTTTTGGGGGGGAAAGAAAATTGTTTTTTTCTTAAAGTTTTTTTTTAAAAGAGGAATAGAATAATGATTTATGGTAGGAGTGTGAGATAAAATTGAATGGGAATAGTTATTTTGTAGTTGAGTTTGTCAAGGTTTAATATAAGGAATAAGATTGTTGCTTGATAAGGAATTAGGGGAAAATAGCAATGTAAGAATCAAGGTTTTTTATGAAAAATAACATTATTCTTTTCTGAAAATTATGGTTAGATAACAAAATGATGTCTTAGAAAGGAGTGGGGGTTGGCAGAGGGAACGTAAATAATTTGTGTTGAGTTAGAAAATTTTTTTTTAAAAAAAAAATAGTTAAAGTTTTTTTAAATACGATTTCTTTCTTACATAATTTTGTTTTGAATTAAAAGAAATTTTTTTTTTTTAAATATTATTTTCATTCCGAGGTTCTTGAATATGCCAATAACAAATAGGTAAGCTTTAAATTATTATAAGTGTATATTGAAATATGGCAGTAAATTCGAGATGGTTAAAAAAAAAAAGAAGGGAAAGGGGATTAGGAAGTAAGGGAATATTTTAATAATAGATATATAGTCTTTATGTCTGAAGGTATATAGATTTGGGCACCCATATGTTACGTACCACAGTAATTAGCAATGATATGGAACCATTAGCCAGTGAGGGGAGATTGATGTCCCGGGAACAAGATAAACGTCATCCCAGAGCTCGAAGTGTGGATACTCGGGTATAGCCGGCGCCCAGATGGGAGACCAGAGTACAATGTTTTCGTTGTGGGGTGGAGGGACACGTCCGGAGGAAATGCCCGCAAGTCCATGTGACCCGGAGGAGGGACCCCAGCCTGGGAGGGGAGGAATCAGCCATCGTACAATCAACGACCGTACAGGGAGCATCCATTCCTTCCCAGAGGAGGCCAGAACCGACGGGGATAATAGCTCAACAGAGACGACACGTGGTTTTGGATGGGCCGGGACGGCAGACGATCACACACGAAGAGTATTTGGACCTAGGGATGAATACCCAGGAGCTTAATGATTTGTTTCAGACTTAGGGGAGATCTCTACTACCCCTGGCCCGAAATTTGGAGTAGGGAAGGGGGGATAGTGTATAAAAGGCCGAATTTTTGCAAAATATGTTAATTTTTTTATTTTTTCAAAATTTAATAAAAAGTTTATTTTACTTTTGAGTTTTTTAACACTAAAATTAAATAAATAACAACATAATTTTCTAAAATAAAATATAAAAAATAATAGGACTCATCCTGAGTCTTGCAATTCAAAGCCAAAAAAAATATACGCCGAGGTTACAAATCCATATTACTCCGCGTAATCAAAAAAAATATTATAAAGATTATATATAAAAAAAATATACAATACAAAAAAAACGATACACTACTAAATAGGTTAATGTTGCTTACTACCAAGTGAATGTATGGAAATATTCTAAATACCAACCTAATTTGCTAAATACCGACCAAAATTTATTAAAATGTAATAAGATCATTATTATTTAATATATTAATACGGAATCACGTGGTCATGTCCGGCCTCCTATATATTATCCCCCCAAGGATGGAACCACCAAGTTAGAATAAGAAAAAAAACATGATCATTCCCGGGATTCGAACCCGGGACCATGGGATAAGTAAACCAAGCTCTTGCCTACTAGGTCATAGAGGCTTTCCAAAAATCACGATTTTTCAAATATATATTATAAATATATTTGGTAGTGCCTATCCAAATGAAAAATGAACAAAATTCAAATTTGATAGATGGTACCTTAAGGTACCAAGCATCATTAACCTACTAAATACGACATCTCCCCCCTTCCCTACTCCAAAGTTCGGGCCTGGGATAGTAGAGATCTCCCCTAAGTCTGAAACAAATCATTAAGCTCCTGGGTATTCACCCCCAGGTCCAAATACTCTTCGTGTGTGATCGCCTGCCGTCCCGGCCCCTCCAAAACCACGGGTCGTCTCTGTTGAGCTATTATCCCCGTCGGTTCTGGCCTCCTCTGGGAAGGAATAGATGCTCCCTGTACGGTCGTTGATTGTACGATGGCTGATTCCTCCCCTCCCAGGCTGGGGTCCCTCCTCCGGGGCACATGGACTTGCGTGCATTCCCTCCGGACGTGTCAGGAATAAAATCCGTTTACTAAAATACCTATAAGTTCCTCACAGGAAAAGAATTAAGAATTTTTCCTTTTTTTTTTAAGTTAACTTAAAAAACGCAAAAGTAAAATAAACTTTTTATTAAATTTTGAAAAAATAAAAAAATTAACATATTTTGCCAAAATTCGGCCTTTTATACACTAAAATTAAATAAATATTAACATAATTTTCTAAAATAAAATATAAAAAATAATAGGACTCATCCTGAGTCTTGCAATTCAAAGCCAAAAAAAATATACGCCGAGGTTACAAATCCATATTACTCCGCGTAATCAAAAAAAAATATTATAAAGATTATATATAAAAAAAATATACAATACAAAAAAAACGATACAGTACTAAATATGACAATAAACAGGACCTATCGTCTTTATGTCGCACCAACCTAGATTGGCTCAATCTTTAACGTAGTTACCCATAAAGTTATATTTTTATTAATTCCAGGCAACCTTATCTTATAATAACCTAAAATTTTCACAACGCTACCATCTAATTATTTGGCTCTTATTTTTTTTACAACAAAATCTTCTTCTGGCTATTAAAATCTTTTACACTAATCAGGCTAATTTTAGTTTCTGTATCTAATAAAAAACATATTTCTGCTTCCTCAATTTTTATCTTAATTCTCGGGCATCTATTTTTCTTTAAAAAAATCTTTTAATTCAATCTTTCGCACAATATATTTCAAAATTTATACTTTCTATTTTTATATCTCTCGTTTTATCTATACATCTATTATTATCAAATGATTTATAATTTACAAAATCCAAAATTTTTTATTATTAACAAAATTATCATAAAAATCAAAACTTTTCTTTTCTAGTCAGTTCTTACATCTTTCTTGTGTGTGTCCTTCTTGACCACAAATATTACATCTCATTAACAAGTTGTTCACTCTACATTTTATTGTTATATGGCCATTCTTGCCACATCTCGTCCACTTTAAATCTTTGGTTAATTCACATTGTCGCGACATGTGACCCGGCTGACCACAACTATAGCACCTTATCTGTCGGTAATTATCTATAGTTTTCTCTCTTATTAGATTTTTCAATTTTTATAATTCTCTACTTTCTATCTTAATATATGCCGTATTTCTTCCTATTGTTATACCTAATATAAAAACTTAAATCATCAACACAAGAACTATTAACAATATGTTTTCTATTAACAAATTCCACATAATTATCTGTGTAATATACATTGCAAAGTACTTAACAAAATTTAATATAAAAAAGTTTAAATATTCTACCGAAATTAATTGAATAAAGAAATACTATTAAAATTATTAATAATATATAGAATAAATATATTATAAATTAATCGTATTTTATAATTTTTACCTTAAATTTCCTTGGAAATCTTCCTTCCCTGGTTCAATTTAATAAAAATTCAAATAGTCATTAATTTTTAAATCATAAAATATAATTTATATGTAAATCTAATCTAATAATTAAAATAACACTCATTTAATAAAAATGTAGATAATCTAATAATTTTTAAATAATAAAATCAAATTTATATATAACACTTAATAGAATTATAAAAGAAATCGTTCAGGGTGCTATCAAAAAATTTATTTTTAGTTCAGGAGAATATTGGGGATATTAAGGAAATTTTATTTTCGTCAGGGGGCTAATCAAAATCCCCTAGTGACACTACTGGAGTTAGTACTCAAAATTGTAAATATTATATGAGTACTTGGCTCTCTTTTGGCAATTTATATTTTTTTTGCAGCAGGTGGATCATTCGCTAGGAAATTTCGATGTCTTCTTCTTTTGAACAGTTTGCACCAATTTTGATAAACGAATTAGCGCTAGATTTTTGCACCCATATATAAAAAATGCATTTTAATTTGATTAAATAGATTTTAAAAATATTTCTTTAATTTTAATAAAATAAATTGCTTGTCTTGATAGATTATTTTTGAATAATCATATTTCCATTTCCTTTAGCCAGCATAAATATATGGATAAAATATTTTATTTTAAAAATACATTGGTTTTTAATTCTTTTTTAAAACTTATAAGTTTGAAAGACCTGATATTTCGGAATACACTTTAGTGTAATAGAATACCTACTCTGTGAGTTTCGCAGTAAACTTTTGAACTACTATTAAAATTTTTGAGATATAGATTTTCATATAAATTATCATAAATAAAGGCAAAATTGACGGAAATAGGGTAGATACTTATAATAATTTCTAAACTAGAAATCACGAAGGAATTAGTTTTAAAGAACTAACTAGTGTTCTAGAATCCCTCCCTTACTATAAGGTTAACTTAATTGTAGACGAAGCCCCAATGGGTTGGTTCTGATACTCTATGAGAAAGACCTTCCTCTTTTTTGAGAATATACTTGACAGATATATTCGTCAAATCAATATTCCATTTGTCCTATTGTAAACAGTAAAAGAACTGTTATAATTGATAAAATATTTATTTGGAATGTATAATACGCTATTATAATTATCAACAATATCTTCAGATGAATAATACACAAATATAATTATCTTGAAATATTAGAATATCGTTACATCGCATTAAGCATATATTAATTGATCGCGGTCTAACTGACTTTTCTTCACGTTAATCATAACAAGAACTAAATTATCCTTTTATTTCGTCTCCTTGGTCACCACTTGGGAATTTTGGACATTAACCCATCGCCTTTTTAAATCTATAGGAAATATATTCATCACTATCTGGGGATCCTAAGGAATACTTCTATCTACGCCAAAATATTGGCTTAGTAAAATTTTTTATCAATCCATGGTTCTATGCAACTTTTCGATTGTTTTGTATAATTGACGAATAGACAATATATGGCAATCTATTCTTATTATTTGAATTAGATACTATATTTATTCCTATGGATTCTATTATAGCGGCACATTAGTTCCCCAAACAATATTTGCCTTTATTCGCGATATACTTATTGCAGAATGTTAGTGAAAAATATGTATGATTTTTTTTATTTCTTATTTTTAACTTCTTAATTTCTCCTAATGAAATTAATTAATACATTCATTTCACTGCAATATAATATTAATAATATATTTATAAATCTATCTTCTCAGATTTAACTATGATTTCACAGGATTTGAGATTAATCACAATTCAATATTCACAATGTGATTCGTTAAAATTCTAATCCTATTAAATTGGGATTCCGAGCATCCACCTTAATCAGGGGCGGACTGGCCATTAGACCCGGTGGGCATTTTGCCCACGAGGCCGCGAGAAAATGTCGATTTTGAGGCCGATCGGAGGAAAATATAAAAAAAGAGGCCAATTAGAAAAAAAATAATATTATTATGTCCATAATATTTTCTCTTATCATTTATTTATTTTTAATATCGCATTCCTTGAGAATTATCATGTAATTTACTATATTCATTCATTCATTCATTACCACGCCAGAAATTGCACGAAGTGCAATTTCATCACCCACCAGGAGTTGTAGCGTGCACCATGTATATTCACTAGTATATAGATCCTATACATGATGTATACCCGTTTTATTATAGTGGACGGTGCCACTATGTAGTCAGCTAGCATAGTAAAGAAGAGAGGAGTAAGAAAGAGGGGATCTATTAGTTCCGTTACCGGCAAAATAGTGTTAAGAATTGTAGCTAATATTAATAATAATAATGTACCTGACACCTGGTTAGATTTAAGAGATGGGAAAAAAAAATTTCTTAATGTTTGGTAAGTATATCCTTGGAAGATAACGCAATGTCTATAGAATCCATGTTATTCACTATTATCATTATTATATTGAGCCTGGAGATCGTTATCATTTTCAATATTCACGGTTTTAAGATTATCATTGACTTCGTCAAAAATCATAATTCCTATTGCGCCAAAACATAATTGTCATTAGACTGGGGATAAGAGATTGGAAATAAGGCAGTGTGAGAAATAGTCTGATACGTCCACGATTCCTGCTCTAGTTTAAACCATATTTAAGCATGTATTGCAGATGTTCCTTTAAATGTTTCTTGTTTTTGCTGAGTGCAAGAAAATCTATAAACGTAAGATTGATCAAGTCCATGTCCTTCAGACATTTTGCCAGCCAATAGTATTTGGGGATTCTTCGCCTTCCATAATCCGGGGTCCACTCCATGGACGAAAATATCATATTATCTCGTGAATGTCTTAAGCAGTGGCCGAGTAATTCTAATCTCCTCTAAGGAATGAGTCTTTTGATAGGTAGGATGTCGCACCTGTTCCAGAGAATTGTGTTTGGGGTGTTGTATGGATAGTAAGTTTTAGTGATTCTTCTTAAGCACTTGTTTATGAAGGTCTGGGCTGTGTTGATGTTGCTTTTAGTGTCCTGCCATGTTTCCAACCCGTATGTTAAGATGGGTAGAATTAGGGATTTAAAGAGTCTTATTTTTAGGTTCGTAGATATCCGGTTGGACGACCATAATTTAGTTAGCTGATGATATCGGGATCTGGCCTTGTTGGTCCTCGACTTAGTATCCAAAATGGTGGTGCCTAATGACATTATTCTGGTTCCTAGGTACTTAAAATCCGAGACCGTATCTACCACATTATCCTCAAAGTTAAAGGGGTCGCTGTTATATAGAGGGATATTGGATACAATTAACTTTGTCTTTGAGTAGTTGACTTTCAGTCCGTATCCAAAGCAATTTTTGACAAACAATGACAGCAAGTTTCTTAATTTGTACTCAGAGTTAGATAATATGAATAAATCATCGGCATAGCATAGAAAATTTAGAGAGTTGTGTATGTTATTATCATATTGTTGATTCAGATATCAAGGGTTAAGAGCATGTTCTTGTTTGAAGGATTTATTCAGAATATCGTTCATTATTACATTAAATAGCATAGATGATAAAATGCATCCTTGTTTCAGTCCTCTGTTGGCCTTAAATGGTTGTGATTTTAAGTTCAGATGTTGTAGTATCACGTTATGATTATCGTATATGCATAAAATATTAATAACGTCGTTTGACGCTATACATCATTATCACGTGCTTTTCCTTGTTTTTTTTCGAATGAAGTGAATCGCTTCCTTTTGAGCTTGACTACGAGTAGAGGGTAAATTAAGTTTTAATTAATTTATTATATTATATTTTTTATTGTAGAAATAATATAGCAAACTTTTGTTATTGTATTGTTCTTAATTCAAGAAAAGAAATCAAATAAAACCCAGGTATAATAATAATTTTAATAAATAAATTTTTGATCAATTTGATTTTCTAAAGTTTCTTTTAATATTAATTTATTGTTATTTTATTATATTATTACTAACTAAGCTTAACTCAACGAACACATGATCAAGCAACTATTTGCCTACGATACATATATAATGGCAAAATAACATAAAGGCTTTTTGCACTTACAAAAGTTACAAACTCTTCTGGAAAAGGATTTTTTGATATCTTGAGTGAATGCTTTTTAAAACATGGAATTCAAATGAGAAATATAATTGGAGAATTATTTGATGGTGCGGCAAATATGCGAGGTAAATTAGTTGGGTTGCTAGCTCTTATTAGACAAGAGGCTCCAAGTAGTTTGTATATTTGGTGTTATAGTCACATATTAAATCTATGTATATGTGATGTGATTCATGCCATAATGTTGAAGGCAAAAATTTATTTGGATTGTTGAACAGACTAGCAACTTTCTTTGGTGAATCATATAAAAGGATGGATGCTTGGGTGAAACAGAATAACTCATCTGGCCAAAATAAGTTGAGAAGGCTTAAAAAAATAGGAGAGACAAGGTGGTGGCCACATGAAAAATCCCTTAGATGGATACATGGCAAAGAGAGCCTACTTCCAATAACGATAAGTGCCTTACAATTTATAATTGATAATAAATCATTTGAGGCAAAACCCTCACCAGAAGCACAGTCTTTGATCGATAATTTATGTAAATTTAAGACTCTAAGTACTTCTATAATATATTTAGAAATTTTTGAAATAATGAGGCCATTGTCATTATATCTTCAAACTAAGAATTTAGATATTTTATCAGCGTGGAAAATGATAGAAGATGCCAAGTCTTCTGTGCCATCTATAACTATTACTTCAATTGAAAATAAAACAACAAAAATGGCTTCTAATTTAAATGGAACACTTTCATATTTAAAGCTCCCAGAGAGTATATGGGTACTGACGAGTGAAGAGAATATATAGTGACAAAGGCCAAGATGAACGTCCTCAAGAATCGATTGACCTTCATAGGGTCGAAGTATTTCGTCCTGTAATTGATCAAATTATAAACAGCTTGTCGGAACGGTTTTCTGCGAATAAAGAGCTTATTTTGAATGTGCAATATTTGCATCCAATGCATTTTGAGGGTATAAAAAGAAAAGGTATTTTTGAAAAGGCCTTAGAAAAACTGGCACAATTGGCAAATATATCGATTGTTAAATTACGTAACGAATTGTGTTCATTTGCCAGTGTATTCAAAGATTTAGTGGAAGAATTAAATGAAACGGACAATGATATCGTATGTACAAGTGAGGATTCATATGAAGAAGATGGAATATTACAAAATGATATTAACTCAAAATGTGATAATAGATGTAACAAGTGTTTAATATGTGTGTACGAAATTATTAAAAGATACAATATGCATACAAGTGCTTACACTAATTTATTTTTAGCATATGAATACATTTTAACTTTATCATTTACGCAAGTCAATTGTGAGAGAACATTTAATAAATTAAGAATTATAAAAAATGGGCTGAGACCAAATATAGGACAAGAAAAATTAAAAGCATTTTTAATGATGTCAGTTGAACGGGAACTTTTAGCGCAGATTGAACTAAAAGATATTCTTGTTTATTTGTGCAAAGGTTCAAAGTTATCGAGAGATTTATTAACTTAAAAATTTATATTAATTCTTTTTTTTAAAATCTTATTTATATCTATTTACAATATGATCGGCGGTAGCAAATTTATTTTCTGTGCAATATTGTATAATTGCAATAATTTTTTATGTGAAATTAATTGATTTTATATATTGAGTATTATGTATTATTTTATAATTAATATGTGATGTATGATTTAATTTTATAGTGCATTATTGTTTTATATCTAATATAAAATATATGTGCAATAAATATGATATTAGATGTGCAATTTTATGAAATAAAATATATATGAGTATCATGTCATTATTCTTTTTTTTTTAAATGTACATCGTTTGTAACTATTTTCAAAAATAAGAAGTTATAAAAATCATATAATTCAGAAGCCATTTAAGGGAACCCGGCCAAAGGCCGGGCAAAACAAAATTAGGGGTATGGGGGCGAAGCCCCCATAAAAATGAGGCCGCTATAAAAAAAATGCCCACGAAGCCGTAGCGTCGCCAGTCCGCCCCTGACCTTAATCGCCCGAAAGCCGGACTAGGCAAAATCCTAGTGTCAATAATCTTCCAAATTATAACAAAATTTTATAAAGTCGAAAAAAAGTAATCCACAAAGGACCCATAATTCAGAAGCATACTTGTATAATAAAAGAACAACGAGGAAAAAAAACAATTATCTCAATTATATTTCTATCGTAATGATAATTTTCTTAATCAAAAATACCTATTCATATTGGATACTGCAGTGGAATCATGGATAAATGATTATATACTTGAGACAAATATTAGGGTCCGTATTCAACCGAACACTGTATATTTTAAATAAATAAAAACTTAATTCATTTCAATTTTTTTTTAGCGAATTGTTTGTTAAAATTTTGCAACACAGCAAAAATTTAAAATTTACTTATTATATAAAAAAATTGTATTTAGGCTATAGCGATATAATGTTACTTTAAATCCTATTATAATTATTATTTAATATTATTCATATTTTTCAATTGTATTATATTATGATTTGGATTTCTAAAATTGAAAAATATGTTAGTTCATTCATACCCATTTTATTTATTCTATACGTTTTATGTCACGTGTTGAATAGTGCGCATGCGGGTAAACTTATTTATTTAACCAGTCTTAATTTTTTAATTTCTATTAAATCGACCAAAGTTGGCTTCCAAAGGCGATTTAGAGAATTATTTTTATAACTATAGAATGCATTTGGACCCAAAGAAACAGCGCCAAGAACAATATTTAAAATGGAAACAAAGTTGAATATATTTATTTTTATATTATAATATGGCATTTATAGGCCTGATGGAGATCTCACAATGTGAGTATCAACGAGGTGAATACGAGAAAGCTGAACAACATTGCATGCAGTTATGGAAACAGGAGCCAGATAATACAGCTCTTTTATTATTACTCTCGTCAATTCATTTTCAAATGCGAAATTTAGAAAAGTAAAAAATAATTATGAATTTATAATTAATTTTTTTGAAGATCTGCACATTTTTCCACCCTTGCTATAAAACATAATCCACATTTGGCAGAAGCATATTCGAATTTGGGTAATGTACTAAAAGAAAAAGGGCACCTTCACGATGCACTAGAACATTATAAACATGCTTTGCAATTAAAACCAGATTTCATAGATGGTTACATTAATTTAGCTACTGCCCTTGTTACAGCACATGATCTTGAGGGTGCTATTCAAGCTTATCTTACAGCTCTACATTACAATCCAGTAATTTTTCATTATTAGTTTTGCAGATTAAATAATTTATAGGATTTATACTGTGTACGTAGTGATCTTGGAAATTTATTAAAATCAATGGGGCATTTAAATGAAGCAAAAGTTTGTTGTATTTTAATAATATATGCGCGCCTGCTACTATTATATTGTGCAAACTATACAGCGCATGCGAAGCATTTTTTTATATAAAGGTATTAGTTTTTTCAATGGTGAGAAAACAAGCAGAGATAGTGTGAAAATAATTACATTTTATATTTTTATCATTTATGTTTTATCATCAAGATCCTATAATATATAAAAGTTATGGTAACAAAGATCATCAAGAGACCATTAAATGAACATTTGCCATTCCCTCAACCCAGTAGGATTAAAATGCCTTTTCTCAAGGTTACATTGGTAAATTAAAAGCAGCAATTTGCTAAAATTTAAGGCGCGCATTGCTAAAGCATCAATATTTGCAGCAATTAAAAATTACAGCATTTTTTTTAAGATTTATTTTATTTTATTCTTTATTATATTAGGCTTGTTATTTAAAAGCTATTGAGACTCAGCCTAATTTTGCAGTAGCATGGAGTAATTTAGGGTGTGTTTTTAATGCTCAAGGTGAAATATGGTTAGCAATACATCATTTTGAAAAAGCTGTCCATCTTGATCCAAACTTTCTTGATGCCTATATTAATTTAGGAAATACACTCAAGGAAGCACGCATATTTGAAAGGTATATATATGAAAGAATTTTTTATATATAATATTTGTTTTACAGAGCTGTTGCTGCATATTTAAGAGCTCTACAATTAAATCCAAACCATGCAATAGTTCATGGCAATCTTGCCTGTGTTTATTATGAGCAAGGGTATTTAATATATGCTCATTACTACTGCTATTGTATTTTTTTTATTTTAGGTTAATAGATTTAGCTGTTGAAACATATAAAAAAGCTATTGAATTGCAACCTAATTTTCCTGATGCATATTGTAATTTAGCTAATGCATTGAAAGAACAAGGAAATGTATTTTAAAATATTGCTTAATTCTAATTTCTTATTTTATAAAATTAAGGTTGATGAAGCTGAAGAATGCTATTTAACAGCTTTGCGATTATGTCCTACTCATGCTGATTCTTTGAATAATTTAGCCAACATTAAGAGAGAGCAAGGGAATACAGAAGAAGCTATGAGACTATATTGCAAAGCTTTAGAAGTTCTTATATTAATACATTATTTTAAATAATTTAATCTAGATATTTCCAGAATTTGCAGCTGCCCATTCAAATTTAGGTAGTTTGTTACAATGTCAAGGCAAATTAAACGAAGCTTTGAGTCATTATAAAGAAGCAATTAGGTGAAAATAAATTTTTTATGAGTATAAACATTCATCTATGCTTATAACAATAACAGGATAGCTCCTACATTTGCTGATGCATATAGTAATATGGGAAACACTTTAAAAGAAATGGGAGATGTACAAGCTGCATTACAATGTTATTCTAGAGCCATTCAAATAAATCCAGCATTTGCAGATGCCCATAGCAATCTAGCATCAATACATAAGGCATAATATTTTTTAGATATTAAAATAAAACATTTCTTTAAAGGATTCTGGAAATATTCCAGAAGCCATACAATCTTATCGTATGGCATTAAAATTAAAGCCTGATTTTCCTGATGCATATTGCAATCTAGCTCATTGCCTTCAAGTTTGTGAAATTAAAATTATTTTAAATTTTATTTTTTTTCTCATAGATTGTTTGTGATTGGGGAGATTATGAAATTAGAATGAAAAAATTGATAGCGATAGTGGCAGATCAACTTGAAAAAAGTAGATTACCATCAGTTCACCCACATCATAGTATGCTTTACCCACTTTCCCATGAATCCAGAAAAGGAATTGCTGCCAAACATGCAATTTTATGTATGGACAAAGTATCCATACTTCATAAAGCCCCATTTGAACATCCCAAAAAACTGGGGTCTTCAGAAAGACTAAGAGTTGGGTATGTTAGCTCTGATTTTGGTAATCACCCAACATCTCATTTAATGCAAAGCATCCCAGGGTTTCATAATCGTAAAAATGTTGAAGTAAATTTCATATCAGAAATTCTATTATATATATTTTTTTGTTTAACAGGTGTTTTGTTATTCCCTTAGCCCAGATGATGGTACTACATTTAGGGCCAAAATATCGAGAGAAGCTGAGCATTTTGTTGACCTATCTCAAATTCCTTGCAATGGCAAAGCTGCTGATAGAGTATATGCAGATGGCATTCATATATTAGTTAACATGAATGGGTATACCAAAGGTGCTAGAAATGAAATATTTGCCCTTAAACCTGCCCCAATACAAGTTCAAATAAAATATTGAATTTTTAATAAATCAAACATTTTGTTTAAAAGGTTCATATAATGTATTTGGTCCTGCTGATTTGTAAACATGTTGTCATCATCTCTTATTTGATTACTAACATCTTGTAATTTCTCATGATGATTCTATAAGAGTTTTTGATCTAAATTTAAAAGTACATTTTTTAAAAATTCTAATAGTAACTATAATTTTTTTAAATAAGGTATACTTTTTATAGTATTAATTCCAGATTTCTAGACATTTTGAAAGGATGGTTTTTTGTTTCAAACTAGAGATAATATTTATTAATATTTTTATTATTGTTTTAATTTTTTTTCTTCTTGAAAAACCAAGCATTTTTAACTTTTCATTTTCTTGCATTTAAACACCTTCACACCCTATGTTTATATTTGGCAACATATTTTTTCTAGTGCATTTTATAATATATTAAACCTATTGATCTCACTTGAACTCATAATTTACAAAAATCATATTTATTACATAGTATTTATTTTGAATTTTATTTTTTTATCTGTTTATTGCATCATAATACATAATTGAATATAGTCAATTTTTTTACTAGCGAATATTCAAATATTTTGTTATATAAATTTAGGCTATACTGATCCACTAATTTTTCATCAATCTGATATTACTATAAAACTAATTTGATAATCAATACCAATCCAATATTTATATATATTTTTATTTACATGTTCATTTAAACCAATTTATAAATATTTTGTTTCTCCAAAAGTTAATCACATCTCATTTAAAATGTGGGTAATTTTTATGGCTAAATGTAGTGTGGTTAAAAGGCTCAATTTAAATGATTTTATAAAGTGATGAAATTAAGATGCCAAAATAATATCTACATTTAGAAATTTGCCAATTGATTTGATATGGAATGATCCAATACTTTTCAATATTTAATTAAGAATATTCAGATTTTCTGGATTCAAATATGCTCTTCTTTGCTCTGTAAACCTTCCAGCAGAGGAAATATATTTGGGTTATCGATATCAATATATACTTTATTTAGAATTCCATTGCTTGACTATATTTAGATTATATATTCCTTGATAATTGTTCACCATTCTGCAGGACGACTATCATTATATTTTTATCACTGATGATTTCATAAGATCATTTGAGACTTTTTCCATTAGTTTTAGGTCCAATGGAAATTTTTCGGTTCTATTTATGCCGACCTATACAATGTAAACCTTTTTCTCCTAGCATTCCACATAAATTTGTGAAAGTAAAAAAATTAATAAAAAATAATGCATGTTCTTGAACATTGTAAATAACAGCTGAATCCTAATTTTTACACCAAATTTTACTAACTTTCCTGCATGTACATTTTTATAGTTAAGTTATCATAATGGGGATCATGTTCATCATAACTTAATTTTTTTGAATATCCCAAATTGTTATAGATTTTGACCAATATCAAAAATGGTCTGATTTTCCCTATTAGTTTTATCGATATAACCTACATCTTCATCTTGATCAATATAAGTTTTCTTAAGGAAGAATATGATATCTACTATATAGAATAATACATATAAAAATGTTCAAATCTTGAATATCAAAAGAATGATTTGATTTTTGATTAGCATATAATTCCGTGATTTATTATAAGGGAATACATGTCTATCAAAAAACATACAAAATAATTCTAGAGGGGTTTTTACATTTCGTATCACGTCAATACCGCGAAACCTTTTACGCGAAATGCATTACCATGAATGTTGATTTCCACGAAAAGATATAGCGAATGTGTTACCGCAAATGCATCATAGTGAAAACAGTATCGCGAATGCATCATAGCCAATATATTAGAGCAAAGACATTACCACGAAATTATTAACGCGAATGCATCGAAATTATTATCGTGAATTCATTACAGCTAATGCATTATCACGTATGCAATAGTGATTTATATTTGACGAATACTTGATATAATTAATAGAAGTATTAAAATTCTTTTTTATTTATCCACTTATTTTCTAATGACGAGTTCATCATTAATATGTTTTTATTTTTTAAATATATAGGAAATCATAAATTTGTTACCTTTTGGAAGTTCCTGGCCGATAATATTTTACCATCGGATTCTATTTCTCTAGGGAAATTCTTTTGACTCTCTAATTATATTGTAAATCATTTAGCAAGTTCACACCTTTTAAAAAACCAGAGAACTAGCCTAATTAACGTTTCTATATGACTAGCCTAATTGACGTTTCTATATGTATTTAATGTAGCGTTTTTAAATTTTTATAACTTTAAAACACGTGACTTTCTATTTATGAAATTTCATATTTTATTAAAAAATATATGGAAATTATTATCCTCAATTTTTTTTAATAATTTGATTAAGTCGTTTTTTATAAAATTTATACTAATATTTGAAAAAAATAACTTAAGACCTCATTTTTTTATATATATTTATAAATGGGCTAGACGTGTTCCCATTATGTCTATAGTAGGATGCTCGCCTTTTTTTCAAATTTTTTTCGTAATTATAAATTTTAATGCAAAACACAAAGCATACTTTGAGATCCATAAAATTATTAAAATAATAAATATTATTAATGTAATTAATCTATCCTTTTTTTCTTGTATAACACTAACATTAAACGCCAATTTGATTAATTCTTGCGAAATTAAGAGCCATATTTTGTCAATTTTTCTTTCATGTTTGTAAGATTCAATAGGTTTTAGCCTATTACTTGATAATTTTTAGGTATATAGAACCCGTATTTTGAGGCTTCTTTAAAGCTTGTTGAACTAGACGAATATTTCAATTTTTCCTACAGAATTCAGAAATTCCAATTTTTCTTCTCATGGCATAATTTTATTGTCTTTAATCACATAACTATAAAAAAAGACTCGCCAGGAAGCAAGATCCAAACAAGAATCAATTAAGGAAATTATTATTCTATTGTTTTTCCCAATTCTTGAGTAGTCGCCATTTCATCATCAGAGATTACATGAATTAAGTTCTGAGATATGAGCCATTCAATTCGACAATTTATTGTGATGCTGAATATTGTTTCATGTTTTGTTTTTTTAAGATTAAGCAATAAGAGAACTTTATACAAATTTATTATCAAAATATGCTTATCAAGTCAATACTAAATCCCTCACAAGCATGTTTTGTTAAAGAATAATATAAATGATTTTCGAAGACTAATTATCTGTTTTGCTCAATGTTTTAAATAAGATTTTTCTTAGCGCCTTACAAATTTAATTTATTTTAGCCAAAGCTCCATCCAATTATTTATTTTAGCCTAGCCATTATTTTTAATTTTAGGCTTGAGCCTGTCCCAAATTTAATTAAAAAATATAACTAAACGCATATTTAAACAATCAATTAATATAAAATTTAGTTCCTCTACCCTAATCCTAGAGAAATCTTTTTTTATATATTTTGAGTCAAAAAAATCAAAAACCTTAGCCCTATTTTCAAAAAAAAAAGTTTTTAGACCCAAGTCCGAACCAGGTTCAAATAAGTTTGACTAAAGGCAGATAAATATAAAACTGTGATTTTCATCAAACTCCATTTCCGATATTGCAACTGATGTAATTCATTTAAGATAATGCATTCGTGGTAAAGCTTTTGCTGCAATGCATTCGCTATAATTCATTCGCTGTAATGTATTCGCTATAATACATTCGCGATAACACTTTCGCGGCATTACATTTGCGCTAATGCATTCGCCATAATATTTTCGATATATATTATATTCACTATAATGCATTCGCTATAATATTATTTCGTGGTAATCGTTATTCGCGGTATAGACATGTAATCTTTACATTTATGGAAAAAAATTTTGTAACTGAATTGGTTCTTTTGAAATCATATAATCCTTTTAACTATTTTTTAAAATTTTTATTCTCTTAGATGTTTATATATTATTTATCATATTCTGCTCCCTCAACATCCTCTGTTTGTTCTGGCAATACATCATGTTCATTACTAGTGTTGTTAATTTGCTTGGTTTTAAAATTTATGACCCAATTTGGTTCTCAGGATCTGAGTATTAACTCGGGATTCAGACCTGGCACAAAAAACCCATTTATTTTTAGCTGTTTATTGTTGAACTTAGGAAAGTATATATAAGATCTATTCATTACTTTCTTCATCTGTGACATCTCCTATATTATCTGGTGGTAATACGATAATTTCATGTTCATCATCATCCGAATTTTCTATTAATGTTTCTAAAGCTGTTTTTAAATTAGTGAATTTCATTTTGGCAAAAAAGAATCTATATTTAGATATCGTTATTTGCCAATGTTTGAAAAATGGAACATACAAATATTTTCAGGAAATGAATACCTTTGAGGCTAATATTTTAATGAATTATAGTTAAGGATATGAGTTACTAGAATATATATTTTTTGAATTGAAAATTTTATCTAAACTATTTTTTTTAAAGTTTTTTTTATGCTCGAAAAAAATATCAAGAAATTTTAAATTTTAAAAACTTGTAAATTTTACAACTGTTTTGTTAACTCGTTACTGGTTAACGGTGCATATATGCACCACCTCCTATATACCTTATTTTAACATAGTAGTTTTTTTTTTAAAAATAATAAAAAAGATTTTTATATAGTTCAGACATTGTACTTCAAAACTGGAAAAGAAAAATATGAAAAAAATATTTTTTTATGCCCCTAAGAAACCCTCAAACTTTGCGAATTTATGAGGTCTAAAATGCAAAATTTTCTAAGTGATCTCACGAGCATATTATAAAATTATTTCGATGAAAACTAGTGTGTATATATTCTTTATAGATATATCAATATTTATCAATCATTTTTGAATTTTTAAATAATTAATATTTTAGTAGGTAACCACATAAAGTTGACTGGTGCATATATGCACCGTTAACCATCTAGCAGTATATATTATTTAAAAAAATTCAAACAAATGAAATTTAACATAATGAATTATAATTTTTTATATTATACTTAAAACCACTACCGTCACTAAAGGTGGGAAAGGGAGGGGTGGGTGGCTCGAGCCCCTTAAGAATTTTTAAAAAAAATTTTATACCTAAAAAAGACCTTTTGAAAATAATTTAAAAAAATTTTTTTCCCCTGAGATTAAATCGAATAATATATTGTTCCTATTATAATTTTTTATCCCGATCAAATTATATGAAATTATTAGGTTCATAAATATTCAAAAGTTTAAAATTATTTTTAGCCTCTTCCTTTCTGAAGATTTTATTTTATTTATATAAAATATTATGCACCTGTTTTGTCAATTCAATCAAAATTATCAAAATAATAGATGACTAATAAAAAAATCAAGATTCTACGAAAATAATTTGTCTAGATATTTAATTTTTAATAAATTTTTTTAATGAAACGTTTTCTAACAATTGAACAAGCGCTTGCTCAACTTTTTGAAGAGGAACCAATTGAAGAAAGAGATATGGTTATAATTCCGCCAAACCCCTCTGCAGTTAGTGATGAAGAAGATTTCGATGAAAATGACTTAACAAATGTCGGAGTTTTGCCTTCAGATACAGCTGGAGAATTGGAGATTCATAATTCAGTTGATGACGACCTTCCAGAACCATATTCTACAAGAAGCTATTCTCGAATTTCTCACAATTTAAAATGGAGAAAAACGGATGCAATATATTCTTCAAGCCCTTTCAATGGAGAAAAGGAAGATGTAATAAAACTTGAAAATGATTTACATGGTAAAAGTCCATCAGATATATTTTGTTTAATTTTCGACGAAGACTTATATTCCCTAATTGTAGAACAAAGTAATATTTATGCTAAACAAATGAATAGACCTAACATATGCATAACCATCCAAGATATTCAGAGATTTATTGGAATTCTATTATTTACTGGATATCATTCTCTCCCACAAGAAAGAATGTACTGGTCTAATGACAGCGATATTTCTATTCCAATAATCCGGGATACAATGACCCAATTACAATTTCGAAATTTGAAATATAATATCCATTTGGCAGACAATACTAAAATAGATATACATGATAGATTTTATAAAGTTAGGCCTTACATTAATATATTGAATAATAAATTTCAGCAATTCGGAATTTTTAAACATCATTTATCAATAGATGAACAGATGATACCATATCGAGGAAGACATTCTTGCAAAATGTTCATAAAAGGAAAACCAATTAGATTCGGATACAAGTCTTGGATATTGGCCTCTTCCGACGGTTACGTATTCTCATTTGATATATATCAAGGAAAAAGCGAAAATAAATATGAATATGGATTAGGTGGAAATGTAATCATAAAATTATTAAAGGCATTGCAAAAACCAAATTATCATAATCATTTAAACTCTTGTCATACTTAAAACAAATGGGATATTTTGCAACTGGAACTGTGAGGGACAATAGAATAGAGCATTGCCCAGTTGAATCTATAAAGGTTGTAGCAAAAAAAGAAAGAGGATATTATGATTATAGGTTTGAAAAATTAAACGAAATATTTGTAGTTCGTTGGAATGATAATTCGGTGGTGACCGTTGCATCGACATGCCACACTATCTCTTTGCTTTCTAATGTTTCAAGGTATTCTAAGAAAATATCTTCTAAAATAAAAATTCCTCAGCCAAATATGGTAACTGCTTATAACAAACACATGGGTGGAGTTGATCTATGTGATAATCTAATATCTACATATAGAATAAAAATAAGAGGAAAAAAATGGTGGTGGCCAATATTCACCAATTTTATTGATGTAGCTTTGGTAAATTCATGGAAAATCTGGAAATTCGTGAATCGAGACAAGAAGAGTTTGCTTGCATTTAGACGAGAAGTTACTAACTACCTCCTTCGAACGCCAGTAAAAATTGAAAAAAATTCAAGTACAGGTCACGCCAGCCAGTTTGCATTACAGTGTGAAAACCCTATTGATTCATCTGGACATTATTTATCCAAAATTATAGATGGAAAAAAGACGAAGATGCAGATATTGCCATACGCACTCAAGATATATGTGCCAAACATGTCAAATCGCACTCCATATTAAATGTTTCAAGGATTTTCATAATATATAAACATTTTCTCGTTTTTGTTATAAATTACAAAAAAAGAATAAAGATATTTGTTGTTTTTTTGATCTTATAGTATTTTATATAATTTTTATCTTTTTTAACCTCTTAATGGTTAACGGTGCATATATGCACCAGGCTAGATTTTCTATTTAGGATTATTTTTTTTGGCTGATTTTTTTAGAATATCATATTTGAGCATTAATCAATATAATTTGAAAAAATTGAGCATTTTTATCCACTAGAAAAATCTTGACCATTAATGGGTTAAATTTATGCTATTATTTGCCGATTTTATGATTTTTATCTAGCATAAAAACTTTAAAAAAAAATAAGGTCATACAAAATTTTAGTTTAAAAAAAGTATATTCTAATATATAAGCTAATTATATCTCTTTAAATTATTAGCCTAAGTGGTATTTATTTCAAGATATAAGGTTATTTTTATGTTCCATTTTTCAAACATTGGTAAATAATGGTAATATTTCAATTATTTTTTAAATTTTTTATATAGCTGGCATGAAATTCATTTAATAACAGCTTTAGACACATTACTCAAGATGGAGGCTCATATTTTATCTGCAAAAAAATGTCTAAAAATCATTTTCAAGTAATACTATTTGAATCTGGCCAACAATTTAGATATAGGCCATTTTTAGATATTATTGGTCTGCAACAATTTTTATTCAAAGAAAATTTAAGGTCTGAATGAACAAATGATCCCCTATCAAGGAAACAAACCTTAGAGATCTACATGTAAGGAAATACACTATAAAACACGAGGTGCAAAAGGGCTAAATTTAAATAACAAGGATAATGTTTTATAATATTTTATTTTCGGGATTTTATTTGTATTCTATAAAGCACTATTAGCAAATCAATTCCACACCACTCATATTTTTATTATAAATTTTTACAATCGCAGGGCATTTGATTGAAATTTTGTCGATTTTTATGGTTAAAGCGTTGAACATCCGATATCGCCAACAAATCAGTAGATTAACTGAGCGGTTCAACTTTCAATAATTTATCTGATTCAATTACCCCTAAAATTTTTAGCATAAGAAATACTAAATTTGTCAGTGTCACGTGGTATTCTTCATCAGAGGATTCACTCAATTGAGAATCCTCACTCTCTACCGATATTCTATAATTTAATTGGCTAGTCATTGAACTATAAATTTTAATATAATTTTCATTAAATATTATGCGCAATGTTAAGATATGTCACCTTGAATATTATAAATAAAAAACAAATTATTATTTAAAAATTTATAAAAATGAATTTTCAAATATTTAGAGAAATCCTTTAGAATTGGAATAATTTATAATGAATCAAAATACCCTAAATAAATATAAAAAAATTAGTGTTGTAAACTTGAGCGCATTCGTGAACGAAGTTCTTTTTTTTGAAAAAAAATGATGAACATCGTTTCTTTGACGAACTTTGAACGCGTTCTTTTTTATGACGAACGCTTCGAATTTAACGTTCGTTCAATTTTAAAAACACTATTTTTATTTATTTGAAAAATTTTATAAGAAAAAAATCTTATATTTTATAATTAACTGTTTTTGCTTTTTCACATTTCAATTTTTTTAACACCCCATTTTTATTTATTAATTTGGATATTATTGTTTATATTTTAATTTAATAGATTAGTCTAAGCACGGATGTTATTTTTTCATCATCATCTGATTCTGAAAATTCGAAATCAGATGAATTAACATTTGAAAAAGAACAGAACAAATGTTGTTTGTTAATAATGTATACTAGTTAAAATGCTCGTTCTCTAGTCGAATCAAGTTCATCACTTGAGTTAGTCGACTAAGATTACAGCCTCTGATTCGGAGTAGCATGAACTCGACTTTTTAAGACTAGGGATAGCTCAAAATTATTATTTCTTATTTTAGTGGAAATGCTTGTACACATAACAATTTGTTTAAAAATAATATCTTTACGAGAATTTTAAAGGCTACAAGATTATATTAAATTTGTGACTTTCAATTAAATATTTTTTCGGTTAAAGATGAGTAAATGAATGCCCGCATTAGACTTAACCGATGTGATAAATATTTTACAGTAACATCTTATATTGAAGAAACTAATTTAATACTTATCAAATGTAAAATGTGCCCAAAATTTATATAAGTCTCAAAATCTTCAAGTTCCAATTTAGAACGATATTTGATTCTAATATTAATTAATATAACTAAGCAAAAACATTATATTTGAGGAAAAAATGCATTTGGGCTATTTGATGCCAACAATAAGGATAGTTATTTTAAAATTGAAAAAAATTAGTGGCCTAAAATATGGTCAACTATTGATAGACGAAGACAATAAGGATAGTTATTTTAAAATTGAAAAAAATTAGTGGCCTAAAATATGGTCAACCATTGATAGACGAAGTATATTAAATGGGATTTAATAAAAGGTATTTAACCCATCGCTATCAAATTAATTATACATATATTTTATTTTTTAAAAAAATTTGACATATATATGAAGATAAGTTCTTTCTCTAATTATACATCCAGTATTCAAGCTTCAATGTCCATGGATATAACTTCCACAGAACGAACCTATAAAAAAGAAACTTATAGCTTTATTGAAAAAATTCATTGAAAACTAGAAATGATAATGCAAGAACCAGTGGCGTAGCTAGGAATTTTTCTTAGAGGGGGTCCATACATATAAAAGCCTGGGGGCTTCGCCCCCAGGCCCCCTTTAACGGGCCTTCGGCCCTTTTCACCGGCCTTCGGCCGGGTTAATCTTACAAATCATAACCATATCTTCTATAATATATATATTTTTTAAATGCATCAATAATATGTTATTATAATTTAGTAGATTATTCTCAATGACTTTATAATAGTACTATCCAGAATAATTTCAATAGTAATATAGTATCCTTCTACAAACATCAAAACCAGAAAATATAAATACTAATGGCATTTATTTAATATAAAGTCACTTTTAAGTCTTTTGAACGTATAATTTAGAAAAAAAGATTTAGCTCTGGGAGGGGTCCAAACCCGAAAACCACCCCCGTAGCTACGCCACTGGCAAGAACTGTTAATTTCGAGATATCCTTTTTTTGACAAGGAAGTAGAAGATGTGGAGGAGGATAACTTATCTCAATTTTTTGAAGCAAAGGACACAACAATAAATGTTTTTAATAAATTCCCCACTTTAATGTCTATTAAGTATAATACCGCAATCCCCTCATCTGCCCCTATAGAGCAGTTTCTATCAGATGAAAATTTTTAAAGCAATTGTTAATAAAAATTAATAAGAAATATTTTTATAAATAAAAATGTCTTTTTATTCACTGTATTATATTGTGTTTATGATTATATTTGCAAAATAAAACTATTATTTTTTAACATGACTAATATATTGTGTTAAAAAATATAAGACATTTATTTATATTAAATTAAATTTAAAAAATTTATCATATTGAACGAACTTGAACGCGTTCGATTTTTTTAGAAATTTTTACAGCACTAAAAAAATAGCTATTTTATAAAAATTCAATAATATCATGATTGACGATTTTAATATAAAATATAATTCAAAACATCAAATATATTCTTGAGAGATTTCAGAATATTTCGCTATTTTGAGTGTCTCCCTTTTCTCAAGTACATTAACTGTTTGATTTGATGTCCCAGACCAGGAATTGACCGCGCTTCCAAGGAATTTGCGAAATTCCATCAGGCCGTTTCCCATCAGATCTGAAAAGACCAGAAGGTTCAAGAGTGAAGGGGATTTGCCCGGATCTAAGAGCTCTAAGGATGATAGAATTGCATAGATTATTCTGAAATCTCTCAAGAATATATTTTCATCCCCATCATTTCCACTACCCTTACTACTTTTGGGAAATATGCCTTATCCTTTTTCAAGGAACTCGGCTCCCACATCCGTCAACTAACTGGTGAACCCCGCGAGGGCTTCTTCTTAAGGCAAAGGCTCGCCATCGCAATACACAAGGCTAATTATATTAGCTTCATAGGCAGTCTCATTCCACAAGATGATCCTTCCTAACCTCAATACTTTTTATAACACCGTCACAAACATATTCTCCAATATTTTATTATATATTTCCTTTTTTTTTAATCATTATATTAGATGTATAATCTTTTTAATGTTTTATTCCCTAGAATTATAAAATTTAATATAAATCTAAAAGATAGTTTATTTATATTAAAATTCACAAAAGAATTTCTCAAAAAAGATTTATTTACAAAATTTAAAATTCTTATCAAATTATCAATTGCTTAAAATTTTGGGCATGAAAATAACAAATTTATTGTTAAAATGATATTATAATTACATTTTTTTATTAAAAAACATCTAACCATTTTTTTATTAAAAAACATCTAACCATTTTCAATATTAAATAAATAAAAACATCAAATCATTTTTATTGCAATGTGTATAGGAAAATATTTGGGGCGTTGCCTCAGATTTACAAAATGCAATATAGGGTTAAAAATAAAATCTGCTAATTAATTAAATTACAAGTAAAAAAGATAATTAGTTTAAATCATGATTATTATTCAAAAAATTTATTAATTCTAATCATGACTTATATCATTTTGATTGTGTAAATATAATAATTTTCAAAAAGACTTTTTATGAGTTTTATCATCCATCCTAAAGATTTTTTTGGATTTTCATTGGTAAAAACATTAGTCCCAAAGTTGGGCAATGCAGTAGTGCAAATACTTATATAGACCCAAGATCCTTTTGTCTTGTATCAATTATCTTTTTGCCATCTTAAATAAGATGCTTATGGGCCATTAAAATTTTGTCTAACTGTCACACAATGTTTTTAAATTATTTGATTGATTGTGGGTATTTTAACTAAACTTATAAAATATACAATATTATGAAATATAAATTTTTTTTAAAAATAATATATCTGTTATGTTCATTTTTCTTACAAAATATTTCAAATTCCCTCGCCTAAATAATATTACTACCTTGTTCTATATCTACAGAAATATTTTTCATTAATTAAAAGTTTAAATTAACATGATAAAGGATGTGATGAATCTTTTTCTTCATGTACATTATAAGATTTTCCATATTTTAGGTCATGTGGCTGGGTTATCCAGGCACAAGTGGCGCTAGCTACATGGACTATATCATAACTGATGCTGTTACGTCACCCGTGATTCTAGCAGAGCAGTATGCAGAAAAACTTGCATACATGCCCAAGACGTTTTTTATTGGCGACCATAGGTACATTTTTTAAATTAGGCAAATATAAAGTTTGTAAATATATATTAAAATTTATATCAAAATAACTTCATTTTTTTCGTCTATAAAATATTGTTTTACAATACAGATACATGTTTCCCCACATGCGGGAGCGTGTCGTTCTTGCCTCCAAAGAATCCACTGCATCCGATAATTGGGCTGTTATCAATGGCACTGACCTCTCTGAAATCTCCAAACTATCTAGCAAGGTCACTTAAATATTTTAATTTGATAGAAATATAGGTTAATGATGCTTGGTACCTTAAGGTACCATCTATCAAATTTGAATTTTGTTCATTTTTCATTTGGATAGGCACTACCAAATATATTTATAATATATATTTGAAAAATCGTGATTTTTGGAAAGCCTCTATGGCCTAGTAGGCAAGAGCTTGGTTTACTTATCCCATGGTCCCGGGTTCAAATCCCGGGAATGATCATGTTTTTTTTCTTAATCTAACTTGGTGGTTCCATCCTTGGGGGGATAATATATAGGAGGCCGGACTCGACCACGTGATTCCGTATTAATATATTAAATAATAATGATATTACATTTTAATAAATTTTGGTCGGTATTAACAAATTAGGTTGGTATTTAGAGAATATTTCCATACATTCACTTGGTAATAAGCATCATTAACCAGAAATATATGAGTTTAGTTTGATTTCAGTTGTGAAGATTTTGATGGTTAGATATAATTTTAATGTTCAACAAGATTTCAATATTATTTTATTTAAATAAACGAAATATAGAAACTTTTAATGTACCCCACTGCTGCCATTAAAAGCAACTCTATTCCTGAGGAAGAAACTCCTGAAGAAATATCATTTAAAAAAGACCCCGTTGAAATTCCTGTAATTGAAATACCCTCTACCACCGCTCAAATCATGTTGAGCACTACTCAAAGCCAAACCTCGCTCAACGGCATTATTATGCATAATGGGGTTACTACTAATCAAGTCGTAAGTTAACTCCGATTTTATTTTAAATAATAATTATAAAATATGTCATATCTTGATCCACATCATCGAAATATTTTAGTATTAAATAAATTTTCATAAAATAATATATAAAAACAACCTTAATATATTACCTTTGTTTGTTTATATATTATTTGAAGGGGATAAGAAATCTTATATTATATTAGTAAACGTAAAATAATTTACTGATTACCTTAAAATTAAAAAAAAAATTAAACGTTTTAATATAGCCTACAATTGAAGTGCTCTATTCAACATTTAAAAAAAATTATTTAAATCAGATTTTCATTAGAATTATGACCATTTATCGATTAATTTATTATTTTTAAAACTATGGAATTTTAATTATTGACATATATTGATTTATTTGCCATATATAATTCAAGTATTTTTAAAATTATAAATCTTTGAGTTAGTATCACTCCAATAAACATACAACGATGTGTCCAGGATTGTAAACCGGTAAAAATATTAAGTGGCTTCGAGTTCTCTTGGGAATATTTTTGAATCCAGGGTTGGTTCTGGGTTTAGGAATATTTCAGTTGTATATAATTTATATATATATTTAAGTAATTATAAACTAGACATAAATTTGGTATAAAATTATTTTATTTATAGGTAAAATATATTTTAAAATACAAAGCATAGTCATGTATCTAAAAATTTTATTTACACGTTAGCATAATATCTTCCAAGAGTTGTTCACTCATCCTCTATATTTTTGTGGTGAAAGAATTAATTTCATATGTGAAAAAGATCTTTCAGTGCTAATCTATATTGAATATATTTATATGAAAATATGATAAATTAACTTGGGTTGCAGGAGCAGCAAATAAGATTTTGGACAAATATATAAATCAGGGTGCTGCAGCTTATAAGTCTCCTAAAAATGCAAAATATTTTCCTTCATATCCAATCTTACTTTTCTCTGCAATCATTGGCCATTGCTTTATAAGTTGTATCAATTTCTCTAAATAATCTTGTTCATTAACTTCATCCGAACTATTATCAGATAAAATGGGCATGGATATGGTTTTAACTTGACTCTAAATTAACAAGATGGGCACATCTTATTAAGTATCATCTTTACCAATTGTATTTAAAAATTGAAAAATCTTATATAAACTATTAATATTTGTATTTACAATTATACAAATATTTTAATATATGATCTTAAATATAAAATTCACTGAACCCTGTTTAAAAAATCTATTAGATTGGTTCAGGCTTTTAGAATTTTTATAAAACCCCGCTTCTCTGGTCGGTTTGAAACCCTGGATGTGTCCAATATTTATAAATTATATTTTTTTTAATGCGTTGTTTTATAAATTTAAAGGTTAATAACAAAGTTGCTAGTGGTGAAGAAATACCTCAGCATTTAATATTATCTACTCGCCAACAATATGGTTTACCAGAAAACGCGGTCATTTTTTGCAATTTCAACCAATTATACAAAATAGACCCTGGTATCTTTCGATGCTGGTGTAATGTAAGTATAAATTTAAATAGTCGGATATCATTTAAACATAAAAAACTTCTTTCATATATAATAATCAATTTTTATTAATAATGCAATTTCCTATATTAATAATGCAATTTCCTATATTAAAATTTATTAATGCACTCCTAACCTTTTATAGATTGTTCGGAATGTTCCTAATAGCTTCCTATGGCTTCTAAGATTCCCAGCCTCTGGCGAGCCTAATGTATTACTCTATGCCCAAAAATTGGGATTACCCCCTAATCGCGTCATATTTTCTAATGTCGCCCCAAAAGAAGAGCACGTAAGGAGGGGTCAACTTGCAGATGTTTGTCTTGATTCACCCCTATGCAATGGTCACACTACTGGCATGGATGTATTATGGGCTGGGGTACCGATGGTCACACTACCTTGTAAGATATCTATTATAAATTGAAAATCAACTTTTAATTACAGTTAACTTGTGCTGGGAAATAATTATAAATATAAAATAAAAACAAACATCAAATTTATTCACAATATTATTTTAAATTCATGTAACCTGGTAGTTTTATACACCTCGATATTAACAATTTGTCTTTAATAATTGATTCAGAAATAAAATTTGAAGTAATTCAATTTATAGTAAAAATGCTTGAGACAAATTCTATGGAAGTAATCTTGATTGTGCAAGTTCAACTGTAATAACCTAGAAATGATTGACGGCTCAGGTAGACATTTTAAGAATAACTATACCAATGATACCAGGCTCAGTCAATATTTATATTGGTCTTCTTAAAGTTCTCCAGAAATAATGATAAAAATTATTGAACTATCAGGGAAGGCAGCAGAAGCTATCTCATGTAATGCATTTGATACAAAATATGAAAATAAAGTATTTAGTAAATTAAATGCACCTGACTTCAAAGAATTTCTAATTATGATATCAAAATTATAAAGAATCCAATTTACGGTTTCTGTAGAATAATTTTTTTTGGCTAATTAAAATAAAAAAGAATTAATATATATCAGCATGTTTTTTTATAGAATAAATTTTTGGCTGCTTCCTGCCATTTGATTCACCTCCGGATTTATTTTAATTGTTCTTGTTTTTTAATCCATTTATATTTGTGAAATCAGGGATCCTATAAGACTAATGAATAGTATATATGATTATCTATATTAATAAATGCTATTATAAAAAAATAAGGTGAAACATTGGCTTCCCGCGTAGCCTCTTCTCAATTATATGCCTTGGGTTGTCCAGAATTAGTGGCTAGTTCAAAGGAGGAATACGAAAATATCGCCATCAAATTAGGATCTGACCGAGAATAGTATTTGTTATTTTATAAAACAGTTGTATTATAAACGGCTCGTTTTGAGCCTATTTTTAAAAACGGCTAACTCAATATTTTAACCTGAAAAATATTGCCTAAGCCTCGAGATTTTGATAATACATGTATAGACAGACCTTTGTTTCTTCTATGAGCAAAATCTTGAGGCTTGCGTAATATTTTTCTGAGTGTAATATTGAGTTAGCCGTTTTTAAAAATCGGCTCAAAACGAGCAGTTTAACAACACTAATTATAGCAACTGTATAGATTATGATCCTTAAATTTTTTACATTAAACAGAGGAGTAAACCTTACAACGAATTTTTCGTTTCTTTAAATATTAATAATTATATATTCGTATTTGTAATACTGTGAGGTCTTGTAAAGTGAGCTTATGTATATACCTAACCCTTAATTAATTGTACTACAGATTTTTTATTTATTAGCCTCAAAGCCATGAGAGCGAAAGTTTGGAAGTTGAGAACCAGTAGTTCTTTATTTGACTCCCAGAGATACGCTTTGGATATGGAAAAGTTATTTAAAAAAATGTGGGAGCGACATCAGAAAGGTTCACCAATTGACCATATAACAGAATAGTTAAAAATTGAATATATGGCGTTTAAATTTTACATTTGTTGTTTATTATTTTTAGATTTGTTTTTTCAATATTTTGTTGTTGTAATTTTTATGATGTGTTAGCCCTTCAGCCTCTTTAGGAGGCATATGACTCAATATTTATTTACAAATTAAATTTTATTTGTATTATTTCACATTTTTATTTTTTGATTATCATTATTATTTATGAATTTACTAATAGAATATTATACCTTTGAAATTATTGAAGAAAAATTAAGACACAATAAAATACAATTTCACGCTTTCAAATCTTATTTAATTTGAAAAAATATCATAAAGTGAAATATTGATTTTATATGTTTCAATAATCCTTTACCTTATCGTTAAATATTTCGATTTTTTAATAAAATATATTTAAAATGTAAATTTACTCCAATAGATAATATTATTTACTGGTTAATGATTATTTTGAAATGATATTATTCCTGATATTAGCTAAAAAAAATTCTAAATGCCTTTTTCTAGAACAAAAAACTATCAAGACTAATGAAATTGCTAAATCATCATGTAAGAATAAATTTTTATAAATAATATTTTCATAGATGTTTCATTATCGATATAATTTTAACTACCAGTAGAAGATACCCAGGAATAATTACAAATTTTAAGTGCTTGTTTATTTATTTTTATTGTGGAATTATTTTTTTTTATGAAGAATAAACAAACAATAAAATATATTGTGATGAAACCTGGCATGAATGTAAGTGTATGAGTTACATTTTACTTTAGGTTTAATAAGCATAAAATTAATATAGCTTGTAATTTGGAATTTTTTTTTCTCTTTAGCTTTCACCTTTTCTGGTGGTAAGCTCCTTCAATATCTCTCTCTACTTTATGTTATTCGTACTATCTCTTTTATCTAATTTATACTTCTTTATATTGGCTCTAACTTTATGGCCCCATTGAAATTTTGGGTTATGACCGACAATATATTTAGGGATTTATTAAGCTAATGCAGATTATAACATGATGGCGCTAGATTATTTTTATTGGATATATAAAATCCAGAGTTGTTAAACGCTACTTTTAAAGGTAGCTTCAAAAAAAGTAGTGCGCTATTGCTATAAAGTAGCTAGCTATTAGCTACTATTTTTAAGTATAAAAAAAATTTACAAACAAATTTTTTATTTTTTGCTTATAATGTTATTGTATAGTAAATATATAAAAATCAACATTTATAAATATTAAAATATAGTTAGTTTTGATTATAAAAAAATTTATGTAATAAAAATAAATATTTATGGTAATTTGTTGCATTTTAATAATAAAATCATTTTAATATTATCATTCCCAAGTCTAGAGCCACGATCAGAAAGTATAAGTTTTGCCTTACTAAATTATCTCTCGACACTAGCACTTGAAGGTAAGGGCGTATTCAATCTTATATACATATTTTTAATATAAGATAGATTATCAATAATTTTATTTGCAAGTACATCGTATTTGAGGGCTAATGCCACAGATCTTCTTTTTAAAGTCCTAGGGTCGCCAATGGCATGTGATTCCCAAATAAGCTCAAAAATATTTAATCAGATCAATTTATAAATATAAATAAGTTTTTACCTTTTGTTATGTGTCCAACTATCTCCCGTGGCACATATATATGAATATATGATAACTCTACTATTAGAGCATCTTTCATGATTTTAAAGTTATCTGCTATTTTATTCATTAGTGTCTGGCGTCATAAAATTGTTGTACCAGGGGATAGAATTTTAATCATCATGATAAATGATGGATTATCAACCAAGGACATTGCCTGAACTGTATAAATTATAAAATCGACAATAACTATCAGCCATTTCTGAGAAATATTGTCATTTGCATTATTAATTAATTTGGTTTTGAATTGAATTAAATTAGTCTTTTTGGATGTAGAGTCGCCTATACCAAAATTATTTAGATGTTTTTCCATTTCCTTAAAACTCATGAACAGTCATAAAATAAATATAAGAATTTACCTTTAGGTGTTTCTTGAGGTTATAGCTACTGGATTGATTTGAGGAAATATTTTTTTAAACAAATAAATTTGAAACCAGTTTTGGATTATATATTTATTTTTAAAAAAATTTAAATCTAGGGAATGGGAAATTTGTATTACAGCTATAAGAACATTTTCTTCCCTGGTATCTTCCATTTCATTAATATCATTTGTCTGAATCACTTTCAACGATTTGGATATCCATAGGCGATGACATTTTAAATTATTAACACGTGATTTAGGTTTATAATACAAATGAAAATATAAATTACATATATTTCAATTTCAAAATTAAATAATAAATCATAAAAATTATGATATTTTATTTAAATTTTTATGTTTATACTTACCTTCATTATATTTTTTTTAAAAAAAGTAGGGCGCTAATAAATAATTACAAAAGAAATAGCCGCTATTAACTAGCTATCAAAAAAGTTAGCGCACTACTTGAACAACTGATAAAATTATTGTTATACCATATATGATATTAAAAGTTGTTTAAATGCAGCTTTTTAATGAAATATAATAAATTAACCATAAATACGAAAATTAAATTATTTAATATACAATCTAGAGATCTGCAAAAGTAGGCCCAGGCCTAATATTTTTTAAATATATCTAAATTTATCAATTTTTTATGTAAAATAAAAATATTTGATTTTATTTATAGAAACTAGATGCCATATAACATATGTCTTTTATTGGGTAATTATTAAAATTAATTTCTATATTTAAATAAATTCGGGCTGGGGCTGGCAAATCTTTTTTAAGAACATTTTTGGGTAGGGCCGGGTTTGAAAAATTAGGCCTAATGCAGATCACTAATATAATCTCTGTAATTATATGTGATCGTTTTCGGAATCAGGATTGAAATTTGACTGGTAAAAAAAATATTTTTTGCCAATAACCAGATTTGATCCCTTTACCACCCGCTTTTAAGTCTCCCTCTGGCATATTATAAAATAACAGCAATATATTTATATATAAAATGTAGTATGGTTTCTTTTTTTACTCAATAATATGCTTACATTATCTGACACAATTTAATTATGTTAATTTTCTTTCAATTTTATTGGATCATTTTTTAACAATGATTTTGCTTAATCACATCTGTTTCATTTATTTAATATTTTTATGGTTGATAGCGTTGCTAAATAGTCGAGTTTTCCTGTCCAAGTTAAAGTTGCAATAACTCGAGTCTAGGCTACTCATTAATTACGACTCGAGTTCTGAACTTTAGCTATGTACTCAATAGGTTAACTTAAATTTTATGAAATTTGATTACTTCTTTAAGTGCTGTTTATTGGTATTTGTGTAAAACCCAGATCCAGGGCTTGGTTCTAAAAATCGACTAAACCAGCTATGAGCACAGACCAATATATTTTACATTGTTTTTTCTTAACTTATTAAAGTATATATAGATATATGAGGTATCAGACGTTATCTTACTAGATCTATTGAATACAAACCAAGTGCCACTTCTCAATGGGCGAAGTTATTATTATGGGGGTCAGAAATAATTTTATCAGCATCAAATATTGAAATGATGATGGATGGGTATCAAATGAGCTTATTTTACCTTAGTATATTGTATATGAGCCTGGGGGGGGGGGGGGTGTAAATAAAAAATATTTGATAACTCTAGGGTTCAGGAATTTTAAACTAACGTAAAATTAACTTATCGAAAACCGATCTTTTAAGGTCCGAATCTGCCTGGTATATAATATCCCGGATTCAATGGGTTGCATATAAATCGGTCTCTGTTTGGTCTGATCTCAAAATGCCCAATCAAACAATTTTAAATTTCTGAACCCGGATCCAGGTCCAGAACCCTAAAGGACTATTTAAACTTAGTTCTGATATCTTGCATGTTTATATCTTTTGATGCCAATATGAAAAACTTCTAACTCAAAAAAAAATAGCACTTATAGTTAATTTACAAAATCAATTTATTTTATCTTCATAATGTAATACCACAAATATAAACTGAGCTCCTACCAAAACCTCATAAATTATACAGATTATGATGATATTGATATATATTTTTATTTATCAAAATATATTATTAAAATATAATATTTTACAGCTGATTTAGAAAACAGTAGGAATTTACTGCTAGAATCTAGTTCATTACAGAATCCTAGTACATAAAGGTGCATTGTTAAAGCATCTATTTTATAGCTGACTCGGATAACACTAATTTGTTAAAAAGTTTGATAAGACATCTGAAATGGGGTTTAGTAGATAATAACATATTATAAAAATATTAATTCTAAATTATTATCCTTTCCTTTGGAAATATAAAATAATATCCCCCCGCCCTGAAAAATAAAGCAAATAACATATTTTTCTTTCATCAAGGTAGGGGAGGAAGACAAGGAATAATATATAAATATTCTAAATTATTATCCTTTCCTTTGAAAATATAAAATAATATTCCCCTCAAAGCAAATAACATATTTTTCTTTAATCAAGGTGGGGGGGGGGGGGGGGAAGGCAAGAAATAATATTTAAAAAAAATCATCTGGGGCATATAAAAAATATCAATATTTTGATTATACATCAAATTTTTTTCTCTCGCTTTATATATTTACTTTGCATATTCCATTTTAATAGTGCTGTGAAATAACGTCGTTACTAATGACATTACTTTTTTTGAAGAAAAGGAACGCCATTCGTTACCTTCTTCTAGAGGTAACGGTAACGTGTTTCTTTTTTTGAGTAACGGTAACGCAAAACGTTACTTTATATTTTTTCTTAAAAAATATCAACAAAAAGAAAAACATTTTATTGCATTATAAAATTACTTTTATTTATTTTTTATTTAATAATATAAATAATTTATTCCGAGTTTATATTCATATCAATCACTGCCTTCATTTTTATTTTAAATTCTCGTTAAATTTTCTGTCGAAATTAATATTCAATCAAAATTCAATGTAAATGTTAATAATGATATTATTATTCTTATAATTTATTTAAGAATATTATGTCCATAGTACTTATTCTTCATATGAAGATAATTTAATCCTTCCCTGGTCCCAATTTGAAATATATTTTAAACCAATAAAGAAAATTAATGATACCAAGTCTACACTTTGGAAATATAAATTATATCCCAACACAAATATTTCAACCTCAATGTCCAGCAGTTCTAACTTAAAAAAGCATTTGAAGGTAAATATATAAATTAATATATCATTATTTTAAATATTATTTTATTAATAGATTAATATTCTTTCATATTATTTTTAAAAGCTTAATCATGGAATTAAAATATAAGTAGGGCTGTGTCGATATTAAATATCAGATCGGCACCGATATTTAAAAATTTCCCAAAATATCGGATCGGGCCGATACCTGTAAAAAACCGATCCATCTTTTTACTTTTCTTTTTTTTGTTATCTAAATAATTTTTTTTTAAACAATGCAAATGCACAACACCCTTTAAATTTTATTCTTTTTTAAAATAGATTTATACTATTTAAAAAATTTATTTTATTAAAATAGAAAGTAAAACCCAAAGTTTTAATTATTTTAAATCTTTTTAAATAATAACGCCAATTTTATTAATTATACTTTAAATAAAAGAAAATTTTTAAATATGGTATCTGAATGATGGAAATATTTTACAAAAGACAAAGATAATTTTGCAAAAAGCGTTATCTGTGGAATCATCTGAGTTTACCTTCAGTAAGTCAAGGGATATAGATACTCCATATCGTAGAACCTTATTGCCAGAAAATCTAGAGGCTTTCATATTTATTTAAAAAAAATCAAATATACTATAATTTTATATATTAAATACAATTTTATAATTCATACCAACATAAAATGGATATATTATCAAATATATGTTTTTAAAATTATAGTCTTAATTGTAGAATAAAAAAAATTAAATTAAATGCATAATTTGATTTTTTGCATAAAAAATATTGATTTCTTAATTATTTTTTTTCCGGTCATGGGTTACTTTATTTGAATATTTACTGATATGAAATGATGTCAAAATGTTAGCAAATAATTAATTTTTAAAAAAGATAAAATAAGTAAAGGTGAAAAATTGTAGAAACAGAATTTACGGGAAAGGATAGGGGATAAAAAATGGAAGGTTATTCCATGGAAGAGATATATAATACTTGTATATTAATTTATATATCATTTTTATATATATAATACAACCTATAATATATTATTTATAATGGGTTTCAATGAATCCCACTGAGTTTTTTATTGAAAATATATAGTAAGAATCTCATATAATTTCGTTATAATTTTATTTTTTAAAATGTATAAATATTTCATAAGATATTACAAAAATTAAAGTGGGGCATCTGCTAACCCACTATGCAAATAAAAATATTTATGATTTATTATTCATGATACGGTTTAAAACAGTTTCGTTTTTTGGAGAGACATAACGCCACGTCACATAATGAGAATGTCCACTCTGAACGATGTTCTTCAACAATTGTTGAACAATGAGCACATTTTTTTATTTGCACTGATCTTACAGATAAATGTGAGGTGGCATATCTCCTAATCTCCAAGGACACTTTCTTTTTATTAGATGGTGTTGGATGGCTGGGATCTGCTGATAAGCTGTTCAGATAAACTATTCTTTCTGCCAGCCTACCAGTTATTAATCCCTTTCTAAAGTCTTACATAGGCATAAAAGGTTTATTAATCATTTTATATAATGCATATGAGTTAACTATGCCTAAAAGATAATTTAGTACAACTTTGATATAATAATAATATCTGCATCAGATTATTTTTTATATGATTTGTTGCTGTTAAATATGTATTTATATATATAATTATTTATTTATACTAGTTGTTGTGTAGCGTAAATTGTTATATGTCTTATTCATTCATTAACATATTAAAACCATTATATTAACGTAATAATTTGATTAACTAAATTGAATTCGAAAAAGTATTTATAGAGATAATTTTTTAGTTAGATAGTGGCATTGATTATGAAATAAATTAATAAAATATTTTATAAATTAGAAAATCTCCTATGTGTGTCTTTTTGTATTTATGATGTTATTTTAGAAAACTCATGGCCTTATTTACTGGATTACTTTAGTTCCTTTTTCTATTCATTTCATAATATGATTTTAATTGATCAAAAATATCAACACAACTCATATTTTGATTATAATCAGCTTTGGACAGTTTATTTTAATTATATTGCCATCTTTCTGTTTCCTTTCAATTTCCACGACATCAGCTGGGTTATTATAATTCGAGAGAAGCTGAACAGATCGTTTATTCCATCCATTTAATGGGAACGTAGACCTTTTCGTCTTGAATTTACTGTGCCACAAGCATAAATCATTCTCTGCCTTAATTTTTTTAATAAATCAATGCCAGTAAAGTAACGGTCAAAGTATAATCGGTGACCCTTATAACAAATATCCTTAATCAAATCGAGGACAACTTTTTTTCCTAAATTATTTTGGACATTTCCACTTCGAGCGCCAATATATATAAAATTGTAAATGTACCCAGTTTTATCAGATATTTTCCTTATTTTCACTTATAGGTTTAGTTGGTAAATACTGTTTAATAGATGATTTACTTTTAAAAGAGATCATTGATTCTTTCACGGCCAGATAAAGGCCGGGAGAAAAGTATTTTTGAATTTTTTTTTGCATCATATTCATAAAAGGGCAAACTTTGTAAAGTTTATCGAATTTCAAAGATCCTCATTGATATCGTTTGCATTGAGTAATTAGCCAGCCAAACCTATTTACAGGCATTAGTTTGGCTATATATTGATCTTGGGAATCGGACATTGTACTCCAATAATTCCAGTAGGATGGTAATTTATTAATCCCCATTAGCATGTCCAGCGCCAAAAATATTTTCATTTCAAAAATATTGGTAGATTTAAATCTATATTATTTAAAATATTAATAATAAAAATAAGTATTGATGAAAAAAAATATTTATTTAACCATTTCCCATTTTGGGTTGCATACAAATTAATTTGAAATGTAAAAAATTCCAGAATAACTGAAATATTTTATAAGGAGTATCAGCATTTCCAATATTTTTCGACCCATAAGATTTATTAAATTCAATAGGTGGTTCAGGAATTATGCGATGATCTTTTTCCAAAATTTGGGAGTATTAAAAAATTTACAAGTGGCAAATTACCTTCTGATTCAAAGGATTCATCAATATAATAGGAACTAATATCACTTTCATCACACGTTCTACATAGTAGGATTCATTGAAACTCATTATAAATAATATAATTATTAAAAATAGGATGTATTATATATAAAAGAAATGATATACATATATAAATTAATATATAAGCATTATATATATAAAATATTAGCTTACCAAATTGAATACTTTTAGATACATGAATTTTTAAAATATCCATTTGGGAAAAATATGAATAAAAATCTCAATATGGCGAATTGTTAAATACATCATTTATTTATTTTATAAAAAAAATAATGTTTTAAACTTGTGTAATAATAAAAAAAAATACATTTTAAAGGTGGATTAAATTTTGTACTATTGTGCAAAATTTTGAAAAAATTAGTGGATTATATTTTAGCTACTGTGAATGAAAGGGTTAACACATGCAATATATAAAATGATTGATAAGCCTTGTATACCTATGTGAGACTTTAGAAGGGAATTAATAACTGATATGCTGGCAGAAAGAATAGTTTATCTGAACAGTTTATCAGCAGAGCCCAGCCATCCAACACCATCTTATAAAAAGAAAGTGTCCTTGGAGATCAGGAGATGTGCCACCTCACATTTATTTGTAAGATCAGTGCAAATGAGAAGATGTGCTCATTGTTTTACAGACAGTTGTGATGAACATCGTTCAGATTGGACATGCTTAGTATGTGACGTGGCGTTATGCCTCTCCAAAAAACAAAACTAAACCATATGAATAATAAATCATAAATAGGCAGATGCCCCGATTTAATTTTTATAATATCTTGTGAAATATTTTTTATATATTTTAAAAATAAAATTATAACGAAAATATGAGATTTTTACTATATATTTTCAATAAAAATATTTACCTGTACATAATCGGACTTTTAAATTTCTGTACATGAAAAGGTTAGACAACTTTACAATCCTTCATTTTTACAAATTTACAAAAAAAAACAAATTAATATATTTTTTTTAAAAGGAGAGAATGGATTTCTGTAATGATAATCATGATTTTACTCTGCATAACTTCGATGAGACGAATATAGATTCGAGGTAATAATTATGATATTTAGTGCTAAAATTTGAGAATATATATATGAAACTATAACATTATCTAAACGAATTTAATTAATTTTCTCAATCAAAAACAAAATTATAACTGTTTATTATAGGCGGATCTTATATACACTGAAGAGCTTATGGATAGGCAATACATGATAGCTCTTTTACTTCAACAATAGCTAATAACAGTTTTAATATATAGACTATGTTCAACACACACACATATTAAATCTCGGCGCAAATGTGTGAGCTGTGATAAATTCTACAGTCTTCATACGTAAGTACAAGATATTTCTAAAATCTATTTTTAATATTTATTAGCCAACGTGAAAAATCCTATGCGGAATTAATTTGCCAAACGAAAATAATGCCTAAACATTTATTGGGTATAAGAAAACTAATACCCGAGGAAAACAAGCATTTAAATAAACTCATACTTGACATGTGTTTAAAAATAATACACCGTTCAACAAATTTGACAATGGAATTCAAGAATATTTTTGCCTTTATATTTAATAACCAAAAAATATAGATAAGACGAACTGCTACAAATATATGCATTCAATTTATGAAACATCTAAATTAAAAAAGGTACCTAGAAAAATTTCTCTATCCACTGATATTTGGACAGGAATCAACTCTTTGTTCTATTATTCAATTACTATACATTATATAACTAATAATTGGGAAAATAGAAATGTCTCACCCGCACAGTGGACGAGATATAGCCAATTTTATATTAAAATCTCTTGAAAATTCGAGATTCAAAAAATATTATGGCGGTGACTCATGATAATGCTAAAAATATCATAAGTGCAGAAGATATAATGACCAATCATTATATGGAAAAATACAATATGCCCTTAAAGAAGGGCTAATTATTTTTGATACAAATTAGAAAGAGAAATTTGTGAAAACACTTCACCTATCACCCAAGTTTATGCAGAAATATATGGATATCTCTGGTGGCACTCGATTACCACTCGACGTGGTCACTAGGTGGTCTAAGTATCTTATGATATATACAATAAATCAAGTAATTTAAGCATAGGCTTAAATGTTTTTTTTATAATATATTTTATATTAAGAATTCAGACGATATTAAATCTTTAGAAGAAGAATGTCTTACAAAAGATGAATTTTATATTAATGCCAATGAAATATTTGAAGAAAGTTGAAACCTTCCATAAACCCTTCTTCAAGATAATATGTGAAGTTTCATCAGAAAATACAACTATTGGGACGGCAGTTTTATTTGTTGTATCGATGTTAATTTTTTAGATGAAACATTTAATTCACATGATAACGAAGATATCAAAAAAGCGGTGAAATCAATGCTGAGTAAATGTAAGGCCTATGGGCTTAATTGGTACCCTTACGAACTACATATCTTTCTTGCTAGAACCCAAGACAAAACTAAAATATATATCTAATTCTATATTAAAACATAAATATGATGTAAACTAATATACAGTTCTTATGCCTGGCCTTCCTATAATCAACGGCATACGAATTTACTTATGATAGTGATTCTCAACCCTACTCAATAACTATACATAATATACTGCGAAAATAAATATAAATACTTAGATATATAAATAACATTGTATTTTTATATTTATTTTCAGAGGTGCTATTGATAACCCAGACCCCATGAGAGAATAGATCGTTGTATATCTTAAGGGATTAATGGGCTGAGAACGCCGCCATATATCCCACCTTTGTCGATAATCTCTAGGGACTATTTAGCCCAACAAACTACAAGGGTTGCCATTGAGAGGACTTTCAGAAAAGCGGTTGATTGTATGACCAAAGAAAAGAAATAGGATGGCTTCAGAAACTCTTAAACAATGCCTGTGCTTGTTATTGAGACGTAGATCTATTGAAATAAATGCAAATTTTAATATATACTTTGTTGTGATTGCGTTGTGACAGTATTAAAATGTATAATTAATCTGAATAATACTTTTTTTAAACAAGAATTTTACCAACCCCCCCCCCCCCCTCTTCCCTCTCCTCAACCCCCAAATTAGTTAAATAATTTTAATTCATGATTTTTAAAGATTTAAATAAATAAAATTAAAAAATTAAAATTTGGGTTATAATTTTTTTTTATAAATAGACAAGCCCTGGTTCGAACTAGTTTCTATATAATATACATTCAGATTGAAGAAATCAATATTAAATTACTAAAATTCTTAAACAAAGTCAGGACACTATTTCAGGAGAAAAATTGTTTCGGGTTTATAATGTTATAAATAGTTTTATTTTTTTTGTATGAGTCATGAAATATTTTTTTTTGTTTGGAATTTTATTTATAATATTTTTTTTTTTTTAGTTTCGCGCAGTCATCATGAACATTATTATATAAATATTTTTAATATTTATTATGTAAAAAATAATTTAATATTTATAAAAAAATAATCATATATAAACTAAAAAAAAAGTGGAAATCGATTATTATTATAATTATATTTTTTTTTATATATTGTTTTTTTTTTAAATCCTTCTTTTCTTTAAAAAAAAAATAAAGACGAGATATTAATCCTTGTTGTGAAATTAATATAAAAAAAAGGTAAAAAAAAAATAAAGACTTTGCGTTTTGAAATAATAAGAACTGCTAAGTTAAACGTTTCTGTGCAGTGAAACTTTGAAATTGGTGCCGTGTGTATACAAAACAACCTGGTTAGTGCGGTTGTCGTAATATCATATAGTGGTATTTGAGTCTTCGAGTGAAAAATATCATATAGTGGTATTTGAGTCTTGAAGTGAATTGTACATCGTCTTCATCTACATCTACGGTAAAATATCATATAGTGGTATTTGAGTCTTCGAGTGAAAAATATCATATAGTGGTATTTGAGTCTTGAAGTGAATTGTACATCGTCTTCATCTACATCTACGGTAAAATATCATATAGTGGTATTTGAGTCTTCGAGTGAAAAATATCATATAGTGGTATTTGAGTCTTGAAATGAATTGTACATCGTCTTCATCATCGACATCAGCTGTCCATTTATTTTATTTATTTTTTTTTTCTTCTCTCTCAAAATAAAAAAAAAGTCTTATCGTACGGAAGTGCTGTCCGAATTTTACGAGTTGTAAATCTGTTACACAAAATTTGCCCAAATTTTTGTCGTATCTTTAGACTTATTAACTGTAGATGTACATGTGTATTATTGGGTTGTTTACACTATTAATAATATCATATCTATTAACATTACAAATAACCAAAATTTTTATTTTGAAATTAATTATAAATTTTTTAAAGGTCGAAATGAAAAGTTTAAAATTTGTAAAATACTGGGAAATACAGTATAATATTTTTGGGGCATTGGTTATATTAGTAATATGGATGTGTAGCTTAATATGGGGAAGAAAGTTGAGAAGAAGTCGAAGTGTGGAAATAAAGGGGCAGACATTGACGATAGAAGGACATAATGGGGAAGAGGATGTTATAGGAAAGGTAACATGGTTCCCAATGCAGGAGTTAATTAATGGGTGGACGGATAGCGAATTAGATAAATTAACCTATAGGCCTGAAAGGAGAGATTCATATACTAATCAGAGATTGGGGACATATAGGGGACCTAGAGAAAGTTCTCAGGGAAGGAGAGGAGAAATGAGACCCAACTTTGATTCTAGAGTAAGAGGGAGAATGAATTGTTATAATTGCGGAAGACAGGGACATATGGTCAGAGATTGCCAAGAAACGAAATGTTTTGAATGTGGAAAATATGGACATATAACCACGTTTTGTCCAGGAAGACGTGATAAGCTACGATGTGCAGGTTGTGGTCGATTTGGTCACAATAGGGAGGAATGCAATGTGGGTAATTTCAAAACTAGAGGCGGTTTTCCACAGAGGGACATGGGGCAAAGTGCTCCAAATGTTAGAATTAAAAGTGAAAAAAATAAAGAGGTAGGAATACCATTTTTGGCTGTGAATAAAGAGCAGAATAGAATCTGTTTCCGTTGCCGGAAGGAAGGACATGGGGCGAGAGATTGCGAGTATTTATGACTATATGATGGCAAAGAGCATGCCGCAAAGGTCGGGGGGCTTTGGGCGAAAGAAATGGAAAGATTAGATTATAGTGAGAAAGATAGGGTATCAAAGGGCATAAATATGATACAAGAGGAAAAGATACATGATCCTTGCCCTAGAGTTTGGATAAATTTGAATGGAAATATGGTATCCATGTTATTTGATACCGGGGCAGCCATATCCGTGATGGGATATGAGAAATATCAGAGTATTTGGTCGGAAGGGATAATTAAACGGGAGGACATAAGATCCGTCAGTTGGATGGATCAGAAGTCGCAGTGATGGGAAGGGTGGAGTTAAAGGTGGTATTAGAGAATCGAGTGGAGATTTTGGACTTATGGATAGTAGATCGAAAAGTAGAGTCAGTAGTGGGATGGGATTGATTCACCCGAATTGGTCCAGATTGTGGTTTTTGGGGGGTATTCGCATGGTGTGGTGTATTTTTACCTGTTGCAAGATGTGAAGAAAATAGAGATATGAATTTGTGGTATGGAGAAAGATTGCCAGGAATTGAAACCTTTTTGGAAGAGGAGAGGATAATAGGGTTGTTAGAGACTTTAGGGGAGGTTTTGGGGGGAACTATAGGGGAGGTATCGAGGGGAATTATAGGGGAGGTTTTGAAGGGGAACTATAGGGGAGATATCGGGGGGAATTTTAGGGGAGGTTTTGGGGGGGACTATAGGGGAGATATCGGGGGGAATTTTAGGGGAGGTTTTGGGGGGAACTATAGGGGAGATATCGGGGGGAATTTTAGGGGAGGTATTGGGGAGAATTATAGGGGAGGTATCGGGGGGAATTATAGGGGAGGTATCGGGGGGAATTTTAGGGGAGGTATTGGGGAGAATTATAGGGGAGGTATCGGGGGGAATTATAGGGGAGATATCGGGGGGAATTTTAGGGGAGGTATTGGGGAGAATTATAGGGGAGGTATCGGGGGGAATTTTAGGGGAGGTATTGGGGAGAATTATAGGGGAGGTATCGGGGGGAATTATAGGGGAGGTATCGGGGGGAATTTTAGGGGAGGTATCGGGGGGAATTATAGGGGAGGTATCGGGGGGAATTTTAGGGGAGGTATTGGGGAGAATTATAGGGGAGGTATCGGGGGGAATTATAGGAGAGGTATCGGGGGGAATTATAGGGGAGGTATCGGGGGGAATTTTAGGAGTTGTCGCGACTTTGGGAGAAAGGAAGAAAGAAATGATACCGAAGAACAGAAAGAAATTCATGATCAAGGAAAGTTTGAAGCGGAGCTGGAGGAATTGGCAGATGGGAAAATAATGTTGCCAGAAGAAGAAACTAGAGAAGATGATGATTTGGAACAAGGAATAAGGGAACACATAGCCAACAAATGGAAATGGATGGAAAGGAAACGAGACGACGGGAAGAGAGGGAATTGCGGGATAGAGAGATAGAATTTGGTATGATCAAAGTACAAGAGGGAGTGAGAAACTTGATGAAAAATTACAAGGAGATTTTTGATGAGAAGTTGGGTTGTCTCCGAGATTATGAAGTGGATATCAAATTAAAGGAGGGATATGTGCCCAAGTTTTGTGCATAACGTCGGATACCGTTCGAATGGCTAAATGAAGTAGACAAGGAATTGGAGCAGTTGGTGCAGAAGGACATTGTTTGTCCAGTGGAATATAGCGAATGGGCAACACCGTTAGTACCCGTGAAGAATGCCAATGGAAAGTTTCATTTATACGCTGATTTTCGGGTCACGCTAAACCCGTGGGTTGTGGAGATAAAATATCCGTTACCTCGGATTGAAGAAATATTAGCTAATTTGAAGGGTAGCATATATTTTTCAAAGGTGGACTTTTCGAACGCTTACTTACAATTGAAGGTGAAACCCGAGGTACAAAAGCTATTATCGATCACGACTCCGAAGGGATTGTATGCCTTCTGTAGATTGCCGTTTGGACTTAGCGTGTCGGCTCCAATTTTTCAACGAACGATGGCGGCAGTTTTTCAAGGACTAGAGGGAGTATTTTACTACATGGATGACGTATTAGTGATGGGAAAGACTCCCGAGCAACACGAACGAAGATTGGAGGAGGTTTTCATAAGGATCAAAGATAAAGGATTGCGGGCAAGCGTTGAAAAAAGTGTGCTGGGAGTTTCAAAAATCGTATATTTGGGGCATAAAATCAATGGGAAAGAGGTCAGACCTTTAGACAAAAATATGGCAAATATAACAAGCATGTTGAAGCCTAATAATAAAGTGGAAGTACAAGCTTTCTTGGGAATGGTGAATTATTATCACCGTTTTGTGGAAGGCTTCGCGCAGATAGCGGCGCCGTTGTATAAATTGTTAAAGAAAGGAGAAAGATTTGAATGGAAGATTGAACAGGAGGAGGCTTTTGAGGAGTTGAAATTGAGGATTGGAAGGGAACCAGTACTAGTGTGTTTTGATAACGATGTGCCAGTGATATTGGCCTTTGACGCTTCGAATAGGGGTGTGGGTGGAGCGCTATTACATTGTATAGACGAATTGGAGAGACCTATTTTATTTTTCTCAAGAATCTTTAGAGAGGCCGAGACAAGATATTCAGTGATCGAGCAAGAAGCACTAGCGGTTATATTTGGATTGACTAAATGTCGGGAATACTTGATCGGACGTCGATTTGTCATATATACGGATCACAAGCCCTTGGTTCATCTTTTCAGGAAGGACAACAAGGAGCTCATGTTGTCGCCTAGGTTGCAGCATGGCTATTGCTGGTAGGCAGTTTCGACGTGCAAGTGAAATACCGACGAGGAAGAGAAAATTACTTACCGGATATTCTTTCTAGATGTGGAGCGGGAGAGGATTGCGAAACGAGTAGGTCGAAAGATATGGATGAAGAGGATGAGCACGGGTTGATTAAAGCGATAGTCGGAATATCTAAAGGAGGACCAGTTGCATGGGAACAACTCAAAAATGCTACTTTAAAAGATCGCGAGTTGACGAGAATCAAAGCGTGCATATTGGGTCGGAAGCAATGGCGAGATGGGGACAAAAAGTTCAAGCAAGTGGAGAAAGAGCTAACGATAGTGGACGAGTGTGTGGTACGAGGAAGTCGGGGAGTGGTACCGTCCAGATTAAGGGAGGCAGTAAAGGCAATGATCCATGCTGGACATCAGGGTATGGAACGAATGAAACAATGGGGTCGGGAATACGTATGGTGGCCTGGCATGAATAAAGAAATCGAGAATATGGTGAGAAGTTGTGAAATGTGTAATTCATGGGCAAGTATGCCTCGAAAGGACAAGAAAAGTATTTGGCCTAGGGCTACTCAACCATGGGAAAGAGTGCACTTAGACTTTTTCGACTTCGAAAATAAAATATATCTCCTCGTGGTGGACGCTTACTTAAAATGGGTAGAGTATCAAGAAGTAAAGGGGTTAACAACGAAAGTAATAATTAAGACGTTAAAAGATCTTTGGGCAAAATTTGGGGTAGCGGAAATAGTCGTGTCGGATGGAGGACCCGCTTTCATAAGTAAACAATTTAAAGTGTTTTGTACTGAAACTGGGGCGAGACACATTTTGGCGCCTCCTTACCACCCAAGCTCAAATGGGCAGGCGGAAAGGATGGTGGCGGTGGTGAAAAGTTGGTTGAGGAAGTCGAAATCTGGGGGTGGAGAGATTTGGATAGCGATTGCATATTATAACAATAGTCGAAAGGGAAAGGAATTGTCCCCAGCAGAAAAGTTTTTTAGCCGTAGAACTCGTATTCAGTTGGATTTCTTAAGACTCAAACCGGCGCAGGAGGAAAATTCAATGGATAATCAGTGTGAATTTGTGAATGGTCAGACCATATGGGCGAGAATATTTGGAGGTACCCGAAAATGGGAGTCAGGAATAATTATACAGAACATGGGGCATAAAATGGTGAGAGTAAAATTCGTTGACGGAAAGGAAGGAGTTAGACACGTAGAACAGATACGGAAGAGAGTAGAGTCTGAAAGATTGAGATCCAGCCATGATGCGGCGAGGAGAGAGGGATAGATATCTTAGCAATTCTCGAGTTAAAGCACATAGAAAATAATAATACTAATAATGATAATTAACCCAAGATGGTAATACCTCCGCAGTTCCGAGATTAAATTAATTTAAAAAAAAAAATCGATAATGATAATTAACCCAAGTTAGTAATACCTCCGCAATTCCGGAATTACATCACATTAATAAAAAAACAAAATAAATATTAATTAACCCGAGATAGTAATACCTCCGCAATTACGGGATTAAATCACATTTAATAAAAAAAAAGGGGGATCAATAATAATAATGGTAACCGGTGCTAATAATGTTGGAGGTTAAGGGGCTATATATATATATAAAAAAAAACTTTCGTAATTCTCGAGTTAAAGCACATAGAAAATAATAATACTAATAATGATAATTAACCCAAGATGGTAATACCTCCGCAGTTCCGAGATTAAATCAAATTTAATTTAAAAAAAAAATCGATAATGATAATTAACCCAAGATATTAATACCTCCGCAATTACGGGATTACATCATATTTAATAAAAAATAAAATAAATATCAATGATATCAGTTAGTCAATGATTTCGTGATTCGGGGAATAAAGCGAGTATTTTTTTTTAAAAAAAAGGGGGAACTTAGTTAGAGTGCCAATAACACAAAAGGTTAAAAATGTTGGGTATGTTAACCAAAGTAATAAATTAAAGTAAGGGATAATTTTGAAAGATGTCGGGATCGTAAATCAAAAGTTGGAAATAGAACTTGTATATAGTTGGAGAATAGAATAAAAAGGAGTGACAATTGGACTAGGAAACAAATAAAAAATGGTTCCAAGTTGGACTGAAACACGGAAAAGATTTCGGCAATGACAGTTGGAAGCGAGACACAAAACAAGAAAGGTTCCAATAATTGGGCTTTAAAAGGGGAATTTTATAAATGCAAAATTATATTTTTTTTTTGTATAATTGTTAATTTTGTTAAAGAAAATTTTCCTGTATTTATTCATTTTGACCCAAAAGAAAAGTGAGTGAAAACTGTTATTAATTTTTTTTATATTATACCTTTTTCTTAAAAAAGAATGTCGGGGAGGCATCGGTGTATATATTGGGAGAATTTAACCATTAGAATAAGTATTTACCGAGGATATGTTAATGAGGATGGGCGACCAATCTCGCCTTCGATTTACCGAAACATAATAGACCATTCGCCTCCAATACGCCGGAGCAGTAGATCGCCCCCGGTCCAAAGGGGAGTGTCCGGAATAATAACGAATAATTTAGATCACTCCGAATTACCGGAGCCCCGGCACCTCAGCATGCGCTCGAGGAGGAGACGTTCTTGTTACTTGTGTGGTTCGCCTAGTCATTTGCGAATGTGTGCCCCCGTGGGCCAAATCGTAGGCAAGACTTAAATGATTATAGGGAAACGACGAGCCACAGAAGCCGAAGCCCGGGAAGGAGCGACGCACGCCCAGTTAGAACCATTTTGCCGCCTTTGACGATAGGGGCAATGCCGCAACAATATCAATCCATAACTGCGATGGGGCGACCGGTGGTGATTATTGAGCCGTTTCGAGAAGAAACGGCAGAGGCGAGTCTCAGGGCCTATTACGCTGAAGAGTGGCCGATGGTTGATTTGTCGGCCTCTGAGATTCAGGAATTGTTGGAGGATGTAATGGGACCAGAATAAATTTAACAAATTTTGTAATAAAAAAACAATTTTTTTTTAAATATCATTTTCCTTAATAGATTTTCGGGAATAATTAAAATACGATATTAATATATGTAGTAAAACTTTTAAAATATTTTACATCATATAGTTTTTTTTTATTTATGTTAACATATGTAGAGAATAATAAATAATTACATTTTGATTTTATGTACAAAACCCCCCTGTTTGTCTTTGTTAAACAACAATTTTAATTTTTTTTTGTATGTTCAAGGGTTTTCATTTAATGGGGGCGTGTTATAAATAGTTTTATTTTTTTTGTATGAGTCATGAAATATTTTTTTTTGCTTGGAATTTTATTTTTAATATTTTTTTTTTTTTAGTTTCGCGCAGTCATCATGAACATTATTATATAAATATTTTTAATATTTATTATGTAAAAAATAATTTAATATTTATAAAAAAATAATCATATATAAACTAAAAAAAAGTGGAAATCGATTATTATTATAATTATATTTTTTTTTATATATTGTTTTTTTTAAAAAATCCTTCTTTTCTTTAAAAAAAAATAAAGACGAGATATTAATCCTTGTTGTGAAATTAATAAAAAAAAAGGTAAAAAATAAAGACTTTGCGTTTTGAAATAATAAGAACTGCTAAGTTAAACGTTTCTGTGCAGTGAAACTTTGAAACATAAATTCTAGGAGTTTTTTAAAAATATATATTAAATAAACATATCTTACTCCTCAAAATTTGCCTCATAATTACCTAATCGATTTTATTTAACACTATTCTAGATTATAATATGGCTTCGTAGTTATCATCCATGGATGCTGTGTGTTAATTATTTGGTTTTGCCAACACATGTCCTTCCTGCAAATGTTGTAGCATTGACTTTTTTAAATCTTTCGGTATGATGATTTTACTTTCTTTAAAAAGACAATTTCTCATAATACACAATTCCGTCATCATATTATATATTTTATTTTTTTATCGTATCACCGTTTCTAATATCGATTATTATTTCCATCATTTCTCTATCATTAGAAGTTTTTTTTGCGATCATTTTGAAGTTAACTGGTAGTCCCATAAGTCATTATTTTCTTTTATATCATTCATGATGTGTATTTTTTTCCGAAGGTGTTAATATCTAAACAATCTGGTACCATGTTGTGTTTACCTGCTCTATGTCTTATTTCGAAGTCGTAGGCTCCCATTGCAATGTTCAAATTCTGTAATCTCATCGACATAGATGAGTTTTCTTTTAAACCTTTGGGAAAAATGTGGATCAAAAGCTATGATCAGTAATAATTATAAATTTTGTTCTGTTTAGATATTCTTGGAATCTTTTCACCGCAAAAATGATTGCTAACGCCTCGCGTTCGATGTTGGTTAGTTTCTTTCAGATTTTAATAAGGATCTTGAGGCAAAAACTATCGGCTTTTCTTTGCAGTCCCCTTCAATATGAAACTAGCTCCTAAGCTACGTTTAGACGCATAAGCGGCTATACCTATGGATAAGTTTGGATTGAAAAATTTCAACTGACTGATTAAAGTTATAATTTTTTATAGCATTCTTGATATTCTGTATCCCATGTCCATTTATCTTTAATGATACTTTAACCAGTGAATCTGCTAGACTAGATCCTAAAAATTATTTTAAAATTTTCGGTAGTAGCTAACCATACCTAAAAAGGAGTAAAATTCTTCTGAATTCTTTGGTTCGAGCATATCTATGATTGCTTTGATTTTGTCATCATTAGGATGTATACCATCTTTGTCTATGTCGTGTCTCAAAAATAGTATTTTCTTTTGCAAGAATAAACTTTTGTCAAAATTAGGTGTTAATCCGTATTTAATGATCCTTTCAAATACTTTCTTTATATTCTCCACATATAATTTTATGCATCATTTAGGTAGATGCAAAATGTGGGAAAATTTTGAAGATGGTATTGATGATAAAATAAAATTTTGACTATGTTAAATGTAAAAAATATAAAAGTATATTACAATATAAAAATATTTATGGTAATTCTCACTTAAGTCGTTACAAGTGCGTTAAGAATGACGATTCATCTAATAAAATAACTCAGTATATTCAAAAGAAAACTATAGATATAAAAACTTCCTTAACTATTAAAAAAAAAATGTGATACTATGATCTACTATTGCGCCAAGGACATGCGTGCTTTTGACTCGATAACCAGAGATGGCTTTATGAAAATGGTTCAATATTTTATTCGAATTGGCTATATATATATAATATAGATGTAGCGAGATTATTCCCCATCCAACTACTTTATCAAATGCAAGATCGAATTAGAATAAATTTAGTGAATAAAATAAATGGTCAATTATTTGATAAAAACTGCTCTGCTACCACTTATAATTGGACATATTCCTTCAAAAGGTTTCCTATTTAACCGTCTCTATTCATTATATCGAAAGTGAAACTTTATATAAACATGTTTTATTTACAGTAAGTTTAAAGAAGAAAAAAAACCGCTGAGAACATACATAAGGAAATTCTACAAAATTTTGCTGCAATTGGAATAATTCCCGATCAAGTGAAAAATACTTATACCTGATCAAGGAGCTAATATAATTAAATCTCTAGAAAAATATACCAGATTAAATTGCAGCGCACATCTGTTAAATACAGTTCTTCGAAATACCTTTAATGAACAATCCATGAAAATTATCGCTCCTAATATATATCAAACCCTTATTTCTGCTAAAAAATTATCCATGTATTTTAAGCAAAGAGGCATGAATCAATTTTTTAAACCAAACATTACAGAAAAATAATGAAACAAGATGGAATACAAAATATATATAGAAATTATTTATAACCAATATGATGATATCGTCAATTTTTTATCATCCAAGGGAGATATTAATAAAATGGAAAACTTGGAGAAAACTATTATAAAAAATTTGATTGATATTTTACACCTTTTTGATAAAGCTACTAAAAAATTAGAAGGAGATATTAATCCTACTTTATATAAAGTACTGCTATGCTTCAATAATATACTTCACGGATTTAAATGATACTTTTTATCAAAACAAATATCCATTAAAATTATTTTTTATTATCTATATTTAAAATCTCGGTATAAAATAGCGACATTTTATGCACCAAATATAGAAAATTAAGAATGGTATCACCCATGGAAAGATTAGAAGTAGAGAACTCAGTCAAGAATATAATATACATTAATTTATAAATTGTTCTATCTATTTTATTTTTATATATCAGATAACGAATATGAAAGATGGGAGGAAAGAGAAGGAATATAAAAAGGAAACAGAAATTTATATGAATTTGAATATAAAGAGAATACAGAAAATATAGATCCGGAAAAAAATATATTAAAATGGTGGTGTAAAAATGAAATTATATTACCAAAGATGACAAATTGGCTAGAAAGATTCTAGAAATTCTTGCAACACAACATCAGAGCGAACTTTTTCAAAGACTGGAAGGCTATTAGAAGAAATAGATTGCAACCAGAAAATGTTGATGCTTTATAATTTTTAAATGATAATTATAAATATGAAGTGATTTATAGTTGTGTAATTTAATATTATAAATTATTTGTTTGATTTATATTTATTTTTGATAGTACAATTTTAAATCAATAATTAAATACAAAATAAATTTTCTATTGAGATATTGTAATACAGAATGTTATATATAAAAAATAAACATAAAGCTAATAGTAAAAAAACAAAAAAATAATTAATTTCTATCGGGCGGACAAAAAATTTTTATTTTGGGACTAATAAAAAAAAGTGTTTGATTTTGGATTTTATACCTTTAACAGAATATTTAACCCAAAAACATAGTGAACCATACTTTCTGAGATTGATATAGAAGATGTATTAATTTAAATTCTAATAAAAATTTTAATGGTCACTGATGCAGGATATAATGAAGTGTCAGGTTATATGAACACTACTTATGTTTTGGACATGGCTTGCATATTCTAGTTATAGCCAATGTGAAAAAGCTGGTATGGATAGTTTGTGTGTTTTATGTTATTTTTTAACTTTAGATCAATTATTAAAAACTGGTTTTGCAAAACTATAAGCATACCTATACGAATTTCAAAAAATTTTGCAACAAAGAATAAAAACAAATATCTTAGACTTGAATAATAAAAATTCCTGTTTATCAGCGATTTGAATCTGATAGTTGTGGTGACAATATAATAGTGATAAAAGACAACATAACTAAAAAAATTCTTGGAACAAACGATTGCTAGCCTGTAAATGGAATGGAAAGATATAAGCTCAAAAAATTTAATTATGATTGAGATTTGATAGAAAATCTCTTTAAATTATTCAGGAATACATGAATTTTATCATGTCAAAAAGAATGTACGATAAATTCAGCTCTCGTTTTTCTTAGTCAAATATAATCTCCAGTGAATATTATTTGTTTTCCCACAAATAAAACATTCATAATACACGAAATAATAAATTCTCAATAACATTTTCAGATACTATATAATTTTGTTTTCATATATTATATTGAATACTTAAACATTGCATTTACACATTTGATTTTAAGATTACAATCAAATTCTGATGAACTAGGATATCATGAAGATATTTTTGTACCCTATTCAACAAATGATAATATAAAAATTTTATTATTTTTGCAAATCAATATTAACAGGTTGTTATTTAAACAAGTTAAGGTAAAAATAAAAATCTCACATTTAAAAAAATGATCATGATTGTTTTGGATTATTCGCTTCAGATATTATTCATTGTTTGTGGGGGGTCGTTAACCTTTGCAATTATGGAGGGCTTATAAAATTTTCTAGATTAATTTCAAAATTAACTTTTTTTTGGGTATGAGTAAATATTGCATTGCTAAAAAGCAATTAATCATAATCAATCAAAATTTGTATAATATTTTTTTAATTTTCAGAAACATTTTTTTTAATGAACATAAATCAAATTTTTATTAAATAAAAAATTGAGATTAAATATCAAATAATTTATAATTCTATTTTTACTTATTTTACTGGAAAAAATAATATTTACTAGCTTATTACAACTCAAATTTTATTTTCAATTTTAAAATTTAACAAATATATATCCAGAAGAGGGAGTTAAATGCATTAATATAAATTATATCATCTTTGGTTAGCGCTTTTTTATATTTAGACATGTGAAAAACATAAAATTTATTTTAAAATGATAGGTTTCTTTGACATTTAATTAATGAGTAGGTTTAGAATCGAAAAATAATAGAAAACTTGTATGGTGCATATTGCTGGCGTTATTGATCAAAATATTTTCATTTTTGGTTTATATATCTATAAATACTTGTGTAAAAAATTATCACAAAAAATATTTTAAAAATATCGTGATCTGACCGATAACACCGATTTGAAACCGAAATACTGCATTGCTGGCGTTATCCGTGGAAAATTTTTCATTTTTGGTTTGTACGTGTATTACGTGGTAAGCATTATCCTAAAAAATATTTTGAAAAATTATGATTTGACCGAATGCCGAGCTCAAAACCGACACTTAAATATTCGATCGACCAAATTAATCTAATATATTCGTAGTTATTTCATCAACGTGTCCGACTAATTCATTTGAAGAGTGATTCATCATAGACACAATAACTTCGCTTTTTATCTCTTTAAAAATTTCGAGAGTCATCTCAGGAGATGGCTTCTCTATTAGTTTAAAATAATAAAAATTTAATATAAATTATTAATTATATTACATACTTAATTAAATATAGCAGAAAATCAGACATTTTTAAAATAAAAATATGATTTATAATTTTTGGAGCATTAAAAATTTATTATAATTAAAATATTTAATAAGTGGTTGGTTTTGAGCTCGTCATTCGGTCAAATCATAATAATTTCAATATTTTTTAGGATAATGCTTACCACGTATATATACACGTATAAACCAAAAATAAAAAATTTCCCATGGATAACGCCAGCATGGCAGTATTTCGGTTTCAAACGGTTATCGGTCCAATCACGATATTTTTAAAATATTTATTGGGATAATACACGTATTTATAGATAAATAAAACAAAAATGAACATTTTCCAATTAATATTATTACTAGCAAATTTCGTCGATCGAATATTTAGTAAGTGGTCGGTTTTGAGCTCGGCATTCGGTCAAATTAATTTTTTCAGAATACTTTTTAGGATAATACTTACCACATATATGTACATATATAAACCAAATAAAAAATTTTCTTTGGATAACGCCAGCAATCAATTAATATTACAGCAAATTTGGTCAATCGAATATTTAGTAGGTTATCGGTTTTGAGCTCGGCATTCGGTCAAATCATAATATTTTTTAGGATAATGTTTAGCACCTAAATATACATGAATAAACGTAAAATGAAAAGATTATGATCAATAACGCCAGCAATATGTGCCATATAAGTTTTCTATTCTAAACCTACTCATTAATTAAATGTCGAAGAAACCTATCATTTTTTAAGAAATTTTAGGCACATGTATTTACACATATATGTAAAAAAAAGTGCTAACCAATAATCCTTCTGGTATCCTAAGAGGATATATTAAAATATATGCATTTAACGCCCTCTTATGGATATATATTTGTTAAATATTAAAATTGAATTTTAGTTGTATTAAGTTAGTAAATTTTTCCCAATAATATTAAGTAAAAATAGAATTATAAATTATTTGATATTTAATCTCAATTTTTTATTTAATAAAAATTTGATTTATGTACATTAAAAAATATGTTTCTGAAAATTATTTTTAAAAAAATATCATATAATCAAATTTTGATTGATTATGATTAATTGCTTTTTAGTTATACCGCTTTTCTTTAACTAACATTCCAAAACTACTTTTTTTTTAGTTATCTTACCTATTTATTTAAGTGGTATAAAAAATATTCAAAATTATGAGGAAGCTCGAGCTCATGCCCACCCACCCCCCTGTGACGCTACTGCCCATGTGCAAAATAAAAGCTTAGTTTTCTTTAAAGCCTTAAAAAATATTCTATTAAATCCGATAATTATAGCCGTTAAAATAGGTACACAAAGACGCAAGGGTTTGTAGTTCTAATAAATTTCCCATCTTCATCAACACTCAGAGGCTTGACTTTTAATAACAAAATTGACAATCAATTCATTAGTCATCGACTACTAAAATTTCCGGATATTTTAAATTTAAAAATCCTGACAAAGTTAATTTTTGACTATTTGTTTTTGCTGATTTAGTATATTTTAAAGTTATTATATTCTGTTATTCTTGTAAAGCTAGTAGACTGTGAGAAAAAGATTATGAAATATCTAATTATCAAAGCATATTGATATGAGAGTACTATTTTATTCTCCTCCACCCATAGGACTTTTAGGAAAAGTATGAATAGGAATTTCAAAACTTATTTTAGACCATTATTATTTCACAAATATATGCTTTTATAGATGCATTATATAATATATCATCCAATGTACTCTTACCAATATTGCTAAGTCTGGCTACAAATCAGATGGATTGGATGCAAATTATATTTATTTATCCGGCCGAGTCTTATACCGGATATACATGAATATATTATAAAAACAACCCACTATTTAGAACCGGTCATATTCAAAATAGGAAGATTTGGTACTATCCTAACTCTAAAAAATACCTATTAGGAAAATTTGTTTATTTAATATTTAGTAATTTATTTTAGTATTGTAAAATAAAAAAAAAAGATCTAAAATTTTATTTGAAGTAAAAGTTGTCACAAATATATCAATCTTTTTAAACGAACAAGGAAAATATTGAGAATACTTTTCGGTAATTTTTTAGCGTGCCGCCATCGATATGAACAAGCCGCCAGCAATTTTTTTTATCGCCGCACAGTTATCTCAGATTCGATTAATCACAAATAATATATCCAAGGAAAAATTTCCCAGAAAATTTATTCCGCGGAATTCATAGCATAAATATAAATATTTCTAGGAAAATATTAAATTGGAAAATTTTTCCCCTGAAAATATTCCTTCCTAAATAAATTCCATGAAAACAATTAAAAAAATGTGAATTTCAAAATAAATCCATTTTTAAAGATATAAACTATTCTTAAACCATATCTGCTTAATACTAATTCTAGGTTGCTTGCTAGATGTTAATTTCTCAAATTTAAAATTGTTTGGAGAGATTATGAGAGCACCAAACAGGACCCGATTTATGAATATCGGTTTCGATCTAGGTTAAAATTCTTGAAAAATTTGGGTTCAAGGTATAAAAGATAATTTTCAAATATATCTAGATATTGCATGACATAAAAATCTATTTGAATACAGTCACATGGCCTAAAAATATTAAAAATATTCCATAATGCCAAAATTGAAAATCTATTGTTAATACTGAAAGAACTGAAGCAAGCATTTGGAAAAAGATTTAAGATGAGTAATGTTTACTTTATGCAAATTTTAATTAAAACATCAAATTCAAAAATTTGACAATTTTGACATCATATTGCCCTGGCACGGCCATTTTTTGATACATGAGAAAGTTGATTTATTTATAAATATGATGTAGATATGAAATTAATTTTGATGCCTGCCTATATACCCTGTCCTTAATCTAATAAATTATTATTCGTCCATTTTGTTTTGCTTTGAATTATTTGTAAATTTCGAATCTCATCATTTTTCAAAATATAACACATTTTATTTCGGTATATATTTGAATTTAACAATAATAATATTCCTATAAAAAACAATATATTTATAATAACAAAGATTCGTTCAAAGATATTTCAATGGTTCATGTCCTTAGATGAGGTTTATTCTTAGCAGTGTATCTATATGCATAGAATTAAAGGTGAATTATATTAATGATAAAACTTAATTCTCGTAATATAGTTGAAATAAATTTGAAAACAGCTGTAAAATATTAAAGATAATTTGTGCCAAATAAGTGTATATCATTTTAAATAAATTAAATGTCACAAGAAAAACAATTTACCTATCCAAAACTTCCCAAAACTTTAATAAAGAAGCCCTATCCAAATGTCTTTTGTTACGGCTAAGTTGGATGACATGAACATCCCATTTGGCAACGTTAGAATCTAGTTTCATTTCCTCCCATTTCAAGTGGAATGCCTTAACTATTCAAAAACAATATATCGTTAAAAATAATTTAAATCATGCAAGAGAATATATATTAAATAAATATTAGTGGTGAGGGTTAGGTTGAGTACCACAAAATTCTTCTACAAACCAGCAAAATATCAGATTTTTTAAAATGACCAAAATTCCCATGGCCTATCTCATTGGTTCAACCATTTGTTAACTTAATCAAAAAATCGAATAAACTAGTGATCGCCCTTTTCACCTGAAGATCACGGAGGGGAAGGGGAATTATTGCTTTTTGGCATGGTAGATAAAAAATCAATTCATCGCAAAAGGCTTAACATGATTTATTGATGTCTTCTCACTAAAACTAGTTTTATGAGTAGAATTACTTCTGTAAGGTATTTTTAGATTTATATAAGATATAATACATAAGTTTAATCAATGAATTGTTACTGGCCAAAATTAAAATAAAAAGTTACACAAAATTTTAACCTTAAAAATGAGGGAATAAAATAAATAATGCCAATTTTTTTAATGATTGCAGCAAATAGATAAAATTTGATATTTAAATGTAATCTTCCTGAATTTGTTAATTGAAATCTCCCCAAATAAATTGTCAAAAAATTGAATTAGTGATCTATTATATGATCACCAAGACAAGTTTTATAATGAGTAATTTGTTTATTCTCTAAAAATGTAATTGTTTCCTCTGTTATCGTCAAAAAATGGTGAATAATTTTTATAAGATACGGTGGAAGAAGAGTTGGATGTCTCTCAACCAAAGGCGAAAGCTCAAGATACTTCAAAACCCACATAGTTATAATTAAAGAATGGTAATAAAATAAATAAATGATAAATCCAAACTTTTTGAAAATATTTCAACGGGATTACCATCCCAAGGCCATCCTTTGAATTGCCATGCAGGACCTTGCACAAAAACAGCAACAACCCTATCCCTAATTTAAAAAAATAAATAAAAATAGCTTATATTCTTAAAATGATGTCAAGCATGCACATTTAATTCTAAAGTGTCTACAGGTGTATCAATATAAATAAAAGGGATGCAAATATTTATGTCTCTATTACCCTGTTTTTATGAATCGAATATTTCATTTATTCAAATAATTAAAAGTTTATTATATATTACACCATTGTAAAAAATAGGATGGTTAAAAGCTAAAAATTGATTTACGACCAGAATCATCATATACTCAAAAATATCCTATTTTATTATTAAAAAATGAATTTTAATAAAATTAGTATATGAAGTTAAGTATAAAAATGAATTGATGTCAGAGGCGGAATAAAATATGTCTGGTAGAGAATTCTTTTAAAATTGTCATCTGCATTTATGATATGGTTTATGATCCATTCTTGCCTCATTTGCAATATGAGGATGTGGAAACCAAATTTTTTAACATTATTCAAATATTTATTTTACTATTTGACTAATATTTGTATAAATAAATAAGATTATTTGAATACGAATAATAACGATCAAATATTAAAAAAATTATTCGCATCCAATTTGAATATAGTAGCACTAATTATATCCTATACGATTTATCCTAAATTATAATCAGAGTTTAGAATTTGCACAAAAAAGGTTTCTGGATATTTTTTTAAAGTCGTTTAAATTCCTGTAAAAGAGATTTTTAAGTCCTGGTTCGTGTATTTAGCCCAGTTCCAAATTCTAATATAACATTTTCAATACTTAAATTAAATGACATAATTTTAAAAAATATTTAAAAATAACAAATAATGAAGATATTTTTAAAATAAAAATACCAGTCTTGAGCAGAAAGTTTGAGAGGGTTGTCGATGATCCTGTATGGGAAAGAGAGTCCCCCGTCTTTGATTCTTTGAATCAAAACGTCATTCTCCCTTATAGATCCAGCAGCTTTTTTCTCTTCATCACTGAAATACCTTAATACATTTTATGTACAAATAAAAAAGTTGAATCGCCTCAATAGAGTACTAGGGCATTTTAATGTTCCATTTTAAAAGAATTGTGATACAATCTTCAAGTTCAATTTGTAAACGGTTTAGGTTAAAGTTCGTCATAAAAATTTATACTTTATAAATAATTTTTTTTAAAAGATTACGAATTTATTTAGGTGTGAAGAAATATGGACTAATAGATAAAAATAGAAAGTGAGTAAAAAATGGACTTCCATATACATTGATAAATTTAAAACTAAATTTTAAAATCGAGTGTTTGCTTAAACGACGGCGATATTTCTATCGTTGATAGTTTTTCTGCGGCGATTTTATCAGTTCGTTAAAAAATTTTCTGTGAATCTAGCTTTTAACAGGATGATCCCTTCCTAATTAACCGAATCATCTTAATGCTGGCTAATCCAAAATTTCCAAATCTACTACTAGTAACTTTTTTTATGTGGGTTCCATCTGTTGAAATACTTATCTCCAAGCAAAATAAATTCTGATTGATTGGATAAAATTTTTTTGTAGATTTTGCAAATATTTTAATTGGAGGATTATGGATCTAGATTACAAAATATCATAATATTTTACCTTAGTTTATACTAGTTTACAAATAAAGGATTAATGCCTCAGGGGAGCCCAGTCAGGAAATTGTTGAAAAAAATATATAATTATATTGTCAAGTAAAAAGCTAAACGTCAACACATTTCATTATCTTCAAAACATAAAATATTTTTCAAATTCAAATGACCGAAATAGTAATTGAATATAGCGAATCTCGATCCAACACCAATCTTTTATCTATCTTGATAAAATACCAAGCAAGATCTGACCCATTCAAGAACAATTATTTACATCATCAATAGATAGGATAGAGCAATTTCATCATTTAAAGTTGATTTATTCCAAACTTATAAAATATTTTATATAAAATTTAATATATAAATTGAAAATATTGATTTAAATTCCTGACTATTTTTTAACTCGGGGTAATTTAAATCGCGATTTTTATAAGCCAACCCTAATACTATGAAACCCCACAAGTGGAGTTATTATTAAAATATTATCGGTAAAAGTAAATTTAAAATGTTTTTTAAAATCTTATTAATAATGGAATAGATAAATATAGTGTAGGCGTACAATAAAAAGAATCGAATCATTCGTATTTGTACGAATCAAATAATTCATTATTATTCGTATTCACACGATTAATAAAATTATCATTCGATTCGAAAATTTTTCTAAAGCTTATAAGAAATAGATCATATTTTGCAAGAAAAATTATAAACAGATGTGTATTTTAAAATGACTCCTTTTAGGATTCTACTAAAAACTAATTGTCATTAGCATATTAAAATTTACAAATAACAAACGAAATAAAACTAAGGATTTCATAACGTTATCCGAATAATTGGCCAGACAATTGATTTTTGGAATTAGAATTGCTTATAAAAGTATATAAATTCTTTTCTATGGGTCATTCCACGTCAAATCGACTAAAAAAACGAGATTTTCGGACGACCATCTTTAAAATGAACGAAACTTGACATGTTAGTTATATATGTTGTAAATGTTAATAAAATCAAAATTTTAGAGTGCTAGCTCAATCAGATCTCAAAGTGGAAATTCACAAAGTGCGTGATTTCATTAACCCTTTGATGTCTCACGATTTGTTTTATCATATAATATAATTATATATTTTAAATTTATAAAAGCCTATAGATTTAATTTAACATTATATAATATAAATATAATAAAAATACTTTCGTATTTTATTAAAATTATTAACTCATAATGTTTATTTTTAAATTTCATCCAATCATATTTTCATAATTTTATCTTTACCATTTTATTGAATTATATGATTTTATAATGACAATATAACGAATTCTGTGGATAATATTTAATAATTCAAAATTTTTTGTTCATTATTAAAGATAAGAGTATAATGTCATGAATAATTATTTTATTAAAAATGAATATGCTCTTTTTTATATCAACTTAAAGTGCATGATGCCTAAGTCATAGGGATATTAGAATACCTTTTTTAAACATTTATTTTATTTTATATTTATAATAAAGTTATAATTATATTTCACCATATTCTAAATCCAATCAGACCACACCAATTTTGAATTTGACGTTAATAAGACATATTTCCTCTCATTTATTATATTTTAAATGAATCTGTATAATTATTAGATGAAAAATAATTTAATACTAGTCGAGGGAGACATTTCGGAAGACCACATCGATGAATCAGACAATGAAGAAGATATTTTGCATACTTTTTAAGATGATTCTCCTTCAACTTCATCAACACCAACATCTAATAATCTTCAAGTCGAGATAGAAGATCCAGAAAATAATGATAATATTATCATCCAAAATAATATGAAATGGAGAGCAGGTGATATCCATCAATTGGACACAAATTATACTAATACATTTTCCACTTAAACCAATATATTAACTCCATATCTACTTTAAATTATTTATTTCAGATAATATACTAAATAATATATGTTAACAAAATTTATACGGTATTGTATATGATTTTAAGATTTATGTGGGAAATTAAACTAATCCAACATCATCAGAATTAGAGATAAGTCGGGAGCTATGTATGTAAAGTTGATAAAAAAGAAAATATATTATTGCCAAATGATATGACAATAAGTTTGTGCACGTCGTCGGTGTCCATCCAATATAAAATGTAAAAAGATGGTCACTAAGTAGATATATTGAAGTGCCAACCAAATATATTAAAAATATATAATGAAGTATGGGAGGAGTCGATTTACATGATATGCTTGTTGAATGCTATAGATACTAAAGGTAAAAGGTTCTACCTGAGAATCATTTTTCATTTCATTGATATGTATGTAGTAAATTCATGGCTTTTTGTATAGGCGGCAAATATGCCATGAAAAAGAGAATAAATTCATGAAACTTATCAAATTTAAAACATATATTATCAACGCATTGTTATCGGCAGGCAAAATTAGTAAAAGAAAATCATAGATACATTTGAATGAACAATAATTTTTAAAAAAAAGTTCTTCTATAATGGCTCCTATATCTGATATCAGATATGACAACATTGGTCATTGACAGAATTCCTGCAAAACGGAGCAAAGATACAAGTTATGCATAAATGCATACTCCAGAACAAAATGTGCAAAATATAATATATATTTATATTTTAATCAATATAGAAATTGTTTTGGTGATTTTTATAATAAGTAGATACTTGTATTTTTTTGTATTACAATAAGCCTGATGATGTCAAATTGCATCAACATTTTTTTTTACCTGTGTATTTAAAAATAAAATTTTGAAAACATTTTGGGCATCTATGGAGTGTATAAATGAATAATTTATAGAAAAAGAATTTTATTTAAATTATTAAAAAGTTGGGCCTCAAAGGGTTAAATCTTGTTTTTTTAAAAAAAATGTAATATAGAGTTACAAATTATATATCATTTTATAGCCCTTAAAATTTTACATTGGAAAATATCAAAAAAAATTAAAAAATTCCAAGTGTTTTTTTATTTTCAGGTAAAAATAAAAAATTAACATAGGAATGGATTCTTTTTGGGTGTTGATATTCTCTAAAAATGTTTATTACCTTCCTATTAAACGATTTAATAAAAATCTCGAGAGTCATTTTTGTTTTTTTAATTTTATTTGAATTTTTATTATTTATATAAATAAAAAAAGATAATATAGATGGAGTTATATTCAAAAGTTATTATAATATTATATTTTTAATAAAAATATATATTATATTAATATTAAAATTTAAAAAATCGATTAAGTATAAGAAATATGATGTCCTGGGGCAATACATACAGATATGATTATTATTAAGATGCTATATTGTAAAATATTTTAAAATTTTTTATTCTAACTATTATAAAAACATATCTTATTTTTATCGTATTCCATTTTGCGCTAATTAATAGAAATTTCTGAGGCTATAATTTGTAGATATATCTTTTTACTTGTTGTGTATAAACTATCGTTATTTTTTTGATGAATCAATTCAGCAAAAAGCCAAGTAAAATATATTACTTATCTGACAAACAGCTGCACAATATAAAAATAATTTTTTTTATAAATCTGTTATTGAATCAAATTATGGTGTAGAAGCTGAATGACATTTTTCAACTACATCCCATGGAAAATATCCATATGACGGCCTTGGCAGAACATTAAAAGATTAGCAGCACGTTCAAGCCTTCAGCGCACAAGTTCAGGACACATTTTAACACCAGTTGATTTATATCAGTTTGCAAAACAAAACATGCCATTAATAAATTTTACATATACAACAAATACCTGCTGTATTTCCTTTGAGTTTAAGTAAACTTAAATCAAAATATTCATATGAAGAGGGCTTTCAAATTAATAATATCTCAAATGTTGATAATTTCTCTTTTGTTGATATTAAAGGATTCGTAACATGTGTTTATAACGATATTTGGTAGTTAGCCACAGTACTAAAAAAGAACGAAATTACTGAGGAGATATATTTTTCCTTTTTACACTCCATGAACCATTACCCTCCTTCTTTTACCCCATAATTGAGGAAAAGAATAATTCCCCATTAATCAAATAATAACGATTATAGATTCCATAACAGTGACAGGACGTACCTACAAATTATCGCCTCAGCGCAAAATGGGATAAGATTAAAACAAGTGGTGTTTTATATAATTGTTTGTATATATAACTATATCCGTATAGGCTGCTTCCTTACTTATTGTCCCGGGTTATCATGTTGGTTATATTTAATCGATTTGTTTAATTTTAATACCTATATAATACATATTTTAATTAAATATATTATATTATAAAATCTTTTTAATATAACGCCATCTATATTATCTTTTTTTATTTATAAAAATAAAATTTTTAATAAAAATAATAAAATTAAAAAAACAAAAGTGGCTATCGAGATTTTTTATTAAATCGTTTAATATAAAGGTAATAAACAATTATAGAGAATATCAACACCCAAAAAAAATCCCTTCCTCACAATGTTAATTTTTTCTTTTTACCGGAAATAATAAAACAACTTGAATTTTTTAAATTTTTTTTGATATTTCCCAATGTAATATTTTAAGGGCTATAAAATGATATATAATTTGTAACTCTATCTTTAGTATTTTTTAAAAAAAAACAAGATTTAATAAAATCAGGCACTTCGCGATTTTCGACTTTGAAGGGGTACATCTTTGGATCTGATTTAGCTAGCACTCTAAAATTTTGATTTTATTAACATTTACAACTTATATAACTAACATGCCAAGTTTCATTCATTTTTGAGATGGTCGGCCGAATCACTGGTCGATTTGTCATGGAATTACCCCTATACGTTATTTCTTCTATCTAATATTCTCAAATTTTATTAAAATTTTCTAAATGCACAATAATCTCATTTTATAAACATCAGAATATAATACAGAAAAAAATATAATTATGCTAGATTCAAACTTGACAATCAGTTTTTTAAACATGTCTTTCTAATGGTTTCTTCCTTCACATACATTCTATTCTTCATTATCATATTTGTCCCTACTGAGAATAACAGTTCACATGAAACCGATAGGTCTAATATAGTGTTGTTAAACGGCTCGATTTAGCCGATTTTAAATTAAGTAATAAATAAATGTCTAAACCTTTTTGCCATCTATGAGCAAAATCTCCAAGCTTACATAATATCTTTTGGCTAATTGGATTAGCCGTTTTTAAAAATCGAGCCGTTTGACAACAATAAATACATGAAATATTATAGTGTTATAAAAATAATTAACAGTACATTGTAGCATTAAAGTTTTACTAAACTAATCAATAAATATACTAAAAAATTTAGATGTCGAATTTGATCGCCCTCAAAGATCTATATCAATGTATCTAGCAAAAATCAACCAGGAACCAGTTAAGAGCACTCCAGTTTAAAAAATTTCCCAAAAAAAGTAGCCGGCTGTATCCAGATCGAGTAGAAAATCTGAAAGGTACACCTCTACTCCATACCGCCTTTATACATATAAGTTCGGCTCCTAGTTCAAAATAGACGGTGTTTATTTTATCGAGTTTAATAAGACAAAAAAAATATCGCCGAAATTGTTAAGGTGCCCAAGATTATTAAGCGTTACATTGTATGCTATAGAGATAAAACGTACTTAAAATCTTGAAGAATGTCTTTAGCGTTAATCATGGTGATTAATGAGGATGAAGTTGCAGGTATGATAATTATGGGAGTCCGGGACACTTATAAATTATAAAAATGGATATAAAATCGTATTTTAGGATACTAATATTAAAAAGGTTTAGAGAAATAATGGGTAGAGATAAAATTATTTTTAAAAAAATTAAATTTTACCAATCCTAAATATTTTCTCATATAACATTAATTTTAACTCAGTGATTTTATTTATTTAATTTCAACTCAGTGATTTAATTAACTAAAGTTTATTCGAAATAATTAGACTTCTTTTAGAAGCGCTGGGGAGCTGAATATTGGCTAGTTTTTTTGAGGGGGAATCAGTAATTCTTGCAGAAAGAGGGGTAAGATGGTGAGGTCTTTTATGGGACGCCGTCTGCGATACGGACTTCAATGTCATCCCGTGATAAGTTCCCATAGTGTCGATCTTGAAATCGGAAACCTCTATGATATTCCCACATTTGAAACATTTTAAATTATATTCAAATAATCTTAATGATAAATACAAATAATACGATATAAAAATTATGCTCAAATCATATACTCATGCAAAAATAAACGAAAAAGCAAACGAAGGTAATTTTTATATTATGCATACAAACTATAGTATGATATTCAAATATATATTCTGCTTTGCGATTATTTTAAAAATAATGTATATTTATTGTAAATTTAGATAAACTTAAAATATAGAAAATCAATATTTTTTCAGAACATAAAGGGTTAAGAAGAAAAGAATTTGATAATCAAAGGCCTTACAGGACCAAATTTGGAAAAAAATTATTTTTTTTCAAGTCCTGTTTTGATTATTTTATTTTAAGCCTGGCCTAGATTTTAAAATTTTTCGTTATTCAAATTGTTCCAAAGAGAAATTCAAAACATGAGCAGTGAACGAAATGTTAAATTGAACTATAATTATTTAACTGATTAATTTGATGTTCTTTTTTTAAAAAATCTATCAAGCTTCAGTACAATTTTATAAAAAAAAAATTCTTAGTCCCAGCCGGAATTTGATTTATTTTAAAAATTATAATATTTTGCAGCAAGCTACGGGCCTCCAGGTCTCTGAATAAATAATTTAATCAATAATGGGCAATGAATATTAAGAACATAATATTTTGAGTTTCATAATTCAATTACCTTTATTAGCTCGAAATCTTTCTTGGTCATAACGACTATATTGCTGTTGCTGATTGTTGGAATTTGTATTTGATTGCATAACTGGAATAGGCATATTCTTATTGAATATAGGCGGCTATCATGATATACAATTTAGAAATATAAAACGTAAATGAGGTCTTTTTTAAATTAAAAATAGAATTCTAATATTTAATTTCAGTATTTATTTATACCATATTAGTTAGTACATGTGGTTCTAGAACAAGATAGAATTTCCATATTATTATTTAAATACCTTGATAAATTGTTTTGAATCAAAAATATGGGCCCTCCAGCCAAACTTATAAAAAAGAGGTCGGACAGAGAGGCGCGCAAAGAAATCATTCAACGGTTATAACTAATTGACTTGTAACCAAGTTGTTACGATTTTAAATTGCAATTATTTTAAAATATTAAAACAAAATGGGAAAAATTACTTGTCAGTCTTATTACTTTCACCCATTTTTCAATTTCATTTAGGAAAGATAATTAAGAGATGCACCAGTATATTGGAACAAATAATTAATTCTTATAGAAAAAAATGTTTAATATATAATTATTTGATTAAATAAGCAACTTGGAACAAAATTAATACTCAAAATATTGGATATCTTAAAAAAAATTGATACAATATATTTGTTAAAAAAATACTCATCAGAAATGATAAATATACATTTCCAATAATATCTTAAATATTTATAGTATCAATCTAAAAATTGTTTTCAGATAAAAAGTTTTTTTTTAAATTATAAATAAATCACATTTTCCTTTTAGATATTACTAAGGTCAGGGCCGAGAATTAACGAAACTAAAAATTCATGGGGAAAGATTCAACATACATTGGAAACCTAAAAAAGAATATAAATCACGATATTTTCATTTACCTAGAGACATTTTATAACAAAGATTAACATAAAATATTTAATCTAAACTATATCGCGAAATTACACATTTTTTATAAAATAAATCAATTTAATAATAGTCAATAAGAATATTTGAGTAATTGCTCTATTTTTAATCGGGCAGATATTCCTTATCACGTGTCTATAGCAGGGTTGCCAGGTCAAAATTTTTCAAATTGCGGGAGAAATTTGGTATTATGCGGGAGAAATATGAAAATTGCGGTAGAAATATAAATTGCTAAAATTGACTTAATTATCTGCCTATTATTTTTTATAATTAGTTTATATAAATACAAAGTCGGTAACTATTTTTCAAAATAAAATAACATCTTGATTTATTAAAATATATTAATTTATAAAAAAAACCAACGATCTTTTTTTAAATATAAAAGAATGTAAACAAGATAAAATTTTATAAAAAAACGATTTTAATTTTAAATTATATTTTATGCGAATGTCCCGCAAAAGGACCGCAATTGGAAATCTACCGTGTGTGTGTATAACATTATAGGGATTTAATTATCACGTATCACGTTTAAATACATAAGGTACTCTAAATATAAGATATAATACAGATGCAACTACAGTTGCGGCAATTGTAATCACTTATCTTGTAGTACAACGTTCACAGAGATACTTATCATCACAATGTTGGTAGATTCTTTTTCCAATAATATTTAACGACTCTAATATAAATGAAAACTATACTTGTAGAACAAAAATGAACAAGGATATCATCAATGTTTTACAACCTAAATCCAGGAGGTCAATTCTTGACGTTTAAAAAATGGGCATACATATGCAATTCTTACAGATGCATCTAATAAAGGAAATATTAAAATATTTCCCTTGATCCTCCGCTATTTCAACATAATTAAGGTCGTTTCAATAAAACTATTAAATTATTTCCTTTCAGATAGTGAAAAATCCAAAGACATAGCTAACCATATAATGGTAAATATATAGTGATGTTAAAAGTTACTTTTGAAACATAACTAGTTACAGTTACTAGTTACATTGGCAAAAACATAACTAGTTACAGTTACTAGTTACATTTTTACAAAAGTAACTAGTTATTAGTTACAGTTATTTTCAAAAGTAACTAGTTACTTACTTTATACATCATTCATATGCGCATTATTTATTTATTGACATTTATTTAATATAAAAAAAACAAAGTATAATCAGTTATTAAATAATATACAATTTATTTATATAAAAAATATCGCAAAATTGAATATTTACATCGAATACAAAAATATATATTTGCATTGAAAAAAAACATTTATTTTTCATAAAAATTAGAATCTAATAAATGTTTATTTGCTTTTAACAACAAATTAATTTCAAAGTTATTATCTAGAAGACGTGCTCGTTTATCTCCAAATATGAGCTTACCTAGACTGAACAAGCGCTCTACGGGAGCACTTGATGTTAGAACAACATTATATTTAATAAAGAGTAATTTTAACTTTGGAAAATCGTTATATAAAGAAAACGTGTTGTTATTAGATTTGATAAAGTTTTCTATAAGTTCATTATCCAGAATATTTTGGCGCTTTAGGTCAAAAAATTCAACTACATCAAGTGATGTTGGTTTTGAGCATGATTCATTCGTCTGGGATTCACTCTGAGGTATTAAGGTATTTATTAAATTTAAAATTTCCTCCTTTTTTGCTTTATTCCTTTCTTGCCTAATCCAAGGCCAGTCAGTTTTAAATAAAGGGTGAAGAATTGAAGCAATGATGTTGTCATTATCATAAAGATTATTAAACCTATAACATGATATTATTAATTTATAAATAATTATTTGATTTAAGTTACCTTTTTTCAATACTAGCTAATATAGTATCCTTTAGAGGTTGACAATATTTTAATACCTGCACATCTGCCATACATATAATTATTTGTGTTATTGTTGGGGTATAATAACCCAGATACATGTACTTTTCACCTTCAAGAATATCAATGGCTTTGGACACTGGTCGCATAATCTAATTTTTAAATTGTAAATTTTTATAAGACTTTAATTTAAATTTACACTACAATATTCTTTTATAAAATCACGATCATCTGATGTGAATCTACACAATTTTAATTCATCACATAATGAATCAAATTCCACAGGCACTTGATTTAAGAACGATAATATTTTGGCCAGGGATTTATAAAAGGAACCCCACCTTGTTATAACGGGATATGGGAGTTGAGAATGTAATTTTTTTAAAATAAGTTCGGCAGATGGCCCAGATTTATTTTGGAGGTTCCACAAACGTTGGCATTTAGATATAGCTAAGTTATAAACTTTCCTATACCCCTCATTGTTTAAAAGTAACTTGTTGGCATCTTGTGTTGCCACTAAGTTTAATGTATGGCAAGAACATCTTCGATGCTTGGGAAGGTAGTCGAAGTCATTAATATCATAACTGGAGAGCCCAGAAGAAGACATTATATCTTCTATTGAGATATATTCAATATCAGAAACAGAATCTTCCTCCATTATAATAGATGGGCAGCTAAATACTCTAAGAGAAATAATTTATAAAGTAAATTAGTTAGGCATACCTAAACGCCTTTGAAAAGTTGCTAGCATTATCCGTTATTGTGCAGATATTTTTATTTTGGATATGGAACTCCTTAAAAACAGCAGTTAAGGCTTTGCTGATCACATCATATGTATGCCTACCTTGTAGTCTTTGGCAGGCTAGAATAGCTGAACGCCTTTCCAATTTCTCCACATCAATCCAATGCACTGTTATACCAATATAGGAGCTATTATTAATATAACAAAAGATAACCAAATGTATTGTGCACTTTAGTAAAAAATAATATTTACCGATTAAATGCTGTCCAGCAGTCAGCTGTTGTACAAACATAATTAGGCTCTAACAATTTTTCTATTAGAATATCTTTCATTTGAACAAAATATTTTGATATTCTTGAGGTTAAGGTTTGTCTGCATATAATCTTCATATTAGGTTGCAGGGTGTTTATCAGCTCAACAAAATCTTCATCATCACAGGTTGTATATGGGTGATTTCCATTTATTATATATTTAATAATTTGTAAATCAAATTTATCTTTGCTGATACCTTTAAAATTTGATTTTCCACAAAAGTCAAGTTTAGTTTGTTTTAACTTACTTGATGTGGCTGAATTGTTTTTTTTATTATCTATGGTTTGTTTTATATTTACGGATTGGTTAGGATGCTTTCTCTATAGATATATGTTTTATATATATAAATATTTAATTAATATTAATTATTGTTATAAAGTTAATTCATTTAATTATTCTATATAATATTAATACAATTTATATAAACTTACAGAGATATGTTTCCATAAATTAGCTGTGGATGACTTAGATGCTGCAATATACTTTTTACATGGTAGGCATAAGAGGCATTTGACAATAATATTAGTATTATTACCAGCCTTGTGGTATTCAAAATATTTTTCAAAACTTGGCCAAGGAAGGTCATTTTTTTTTGCAATTATTGTAGGAGAGTATAATTTCTTCATCTGACTCAGAATCCATATCCATATTGTATTCTGTTTCTTCCATCTAGGAGATAAATATAAATAGCACTATCTAAATTAGGAATAGAATAATCAATTAGAGTGAAACATACAGTTCTAAAATGTGTCTATTTTATATATAATTTGAATATAAATAAAATTCAGGCTAGACCAAAAAATAAATTTCAGAAAGCAATCATTTTTTTAAATTTGAGTCATGTTCTTATGCTTTTGTTAGACATGGTTCTTGTAAGTAATGATTAATAATTTAATATTAAATTCTAAAATAATCTGTCTTTGTTTTTCCTTATACTAAAAATTTTTTTTTATTACGTATGATATGAAGTTCCAATGCTTGTTACTTGACGGAAAAAAATATATTGTGCTACATTTGTAAATAAATATAATATTAAAATTTATTAAATTACTTGAATTTCCTTACAAAATTATGAAGCCCAGCAGCAATGTAACAATTTAAGAAAAGAAAATCAATTTGAACGGGAAATTATAACAATCAGACATTTTCACAAAATATTAAATTAATAAATTTAATTTAAAATTAATTTATCACAAATATTAAAAATAAAATTAATTATTTGAATATATCGTTAAAAGTAACTAGTTACTTTAGGCAGTTACATTTCAAAAATTATATCTAGTTACAGTTACTAGTTACAATTTTAAAAATATAACTAGTTACAGTTATTTTTTAGCCAAAATGTAACTAGTTACAGGTAACTAGTTTGTAACTAGTTACCTTAACATCACTATAAATATAGAAGATTCGAGATTATCAATAAATTGCATGTCAGCTTTCTGATCTGATAATGCCTCAGTGAATTTGGTAAAACAGAGTGTATTTACAGAATTGAGTCAGCACAATGTTGGTTGCGATATGAATACCCGCCATAGATAGAATTTTAAAATTAGTGATGTTAAGGTAACTAGTTACGTAACTAGTTACATTTTGGCTAAAAAATAACTGTAACTAGTTATATTTTTAAAATTGTAACTAGTAACTGTAACTAGTTATAATTTTTGAAATGTAACTGCCTAAAGTAACTAGTTACTTTTAACGATATATTCAAATAATTAATTTTATTTTTAATATTTGTGATAAATTAATTAAATTAAATTTATTAATTTAATATTTTGTGAAAATGTCTGATTGTTATAATTTCCCGTTCAAATTGATTTTCTTTTCTTAAATTGTTACATTGCTGCTGGGCTTCATAATTTTGTAAGGAAATTCAAGTAATTTAATAAATTTTAATATTATATTTATTTACAAATGTAGCACAATATATTTTTTTCCGTCAAGTAACAAGCATTGGAACTTCATATCATACGTAATAAAAAAAAATTTTTAGTATAAGGAAAAACAAAGACAGATTATTTTAGAATTTAATATTAAATTATTAATCATTACTTACAAGAACCATGTCTAACAAAAGCATAAGAACATGACTCAAATTTAAAAAAATGATTGCTTTCTGAAATTTATTTTTTGGTCTAGCCTGAATTTTATTTATATTCAAATTATATATAAAATAGACACATTTTAGAACTGTATGTTTCACTCTAATTGATTATTCTATTCCTAATTTAGATAGTGCTATTTATATTTATCTCCTAGATGGAAGAAACAGAATACAATATGGATATGGATTCTGAGTCAGATGAAGAAATTATACTTTCTCCTACAATAATTGCAAAAAAAAATGACCTTCCTTGGCCAAGTTTTGAAAAATATTTTGAATACCACAAGGCTGGTAATAATACTAATATTATTATCAAATGCCTCTTATGCCTACCATGTAAAAAGTATATTGCAGCATCTAAGTCATCCACAGCTAATTTATGGAAACATATCTCTGTAAGTTTATATAAATTGTATTAATATTATATAGAATAATTAAATGAATTAACTTTATAACAATAATTAATATTAATTAAATATTTATATATATAAAACATATATCTATAGAGAAAGCATCCTAACCAATCCGTAAATATAAAACAAACCATAGATAATAAAAAAAACAATTCAGCCACATCAAGTAAGTTAAAACAAACTAAACTTGACTTTTGTGGAAAATCAAATTTTAAAGGTATCAGCAAAGATAAATTTGATTTACAAATTATTAAATATATAATAAATGGAAATCACCCATATACAACCTGTGATGATGAAGATTTTGTTGAGCTGATAAACACCCTGCAACCTAATATGAAGATTATATGCAGACAAACCTTAACCTCAAGAATATCAAAATATTTTGTTCAAATGAAAGATATTCTAATAGAAAAATTGTTAGAGCCTAATTATGTTTGTACAACAGCTGACTGCTGGACAGCATTTAATCGGTAAATATTATTTTTTACTAAAGTGCACAATACATTTGGTTATCTTTTGTTATATTAATAATAGCTCCTATATTGGTATAACAGTGCATTGGATTGATGTGGAGAAATTGGAAAGGCGTTCAGCTATTCTAGCCTGCCAAAGACTACAAGGTAGGCATACATATGATGTGATCAGCAAAGCCTTAACTGCTGTTTTTAAGGAGTTCCATATCCAAAATAAAAATATCTGCACAATAACGGATAATGCTAGCAACTTTTCAAAGGCGTTTAGGTATGCCTAACTAATTTACTTTATAAATTATTTCTCTTAGAGTATTTAGCTGCCCATCTATTATAATGGAGGAAGATTCTGTTTCTGATATTGAATATATCTCAATAGAAGATATAATGTCTTCTTCTGGGCTCTCCAGTTATGATATTAATGACTTCGACTACCTTCCCAAGCATCAAAGATGTTCTTGCCATACATTAAACTTAGTGGCAACACAAGATGCCAACAAGTTACTTTTAAACAATGAGGGGTATAGGAAAGTTTATAACTTAGCTATATCTAAATGCCAACGTTTGTGGAACCTCCAAAATAAATCTGGGCCATCTGCCGAACTTATTTTAAAAAAATTACATTCTCAACTCCCATATCCCGTTATAACAAGGTGGGGTTCCTTTTATAAATCCCTGGCCAAAATATTATCGTTCTTAAATCAAGTGCCTGTGGAATTTGATTCATTATGTGATGAATTAAAATTGTGTAGATTCACATCAGATGATCGTGATTTTATAAAAGAATATTGTAGTGTAAATTTAAATTAAAGTCTTATAAAAATTTACAATTTAAAAATTAGATTATGCGACCAGTGTCCAAAGCCATTGATATTCTTGAAGGTGAAAAGTACATGTATCTGGGTTATTATACCCCAACAATAACACAAATAATTATATGTATGGCAGATGTGCAGGTATTAAAATATTGTCAACCTCTAAAGGATACTATATTAGCTAGTATTGAAAAAAGGTAACTTAAATCAAATAATTATTTATAAATTAATAATATCATGTTATAGGTTTAATAATCTTTATGATAATGACAACATCATTGCTTCAATTCTTCACCCTTTATTTAAAACTGACTGGCCTTGGATTAGGCAAGAAAGGAATAAAGCAAAAAAGGAGGAAATTTTAAATTTAATAAATACCTTAATACCTCAGAGTGAATCCCAGACGAATGAATCATGCTCAAAACCAACATCACTTGATGTAGTTGGATTTTTTGACCTAAAGCGCCAAAATATTCTGGATAATGAACTTATAGAAAACTTTATCAAATCTAATAACAACACGTTTTCTTTATATAACGATTTTCCAAAGTTAAAATTACTCTTTATTAAATATAATGTTGTTCTAACATCAAGTGCTCCCGTAGAGCGCTTGTTCAGTCTAGGTAAGCTCATATTTGGAGATAAACGAGCACGTCTTCTAGATAATAACTTTGAAATTAATTTGTTGTTAAAAGCAAATAAACATTTATTAGATTCTAATTTTTATGAAAAATAAATGTTTTTTTTTCAATGCAAATATATATTTTTGTATTCGATGTAAATATTCAATTTTGCGATATTTTTTATATAAATAAATTGTATATTATTTAATAACTGATTATACTTTGTTTTTTTTATATTAAATAAATGTCAATAAATAAATAATGCGCATATGAATGATGTATAAAGTAAGTAACTAGTTACTTTTGAAGATAACTGTAACTAATAACTAGTTACTTTTGTAAAAATGTAACTAGTAACTGTAACTAGTTATGTTTTTGCCAATGTAACTAGTAACTGTAACTAGTTATGTTTCAAAAGTAACTTTTAACATCACTATTTAAAATTTTATAAACCTTTAAAAAAATATTTCTTAAATAAAGTTTATAAAAGCTGTCCTAACATTTTGAAAATTTTTTTAATATGAATGGCAGAAGTGTATTTAGGAATGATTTCATGTAGGAAATCTACTACATGCTGTTAATGTGTAGTTGCAATCAGAAGAATCTTAACAAAGATTCACAAAATTATGCTGCAGATGTGTTCATCTTTACAGTTAAAATTGATTATAAATTTTATGGCGCCATTGCTAAAACTTAATCATATTTTATTTGATATTTAAATAAAAGAACTAAAAGTTTACCGTCGTTATTGAGATATTAATAAAATTTCTGGCATGACATATTATATATTTGCTAGGCCTCTAATGTTGTTAAGGCAATCCGATTTCTCTCCTTTTTCTAGGCAGTCCTCATCAGGCTAAAAATGCGCTCGGATGAGGGAATAGAATGAGGTAAGGAGAAGACAACGCATATTTTTTCCAAGCATAAAAATTCTACCCATTTCTCCTCTATTTTTTTAGACCATCTAACTTTAAATATTTTGGCGAATCATAAAAATAGAAAGAATTACAATCCCCTCAAACAAGATATCAATGACTTTCGGTATTTTTAATATATTTATTAAATTATAAAAACCATCATTTGATGGTTTCTGTTCCAAGGTCATAATATTTATACATTTGTAAATAGTTATTAAAATCAAATTTTGATTGTAAATATTCTAAAATTGTCTTAATAAAAATATCTGCTTCATTTAAAAATGTATTAATTAGAGTATTATTTGAACATTTTAATATAATATTTTTAGCAATATCGCCATAAAATTTATTATCAATTTTTAACTGTAGAGATGAACAGAGCTGTAGCATGATTTTGTGAATCTTTTTTAATAAAGAATATTCTGATTGCAACTGAATATTAACTGTGAGATTTCCTATATGTGAAACGAATCCCAAATATGCTTCTGCCATTTCATACTCGAAAAAATTTTTCAAAATTTTAGGACAGCTTTTAAAAATCTTTATGAAGTTTAAGGGTTTGTAAAATTTTAAAATTCTATTGATGGCAGGTATTAATGACAACCACCTGATAGGTATAGATAAATTTCGGAGCTTAGAGATGACACCCCGGTCATCGACAGGCTTGGGCAGCCGGATTAATTCATTAATTCTTTTAGTTGATGAACTAAATTCGTTAAAACATTTCCTCACAATTATTTCGATATCCACAAATAGTACATTTATTGCCCTCTTGCAAGAATTATGTAGTATATGGCATATACAGCCAATTGGTATTAATTCATTATTGTGCTGCCTCAATTCGGTAGCCAAAATTTACAGAGACATTATCAGCGCAGAAAGCTGACATGCAAATCGTTGATAACCCTGAATCAGCTATATTTACCATTATGTGATATCGTTGGATTTTTCACTATCCGAGGAAATAATTTTAACAGTTTTATTGTGTTCTTATTCTTTTTGAAATAGCGAAGAATCGAGGGAATGTTTTAATATTTCCCTTATTAGATGCATTTTTTAGAATTGCATATGGATGCCCATCTTTCAAATCTTCTAGAGTTGACCTCTAGGATTCTGGTGCTAAAACACTTATGATAGTAATGCTCCTTTTTGTTCTATTTGCACTTATATTGGAGTCGTTAAACATCATGAGAAAAAGATTCGACCCACATTGTGATAATATAGCTCTGTGAGAACTATATGATAGATGTATACGATTTCCGCAAATGTAGTTGCATCTGTATTATTTATTATTTTTGAGAATATTTTTGTATTGCAATCGATGTTGTTATACACACCTGTACTGACTTATATGAATTTAATGATGTTGATTTATTATTGGATAAAAATAAAACAGGATAGAAAGAAATTTACAAACTAGACATGTTTTTCGAATAAATATCTAAAATTTATTTTAAAAATATAAAAATAATCAATTAATGTCTCTCAAAATTATTATTTTTATATTAAAAATGTTAAAATACTATAAAAAAAATTGTGGGAGAAATTAAAAAATTGCGGTAGATTTTTGCGGGAGATTTCCAATTGCGGTAGTTTTGCGGGAGAGAGATGTCTGCGTGTAAACTAAAAAATTGTGGGAGTCTCCCGCTGATGGGGGGAGACATGGCAACCCTGGTCTATAGGATTGAGGCAAATTTAGCGGGGTTTAGACTTTCCCCAACTCTATACTTATAAATCGGTGACAACCTCTTCTTATATCAAATTCACAGGAGCCAAATGACTCAGGGTTAAAAAATTTAATATTTTTGATTGTGGCCAAATAAGTTTTCCTAATTCGCAGTAATTTTCCGAAATTCTCATGGTTGGAAATTTTGAGTTCATTGGTAATTATTCATAGAAATATATTAATGAAAATAAATAGCAGCGAAAATTTATTTAACAAAATAAAAGCATATAAAATATAGTAAAAAGAGCATATAAAATATAGTAAAAAGAGCCTAAAATTACATTTAGTGATAAAGATTCCTATCCTATGTCATAAATTATGTAATCTTTGAATAAATAAATAAAATCAGATTGAATGCAAATTCTAGAAAAAATATCTGGATCAGTAATCCATATTTGAAAAATCGGGCAACCCTAAATCCGTGAAGATCAGAGTTTAACTAATTTTGCAGAAATTTGGGTGTAAGAAAATCATGCAAACGTATTACTTTAAAATATTTTTGGCAAATAGTCTATAGCGAAAGAAATAAAAATATTTTCATCGTTTTTGTTTGTCATTGATTATATATGCCTTATTGGGATATGGAATCCATGAGGCTGGGATCTCTTAATTTTATATCATTTATTGAGAGTAAAAATTTGGAAAGTCTGATTTGGCGTGAAATGTATTTCAGCATAAGTAATAACTATCCTATGAATTTCAGACCATTTTTCATTAAATTTTGTGTATTTTTAATTTGTATAAAAATAAATTAATAATATCTAAACAGTTCTAGACAAAACTGTCTGAAATTCACAGATGAGTATTCTATACATGTTGTAACATTGCCAGTCAAGATTTATAGAATTTATAAATGATTTAAAATTAAGAGATTCAGTCCAATAGATTATGATATGCCAAGATGACATATATATTAGAGGATGGGTACCAAATTTTAAGATGAAAAGATTGTAATTTTTATTAAGTAAAATGTTAGAATATCAGTTATACTAGGGTAAGAAGAGTAAAAAATGTGACTTTTCCTTATATTTTTTGAAATCCATAGGGGGGCACACATTATAAAAGGAAACATTAGGCAAGCAGATAATAAACCATATGAAAAAATTGACGTCCCTCATGAATATAAGATGCCTGTATAACAAAAATTTAGCTTTTTAGTTTTTTTACTGATTATCAATCATTAACTTTACGAGAATCTTAATGCAAGTTTTCATCGGAATTGTGACATGGAATGATCTGAATATATAAAATGTTATATTAAATATGTCAGAGGCCTGCAGACCAGACATGAGTGCACTGGCCAGGCCGTATTTTAATTTTTTTTAATATTCACGGGCCAGGTTTATAATTTTTTTTTAAAAAAAATACCTGAGCCAGGCCGTATATTTTAAAATTGAATATTATAAATCGCCATTATTAGATATATAAATTAAAAATAAATGTAATATATATTTTTTTTAAAAATCGGTCAGGGCAAATGATATCTCTGCATGTTTCTGAAATATTTAAAATTAGGTTGCATCAATCCACATCTTTCGGTGATATTGATATCCGATATTTGGCGATATGGATTTTTCGATCAAACATGAATTGTGACTAGTAATAAATAAGCATCGTTCAAATCATTCATAATCCCATGAGAAATACTATATAAGAGGATATATCATTATCCTTTATTTAAACAGTTTAATTTTATCTCTCAACTTCTAAAACAATTCTACAAAATTGTAATGAACCCACTCATTAAAATTTGAACTTGACAAAATATTTAGAATAGTAATAAATAAATAAAAGTAACAAAATTTCTCAAAAATAATATTTATTTATAAAAAAATTTATAATATGAAACCAAAAATGTAGAAGTATCATCAAAATAACTTCAGAAAGCTTGATAAAAAAATAAATAAAAATAGTCTAATAGATTTTGGGAAATGGCAAATATACCAATTTAATTGTAGGCAAACGAATATGTTAGAGATCTTACAAGCAGGATATAGTCAAGAATCATCTTGTTAACATGTATGGATTAGAGGTCACCACTGGCTTGCTAAATCTGCACTGGCTCAATAAAATTTTAGATTGATAAAATATAATTTGTATAAGTTGCTCAGCCCAGACTAAAAATATAAGTGGGGGGGGGGGGGCTTTCGAACTTCAGGCTGCACTGACCTCTAGTGTGAATTAACATCATTATGAACGCTGAGTATCTATTATAATAATTCCGAATCATGAACAAATACAAATTTGGTTATAATTTAACAAGAGTAGAATATTGCAATAGCATTAAATAGTTATCAAATTTTATTTTTATAATGGCAATGCCTAGATTTTTGTGAATACATTAATATTTTTAGTTTACCAATCGTTATTTTATTATTATATAGATTTAGAGTTATATAGTTTCAACTGAAAAGGACAGTATTTGACAAAAAAAACGATATACATGTTTGTTTTTTTTACATATGAGTGATTAGAAAATATAGAAAAAATTTAAATAGAGCATATACTAACTCAAACAAATTATACCCTTGTTTTTTTTGGTTTGTAAAATTATATTGTGCATTTCTCAATTAAAATCAAGGGTAAGCCAAAAAGCCAATCCTGAACCATGTAAGATCTCAGGTAGATCTTGATTAACTAGTTTTAAAAAGCTAAGCTCACCAGAAGCCATGATTGGAATTGTTAGGAAAATTTAGGACAATCAATACATTATTCAAAAATCAGAAAGAAACTAAGGAATAATTACTTATACCAGCATGTAATGGTTAAAAATTGGCTTAATCTAAATGTGCTTGCCAGTGAAAATCTACTAAGCAATGAGGCTTCAAAGTTGAGGTATATTTTCAAAAAACCCAAGGCTAGTAAAAGTTTTTGGCCAAATAAAATAGAAAATTATAAAACAAAAAATCTGTGCTGATCATATAATGAAAAACTTCAAATATTAAAACTCTAACCCACAATTTTTTTTAATCTTACAATTTCTTAGCCTGCAAAAAGTTAATTTCAGAAAAAATGAATGCCAGAAATTATGCTCAGATACTAAAAACACATAAAAATGCATGTCTGATACAAGTTGTTAAAAGGCTCAATTTTAGCCAATTTTTAAAAATAGCTTCCTCAATATTTTAGTCAGAAATATTTCCAAAGCTACAAGATTTCATGAATAGATGTCCATATCTTTGTACCATTTATGAGCAAAATCTTAAGGCTTGCTAATATGTTTCGGATAAAATAGTGAGTTATCCATTTTTAAAAATTGCCTCATATTGCGCAGTTTAACAACACTATCTGATACAATGCATCATTACTATGTATTACATGTAGAGCCATGCAAAGTGATTCTTTTGAAGACTAACCCAAATCCAAATTTTAAAAAAATTTGTGGCTAAGCCTAACCTAAATTTTTTGTTCCAGCCCAGCTAAGAATTTTTTAGAATTTGAGTTTAAATATTATAATATCTAAGCAAAAATAAAAAATATATGTATTTATTCACTTTTAATTAATGATCTGGGAAATGGAAATTATGTAATAAGTTTAATGTGTAAGATGAAAAATGACATGTAATTCTGATTGACATTTCAATGAAACAATTTGATTATTTAAGATTTTTCAAATATTTAATTTTTGGCCCTGGGCCTGGCTGCTTATTACAGACAAACCTGAGCCACCTGACCCCAAGGCTTGAGTCAGACTTTGGACACATACATAATACAAAGTTTGAGTGTATAATACAATTATACTAAGCCTCATTATTTATTTATACTTCTAAAAAGCTGCAATTAAATTTTTTTAAACCTTATAAAGCTTGCAAAATTAATAAATGAATGTTAAAATCAGTATTAAACTGGAATTATAAAATATAAGTTAATTATAAATATAGGCCCAAACTCAAGTTTTAATAACACTGGTAAATATATATTATTTATCATTACTTTAACTACATCAGGTTTACTTATATCAATTTGTTCATTTGTTTTAATTGATTGAAGGAGAGCAAATATGTGCTGAGAAAAAATCTAAAAAATGCTTTTAGTATTTATATTGGTAGAATATAACATTACCTTGCCAGCACTTTGTAAAATATTGTCTCTTGTTTTCCACAATCTTTCCCTGCTCATAATATAGCGTGTGAAATCTAATTCTGAATCAACAAAATTAGCACTTTTGGTCCTTAACTTAGAATTGGCAATGTGAGAAAAATTTTGGTTAGCATTCAAGTCATTATCCTTGTCTATCATGTTTTCTAAAGTCCTATCACTGTTAATTAAATTGTCTTTTAATTGAGCTTTAGATTTATCTCCTGAATCACCCTTGCCATGATCTTGAGACATATCTAAAGATATATTGTTTCCCATTTCTCCTAAACTACCCTTTATGGTAGAACGTTTTTTTGCAAGACGTTTAGCTTTTATTTGGGCAATCTTTTCAACTGACATTGCATCAGATAATGATCTAAAATTATTAATAAAACATAACACTTTTAGAACAATAACCTTATATTTTCAGTTGTTATCTGAGTTTCCTTAGGGGCATCTAACCAAGCTGATAATCTTTCTTTATCCTTCAAAAGTCTTTCCTCCTTTATTTATGATATACATGTATCAAAAAGAATAAAATTTGCTAACCTCAAACTTTGTCTTTTTAAAATTTTCATTGACTTCATCAGTTGTCTTTTTAACTAATAAACAAATTTCATTATTTATAAATTTGTGTATATAGATACCTTGTGCTGGTAACTCCAAAGGTGCACTTCTATCTATACTATTAGAAGTGGTTATTTCAGCATTAAGATAAGCTAATAATTCCTATTGTAAATTATAAAATTTTAATATATTATTAACATACTCTTCTATCAGGACGCCGTACTACAGGTATATTTTCTTTCTATAAATAGATTATATTGTAAGGAATTATAGAACTAAATTTACAGCAGCATCTTTAACATATTTAGGATGTGCCTTTTTAATATTTTTTAACAAGAATAAAACACATTCTAGTGAATAATACTCCTTAGGTATACCGTCTTTTCCAGTACTAAATACTTTGTAAAAAAAGAAATATATATATATATTTAACCCCCATAAGATATAGTTAGTATTAACATTCTTCGCCCATGCCAAATCTCCAAATATAATTTTATCATCGTGTTCCTGTATATCCTCTAGCTTGTTGTTTATATTGTATTGCTTTAATAAAGTCAGAGGATCAGCCATGGTTCTTCAGGTTGAATTTGTAACTTTCTTCTCTTATCTTATCTAGCACGTTGGTCATGGACCTGCCTAAAATGAGCGAACGTAAATTACTATAGATACCCTATCCTCCATAATAATTATGCCGATTTTTTTCCTCAAGGTTACCAACAAACCTTGTAACTCAGATATAATTCTTAAAGGTGTGGAACTCGTTCAATCCAATAATAATATTAGCATAAGGAATAATTATGAGTATTTTTGAGAAATCGAGAACTGAAAAAAAGAGGTACTGTATCATCAAATACAAATTATTAGTTGTTTTGTTATGATAAAAATTATTTTTTAATGTTGATTCTTGAGCAAAGATCTTTAATAGGATTATTTTATTTCATTTAGTTAATAGATTATTTCTTTCCAATTAATTAGTTAGAAGATATAAAAATTATTTTGGTTTTTATAATTATTTAGTTAAATATACCTATTTAACCTATTTGTACGTTGATTCTCATAGTGTAATGGTTAACCTATTTATAATTTTCTTACAACTTGAAATACTTTAATCCGCCTTCATTTACTATAACCCTAATCAAATTAAATTCTACTCTTAGATATAGATCAAAACAATATATGAAATAGCATTTTTAAATAATATAATAAATTTATCTTACTCTTCTTGACTTGTTTATTTAGAATAAATGACTTCCTTTACACTTCCTTTCCACACAATAGCCTTTCAGGTATATTCTCAGCAGTTATTCGTCAAATGTTCATAGATAAGTCTTAGTACAATTTTGTAAGTTTTCCTATCAGAAGAAGCACGTTGTATGAATTCTCAAGATAAACCTATTTCCGATAATGATCGATTTAATCTCCCAAACCAACTATTTTTATAGGATAGGAAAGGTTTGAGCGATGACTCATCCAAAGGGGTAATAAAAAGAGCAATGCTTTTTAAACCAAAAAAACCAGCAGCTTGGATAACCATATCCACTAGCAATTGAAGGTTTGATACAAAATCTCCCATAATGCAAAGATCATCAGCAAATGCAAGAATAATTTCGCTATAGATATCCGAACCACGCATTGTTTAGTCACGCTCTTTATGATATAATTTGTAATTAAATTAAAAAGAAGAGGAGAAAGGACACATTCCTGTTTCAGACCTATCTTAACTGGAATTTTTGATGATTTATGACCTGCATGGATAATTTGGATCGAGTAATCATTATAGATATTTTTTAATAATTTTACCAAAGAAGTTGGCGTATTAACTTCTTCTAAAGCTTTCCATAAACTGTCATGGATAATCGTATCAAAAGCTTTCCTAAAATCAAGAGCTATAATTATTGATTACCTTTTCTGTATAATAGATTTATCTATTTGTATTTTTAGATTGAGAATAACTTCAAGTGTATTATGTCCCTTCCTAAATGAAACTATTGAATCCCTATAATCTCGTTCCACAAAAGGTTTGAGGCGATTTAGGATAATGGTAGTAAAAATCTTATAGATTATAGAATTCAGTGAAGTTCCTCTCCAATCCTCTAGATCTTTAGGATGCTTAGTTTTTGGGAAATTAATTAGGACAGCCGTTAGCCAATCACTAGGGCAGGTTCCTTCTCATTATGATTGGGAAAAGAATTTCGGCGGATAATGTAGGGTCAGTTTTTAAATATTCGCTACGAATATTACATTGTCCACATGCCTTGTGATTTTTTAGTTTCTTTATTATACTAATTATTTCACTCTTAGTAGGATCTAAGATTCTATTTGTATTTGGGAATAAGGTAGAGAGGGAAAAATGTGTAGATGAAGATGTAGTATTATGAGTAATATTATCTTGTGCAAGAATTAATTACGGTGGCCAGAGGTTCGAAGAAGATGGACCATGGTGAACGGAGAAAGGACCTTGGTTTGGTAAATATAACAATTTTGACGGCGAGAGATTATAGGAAGAAGAACTTTGATCGGAAAGGCATTGAGTGGGGCCCAGGTGTAATTGCTCCTGAGGAGGCCAGAAGCTTGAGGTAGATGGATTTTGGTCAGTGGGAGATGCTGATATTAAGTTATTTGATGTGTTAGACAAGAGATTTGAGATAAAGAACTTTGATCGGGAAGGAATTGAGAAAGCCCAAGGTGTAACTGATTCGGAGGCCAGAAGCTTGAAGTAGATGGATTTTGGTCGATGGGAGATATTGCTATTAGGTTATTTGATGCAGATGAGGGTTCATTACTATTAAAGACCTTAGAGTAATGTGAAACCCATATTTTCAATTGTATCTCTGGATCTGTAATTTCTTTTAGTTGTGACTAAGTTTAAAAAATTGCTCTTTTTTGAAAGATGTAAAGGACTTCAATAATTTGAAAGCTTTATATGAATCATTTGCATTAAACGAATTACTTATCTCTGTGGCACGATCATCAAGAGATTTCCTTTTATCTCTTCTGAGTTTATGACTTATATCGTTTAGGATATACATAGCTCTGTTTCTCCTATAATGGCCGCTCCCCACTAGATTTGAAATAAGATTTTTAGATTCTATTAAAATCCAGTCCAGATAATTCATTTTGGTTGGTAAGGAATTTGATGCCACTTTGATGAAAATATCGCGGGTATTTCCCCATAGCGTTTCATAGGACAGGTTGTTAGTTAGATCAATAAATTTATGAAAATTATTTCTTATTTGTTTTATATATTCTGTTTTGATATTATGATCATTTAATTTTTCGATATCTAAAAAGCATATTGTATAAATATTAGATGCGAAACTAGATTTCAATAACATTTTTCATTTTTTATATTTTTATTTTTAAGAAAATATATCCAAAAAAATGCTAAATTTACATAAATTAACAAGGTCCAAATTTTTATAAATTAACATTTAAACTCATTTCATTTATTTAATATTTATATATGTGCCTCTTAAAGGCTATTACTATAAGATATCATTAAATTTCTTATAAGGGTCACGATATAAAATTTAAATGAACATTTTTGTTAGTTATAAATAAACCAAAACCTTATTATAATTAGCGAATTTCTTGACTAATGTGCAAAGAGAAATCCTGAAATTCCGGTTTCCTAGTGTATACTTAATAACTATAAGGGAAACTTTATTTGGAACATTTATTATGACCTTATAGAATAATGTTCAAAATTTAGAACAATGATGAACGGCCTCAACTTATTTTAAACTTTTATTTTTTTATAACTCAATTTAATTAAACTTAAAGTATTTTATAGAGATGAATTATATATTATATATAATAGATAATAATATGATTTAATATTTAATTAGATATATTTTTTATAATAATTTTACTTTACCGCTCTGCCTTGAATTATATCTCATGATAAAAGCTCCTTCTGATCTGATCTTCTATGCGTGTGAAATAAATTAAGTTAAATCAAATATTTATAAGCCTAGGCGAGACCTGCAATCATTCTCGGAAATTTGCCTGCTTTTATAAATATAACTAGTAGAAAGCCTGTCAAAAATGACGTGGAATGAGATTTTTATTCATTTTTTACGATAGATGTCATGCCAGGTTCAAGCTCATGATATTAGGAAGCATCCAAGATCTTATAATTTTAAAAAAGTTTATCAAGCCCAGCTCAACCTTAAATAATTTGTAAAAGGTATTCCCAAGTCAGGTGCAAGCTAATATTAATTTTGAGGTTCCGAGCCCAGTCCTACCCATTATAATTTTGAAAATTTTTTCCCGCCAAGGAGATAGTTAAATTTTTAATATCATCACATGAACGGAAAATATCTCATTTACCAATTAGTCTAATATGGAAAAAAAAACATTTAAATTCCCTATTAAGGGAAACTGGGATGGCCTGGGCAACCACTTATTAGAGAACCATGACAAATAAAATTAAAATAACAGACTCTTATACTTTTTTGTAATATGATCAATTAAAATTTTCTCTAAAAAATATATTGTTTATTATATAAGGTTATTGTTGTTTTCAGATAAATTTAATGTATTTCTTGCATTTCTAAAATATTTGTCAAAGAATTTGATAAGGGATATTTATTTTTTTATGTTAAGTAAAAAAAAATGCTGTCTATTTAAATTACAAAAATGCCATTAAACACTAATGAAACTTATATGCAAATTATTTATATAATTTTTAAGATATTTTTTTTTATTGACATATAAATTTAGGATAATTTTTTAAAAAATAATGAGGAATATTTATTATGTATTTGATAAAATTAAGAGCAAATCCTTGTTGACATTTTAATTTTTGATGGAAAAGTGACAAAATAAATCTGGGTGGTCGTCTGGAGAGGAAATAATTAATGTATAATTTTATATCATTTAGGGTTGTAGATGAAAGTAATAACGGATTAACAAAGCAGTGTACAAAACACATTACGTCCTGATAAAGATGATATGCCTATGCCTTGAGATACTGGTAAAAGAAGAACGCAAAACGATATTTCTGTCAATGTCAGCATTGGTATCCCCCTCTAACATAGAATCATGAACGACAATGTTAACTCAACCATAAAACTGTCGTAAGTATTGTTATAAAGGCCACGACAGAACTACTGCATATTTTTCCATTAATAAAGTTGATGAAATTGGGCGTACTGTACATTCAAGTTTGAACACGCAAGACGATATTTCTGTCAATGCAGCATTGGTATCCCCTTCTAAAATAGAATCATGAACGACAATGTTAACTCAACCATAAAATGGTCGTAAGTATTGTTTTAAAGGCCACGACAGAACTACTGCATATTTTTCCATTAATAAAGTTGATAAAATTGCCGTACTGTACATTCAAGTTTGAACATTCCTCTAAATATTCATGAAAGTTTCTCAGAGAATCGGATAAAGTAATATTTATATTAACTCCTAGTGAAGTGAATGATAGTACAGAATTAAATGTTTATATTTGTTAAAAAATAGGCGGAGGCATAGGGATTGTGGTAGTGGTGATAGAAATATCATTTGGAGAACTGGGTGAAGATAAAATAAACATAGATATAAAACATAAGATAAAAAAAAACAAAATAAACATCCAGATAAGTTCATTTCAAGCGTAGTTCTTTATTATTTTGTCTACCATTAACTCTAGAACGGGTAAGGCGTTTGTTTAATTGTCATTATTTTCTTATCTTTATAATAGATTCATCATGTTTTGTAGCAATGTGAGGGATTAGAGTTAGCCTAGACAAATAAAGAAATCAGGCAAAAATATAAATAAACTATTGTTAAAATTAAACAAACATTAAAATAATGTAAAACCGGTAGATGGGTTAATATTAGATGCATATTTCTAGTAGTTGGAGGGCTATCATCAAAAAAAATTTTTGGGGGACTTATCAAGCCTATTATGATATTCTAAAAGTTAAAAAATAACATGATGAATGTAATTTTATTAAGATTAAGGTTAATTAATTGTAAGGTAATTAAAAAATAAGATTAAAAAAGAGGGGAAAAAAGAAGGTATAAATTATTATATTATAAAAATAATAAAAATTAAATTAAAGGAATTGATAAGGTTTGGCTATCATCAGAAAAATTTTTTGGGGGACTTATTAAGCCTATTATGATATTCTAAAAGTTAAAAAATAATATGATGAATGTAATGTTATTAAGATTAAGGTTAATTAATTGTAAGGTAATTAAAAAATAAGATTAAAAATGGGGGGGAAAGAAGGTATAAATTATTATATTATAAAAATTAAATTAAAGGAATTGATAAGATTTTGAGAAATAGTGGTTAATAGATAAGAGAGAAAGAAAAGAATGAGATAATAAAATTTAGTGATAAATAAATTCATTAAGGGAGGTTAAAAAAATAAAGAAAGAGATATTTTTAGGATTGGAGATTATAAATAGGTTAGGGTAAGAATATTTAAATATTTGAATATACTTGCTTATCTTCTTAATTACTTGTTATGAACAGAGTTGTTAAACGTTACTTTTAAAAGTAGCGCGCTACCGCTATCGCTATTTGTTAAAAAAGTAGCGCGTTACCGCTATCGCTAATTGTCAAAAAAAGTAGCTCGCTATTAGCTACATTTTAAGCTACTTTTTATAAAAAAAATTTACAAACAAATTTTTTATTTTTTGCTTATAATGTTATTGTATAGTAAATATATAAAAATCAACATTTATAAATATTAACATATAGTTAGTTTTGATTATAAAAAAATTTATGTAATAAAAATAAATATTTATGGTGTTGCATTTTAGTAATAAAATCATTTCAATATTATCATCCCCAAGTCTATGCGACGATCAGAAAGTATAAGTTTTGCCTTATTAAATAATCTCTCGACACCAGCAATTGAGGGTAAGGGAGTATTTAATCTTATATACATATTTTTAATATAAGATAGATTATCAATATTTTTATTTGCAAGTACATCGTATGTCTGGCATCCTATTAATATTTTGAGGTCTAATGCTACAGATCTTCTTTTAAAGTTCTAGGGTGTAACCAATGGCCTGTGATTCCCAAATAAGCTCAAAAATATTTAATCAGATCAATTTATAAATATAAATAAGTTTTTACCTTCTGTTATGTGTTCAACTATCTCCTGTGGTACATATATATGATATCTCTGATAACTCTACTATTAGAGCATCTTTCATCATTTTAAAGTTATCTGCTATTTTATTCATTAGTATCTGGCGTCATAAAATTGTTGTACCAGGGGATAGAGTTTTAATTATCATGGTAAATGATGGATTATCAACTAAGGACATTGGCTGAACTGAATAAATTATAAAATCAACGATAACTTTAGCCAATTTCTGAGAAATATTGTCATTTACATTATTAATTAATTTGGTTTGAATTGAATTGAATTAGTCTTTTTGGATGTAGAGTCACCTATACCAAAATTATTTAGATGTTTCTCGATTTCCTCAAAACTCATGAACAGTCTTATAAAATAAATATTATTAGAATATAAAAATGACAATTTACCTTTAGGTGTTTCTTGAGGTTATAGCTACTGGATTGATTTGAGGAAATATTTTTTTTACATTTTAAACAAATAAATTTGAAACCAGTTTTGGTTATATATTTATTTAAAAAATTTTAGAATCTAGGGAATGGGATATTTGTTTTATAGCTATTAATAACATTTGCTTCCCTGGTATCTCCCATTTTATTAATATCATTGTCTGAATAACTTTCAACGATTTGGATATCCTTAGGCGATGACATTTTAAATTATTAACACGTGATTTAGGTTTATAATACAAATGAAAATATAAATTACAAATTGAAATTATATTTTAATTTCAAAATTAAATAATAAATCATAAAAATTATAATTAATTTTGATATTATATTTAAATTTTCATGTTTACACTTACCTTCATTATATTTTTTAAAAGTAGCGAAGTAGCGGCTACTTAGCTACTTTCAAAAAAAGTAGGGCGCTAAAAAATTAAATAATTACAAAAGAAGTAGCCGCTATTAGCTATAGCTACCAAAAAAATTAGCGCTATACTTTAACAACTCTGGTTATGAAAGAAAAATATGAGTATAAAAAGATTTCATGAATGTGTAATTGATAATATGATATGAAAATTGATAAGGTAATCTAAAAAATAAAGAAAGGATTAAGTGAAATAAAAAGTTTCATTCATATTTACAAATTTGAGGGAATATTGTTTTTATCAATTCATCCATGTTAGGTATGTGTACACCATCAATTCCATTCATCTGTATGAATAAAATAAAATAAACAAATAAAAAAATATAAATAAATACATACCGATGACATGATGTAGCGATGACATGACTTAGCGATGATATGACGTCACGATGACTTAGTGAGGACATCGGAAAATTATAATATAGATGTTGAGCTAATGAAAAATTTCTCACATTCTCCCCGCCCCCCCCCCCCCCAGCCCAAAACATGTATATAATATATCATTCAATGATATATTTTGTATTACTAAATTGACAATTCATTTATTAAATACAATGGTGCCGCTAGGGGGGCGCAGGGGATCGAGCCCCCTGAAAAATTTGAATAGCCCCCTGAAGCAAAAAAATTTTTTTTATGGAATCTTAATCCCTTGAACTAAAAATAAATTAATTATTTTGATTGCCCCTTGAAAGATTTCTTTTATAATTCTAGTAAAATATAGATTTAATTTTATTAAAATTAATTAAATATTTATTAAATGAATACTAATTTAAATATTAGATTAAATTAATACATATAAATTAGATTTTCACTATGTCAGCTAGCAATCAAATCAAATTTTGTGTTAAAAATAGAATATAAATATCACTCACTAAATATTAATTTAGCATTAACAGTTGAAGTTTAATTGACTATTATTATTTAAATTATTTTATAACCTAATTAAATAAATATAATCATTTATTAATTGAAAACTAAAAAAATTAATATTGTAAATTAGCAGAGTTCAAAATGACTAATCAACTGTATATTTATTTTTAAATTTTATTATCATACCTAGTCCTAAAAATATTTTCAAAGTCCAAATAAGTATAATAAAAAGTAAGTAGACATATAATTTATAATCCTCTATTATATACAGTTGTTTATAAAATATTAGATAATATGCCATTTTTATAGACGTATTTGAGAGTTATAATATATTACAGCTAATATTATAATGAATTTTACTAATAAATGCTTTTGATAATAAATATAGTAATTTGCTTTCAAGTATTTAACGCCATCTATTTAATTAAATATAATTTTAAAATTTAAACATTTTATTATTCATCCTACAATAGATGTAATAAATTTGATATCTTTTCTTTTTTACTTTAGGAAAGCTATTTTTTTCTTTTTCAAAAAACAGTTTTGATTTAAATTTTTAATACAAATATATTTTTGATATTTTTACAAACTACTATTATTTTAAGATATAATATACCAACTAAAGGTGGTGCGACAATATATAAAATCTTAATTTTTTCATCATATCATTCTGGTCCTTATTTTATAGTTCCAAAATGTTTCATTTCTAATATGGCATCATTGTCGTGTAAATAACTCAACGCTTCAATATATTTGCACAATGATTTCTTCCAAAGATTTTTAGTGTTTTTATTTTATCAATTTATCCAACATAATGAATTCTGATACTAGTTTACATCGTGAGTGTCATGGCTATTGTAAATTAACCAGCATCTATTATTTATGTTGCTATGTAATTTAAGATTATATTACAACGGCTGAGAGCATATGATTGTATATTTTAGATAAACAATCAATAATGATCAACTGTGTAGTCGTTTATATTTCATTTAAAATGGATGATAATGTTTTAAAAATATAATATCTCACAATAATTTTCTCGATTACTTATCTAGTTACCATCATGTCATCTAAAAGGAAGCTCTTACCACTTAATAGTTTTATGATTTGGATTGGTCGTTTATATGTTCTTCTTCAAGAATTGTTGATTTGGTTTAGGCCTATAAATTTTTCCTTATTAGTCCATTCTATAAAACATTGTTGAAAATGGTTACAGAGAATTATACTTGTTTGATAATCTTTTGTCAATGTAAGTTGCTAAGAATTATATTATTGAATTATGTGATTTTTTATATGCCAGTTTATTTTGTATGCATAATATAATAAATGACAAAATATGAAAATCAGAATAATTGTTCAGAGTTAACAAATTTTAAAAAAGTATAATATATTAATCGCAAATTGGGGGGTATGGGGGGGGGGCAAAGCCTTTAAAAAGAAATCTCTTATACTTATTTGGACATAATAAAATTTTAAAGTAAATATACAGTTGAATAGTCATTTTGAACTCAGCTAATTACAATATTAAATTTGTTAATTTTCAAATAATATATGATTTATAATAATTTAAATGATAAAAGTCAATTAAACTTCAACTGTTAAAGCTAAATTAATATTTAGTGAGTTATTGATATTATATTTTTAATACAGAATTTGATTGCAAGCTGACATAGTGAAAATATAATTTATATGTATTAATCTAATCTAATATTTAAAATAATATTCATTTAATAAAAATTTAAATAGTCTTATTAATTTCTAAATAATAAAATTATAATTACTTAATGGAATTATAAAAGAAATCATTCAGTGGGCAATCAAAAAAAAAATTTAGTTCAAGGGGATATTAAGGAGCCATTAAAAAAATATTTTTGCTTCAGGGGGCTATTCAAATTTTTCAGGGGGCTCTAGCCCCTGCGCGCCCTCCCCCCCTAGCGACGCCACTGTAACCTTTTGTTAATGTAAGTTGCTAAGAATATTATTGCATTATGTGGTTTTTAAAAACTATTATCAATTGAGGCATATGTATGAATTAATTAATCATTTTTATCACTTGTAATTCTTTAAACGCAAATTTGCTAAATACCGACCAAAATTTATTAAAATGTAATAAGATGATTATTATTTAATATATTAATACGGAATCACGTGGTCGAGTCCGGTCCCCTATATATTATCCCACCAAGGATGGAACCACCAAGTTAGAATAAGAAAAAAAACATGATCATTCCCGGGATTCGAATCCGGGACCATGGGATAAGTAAACCAAGCTCTTGCCTACTAGGCCATAGAGGCTTTCCAAAAATCACGATTTTTCAAATATATATTATAAATATATTTGGTAGTGCCTATCCAAATGAAAAATGAACAAAATTCAAATTTGATACATGGTACCTTAAGGTACCAAGCATCATTAACCATTTTTTTTATATCAGCAATCGAAAATATTTTATAATTTAATAAATAAATTTTGTATTAATATATCTTATTTTTAGAAATGTATTATATTGTTTTAATTATTTATATGCCGGTTTATTTTGCATGCATAATATAATAAATGAGAAAATTAAAATTCAGAATATTTGTACTGAGTTAAGAAATTTAAAAAAAGTATAATATATTAATATAAAACCCAGCCGAAGGCCCGCAAATTGGGGGGCATGGGGGGCGAAGCCCCTCATAATTTTTTTTTAGTTGAGCCCCCTGAGATTGTAAAGGCTAGCGACGCCCCTGATTAAATGTATTTAAAAGTCTGCATTCAAAGGAGTCAGCTGTATAACCATTTTGTGTTACATGTTAAATAAATGACAAAAATATGCATTAATAAAAGAAATAAGATGGTAAAGGTAATTAGTTAACGTGTATATAACAAAATGGCTCTACACCTGACTTCGTACGATTTTAATTTATAAATCTTTAATATAGTATGGTTGTATATATGTTGATATCACAATAAATGATAATTTAAAAGAAAAATAAGCAAAGGGTAATAATTTTTAAAATAACGAACATAATTCAAAATTTTAAGAAAAAGCTGTAAAAAAACATTTTTATAAAAAAAAGGAAAAATCAAAACTATTATTTAACAATGTAGCATGGCAAAATAACTGCAACTTGTGTAATTAGCAAGTGGACTAGATAAAATTATATAATTAGCAAAGAAATTATTTAATTATAAAAAATGGAAATGTTAAAAATTGAAGTAAAAAATATTGAAAATTGAAGTAAAAATGTTAAAAATTGAAGTAAAAATGTTCAAAACATAACTAAATTAAATATTAATAATATTAATAAAATTTGAGGAGATTTGCTATTCTAAAACTTAAATATAGGGAGAGTATCATTTTCAACTAATCATAGTGGTGATGTTTAATAAATAAGACGACCATTTTCATAAAAAAAAATGTATTCAACGGTAATATTTATCTCAAAGATAATTGAAACAGGTATATGGGATAAGCTTCCATTCCAAAATTAGAAACACCTAGATGATATAAAATAGACAAAAAACATGGAAAATATTATATTTCTTAAATTGAATCGAGGCCAACTTAGTTAACTGGAGATTATAATGAGGACTCCCATTACAACTCATCGGAAAACGAGGAAGTAATTTTCTTCTATATATTATATATTCTATATGAATACAATACCAAAAACTATGGCAAAATATGCCCACGATAAATAAATGATGGGCACAAAATACATTTACCATCATATACGTGTAATATGAAATAAAAATTATCAAAACCAAAATAAAATATAATATCAAGAACTATTATTCAAATATAAACCTAAATCTTCTATCTCGAAAAATTCATTTTTTAATGGTTATTCAAAACATGAGGGTGATTGTACATTTCAAAAAAAAAGGAAATTTATGGGGAAAAATAAAAATATAATCTAAAAAGATTATTTAAAAACTTGTAAAAAAAAAGGATAATAATAACGAATCTTAAAGGTAATGAGACTGAAATATAATAGTAAACAACGACAACTATAAGATAACAGCTGATACATGATATTAATAGTTTCAAATAATCAAACGATATCGATAGCGATGATGATAAATACTAGAACTATAACCATCACTAAATATACAATATATAAATTCTAATTCATCTAAGAACATAACCACTAGGATTAGCTTCCCAAAAAGGGAATATTAGATATGACAATAATAATAATAAAAATTTTATTTGAATATTGATAAGGTACAACCTTATAAAATAATATTCACAATTTAATTTGTTTATTTTATATATTAACTATAATCAGGCTTGTTAATCGATCCTTTTAAAAAGATCGAATCCCGATCATGATCTTTTCAAAAAAAGAGGAACGAAATCCAGGATTATCAACCTTTTTTTAAAAAAAGGATCGCGATCACAATCATTATCCTTTTCTTATTTAAATTTCTGAAGGAAATTTTTGATCGAAAATTAACTAATATAAAAATAAATTAAATAAGGTATAAATTTATTGTAATAGAATAATATAATATAAGTATAACAATTAGAAAATATTTATTTAAAATTAAAATTAGCCTTTAATAATAAATTTTTTTATAAGTTATTATCATTTAAACATCCACGTCTTTCATTAAGCACATGCTTAGCTTTACTAAACAAGTACTCCATAGGAACGCTTGATGGCAAAGGTGTGTTATATTCAATAAATATATTTTTTTAAATTAACATAAGTATTAAAAATATTCATTGAATCATCATTTGAATAAAAAAAGATATTAATGGAACGAGCATTTTGTGTAGAATTTTGAATTTTTCCCCAAAAAGGTATCTATTTCTCATCCATACATTTATTTGAAGCATTTGCATGTGGTTGATACTGCATATTTTCTAAATGGGCAATTAACCTTATTTGTCCAACTGATTTTGTGGCAGATTAATATAAAGTCAATTTAGATTAAATTTTGGATGAATTTTGCTCCAATATGCTACTAGTGTCATCATACAATGTAGGAAATATATTAAGAAATGATAATTAATTTATTATTAAATAAGTGTTCGTTCATATAAATCAGGTATCTGCAAGACTTATCCCTTATTAACACATCAATATATATTTTATTAATTATTGTAAACAATTCTTGTCATATATATATTGTTAAGCTCCTCGCAAAAACAACAAAAACTGTATTTTTAAAAGAATTAATTACTTTTAATTGACTTTTGATGTCTGAACTACTAATATTTGAAAAAGATATTTAGTTCTTACATAAAGAGCATTTTGCACTAATCATTATGTTGTTATTTCCATCTGTTTCACATAAAGTAAAATACTTACGAAATTATGAAATGGTAAAAGATTCACATTCTCACTTATATCTGCTGCTACATTATCTTCTAAATCTATAATGGAGGACATTATTAAAACCTAGAATTTATTTATAGGCTCTAAATCTCGTTATAGATAAAATTTAGGAAATTGTTGAAATGTAAAATATGGTGGAATGGAAGTGGATAAAATATAATGTAAATAGTTATTTTTTTAAAAAAATAATATTTTTTATTTAATTTCCAAAATTTTCATTTTATTTTTTTTAAAGGATCAGGATTGAATATTAAAAAAAATGATCACGATCCTCAATTTAAGTCAGAATCATAAATCCAGGAAAATTGACAAATTTAGGATCGAATCCAGGATCGACGATCTTAATAACTCTGACTATAATATATTTTTATATTACTTATTCTAATTTAATTTAATGTAAATAGTAAATCTATATATAGTCATATTTGAGAAGATAAAAAAAAAAGGAAATATGTTATAACTTAATAAAAATATAAATAAAAATATTGTCATTATAAAATTATCCACCATGTGTCTTTTAAATTACCTAAATTCATAGGATTTTTCATCTTAAGCTACTCATTCGCTTCGAATACGTCCAAAGTATTTATTTTTTGTACTATTGATAAAGTTTAAAGGATTCATCACCTGCAAATTTTAGTAAATAATCCTTGAAAAATCTTTTATTTTTATTATCATTCCTTGATCAATTGGTTGTATTACTGATGTCATATTTGTTGATAAATCATTTTTCAAACAAAGTTCCATATATATGTTTGTTTACTCACACAACAAATAGCAAGTAAGCCCAGTGTTGATCAGTATCATGAATACTTGTATTTAAAATATTAAATACTTTTATATATTTATTTTTAATATTAATTGAATGATTTAGAGAGTATTAAGCATATGTATTTTAAATAAAGGAGAAAATTATAATATCTAAAATTGATATTTATGAAATCCTAGAAATTAGTAATATATAAAATTCAATGAAATCACAGTAATTAATGAATATAAACATATTTAAAATAATTTCAACACAATAAATACAAAAATAAATCAAGAAATTAAAGTAAAAGATTTCATGACAAATTAAATTATAAGATTTTAAAATCAAAATTATATCAAAAACAAGGCGTTGTCGAAATATATGGTAACATTAAAATTTATGATATTTGGGATTGGTTAAATTAAGGAGACTACGCTTCATGAATGATCACTTCTATCAAATATCAGAATTCATCAATAATCCAGTTCAATAATTTTTTTGACCGACCCCCCCCCCCCCCTTTTTCATTTATATTCAAATATAATTCTCTCAGACGTCACCAATGACATATAATAATACCTAGACTGACAATTCATTCATAAAAAGCATGTATCAATTGAAATCAACTGGAGACGCCATAACACCATGTTGAGTCATCGATGATAATTTGTCTTACAACCACTTCTTAATATAAGTAATACTATTGTTATATTTATTGGAAATGAGGAAAACCTAGCGTAGCTCTGTTGTGTATTCAACGTTAGAGGGCGATGCGCTATATATCACGTATCACGTAATTATTTTACTAGCTAGTTCTTAATATCATGAGTCCATTATTATGGTAAGAAATCAAGACAGATTAAATTTTTAGAATACATATTAGCATTATCCAACTATAAGAGAATTGATAGAATTTAAAATAAACTAATACCATAACATATTATAATAGCATTATGTCTAATGTAAAATTGATAGTTTCTAAATTGAAAGTTTGAATACATAAAATTATATTGATAAATGCCTGCTTTCATGGCAGATGGTGAACAACATAACTGCTAATTTGAAAGATTGAATGTATATAATTATTATATTCTTAAATGCCTGTAATGGATTGTAATACCCAATAGTAGACCCATATATTATGTTGGATAGAAGTTACTGTTCTCAATGTTCTATTTTAATACTTGGAATTTAAGGGCCCCTAGTGTGAATGGACAAAGATGCCATATTTCTGGCTCTGTCCCTTCTACCCCTCTTCTAGCAATCCCTCACAGTTCCCTCTTAAATCCTTTGATACAGATATCTATTCTATCTACATCAAATTGTGTTGATATTACAACTTCAAACATTCTCAAATCTAATCCAACTTCAAACATTCTCGAATCTAATCCTGACATTCATATCATAATTCCTTCATTGACCAATTCCTTGGCCTTCCCAAACCTCGTCTGATCTCTAGAATTCCAAGATGTGCCAGACAAGTGGTTTCTACCAATTATGCCCAATTTCTCTTCTAAGGACATGTGGTCAGCCTTCCTTTTATTTTGTCACAAATCTTTTCAAATTCCTGCTGCGAATGGTAATTCTTTTACTAGGAATATTATTCTAATGCTAATTATGAACCACATATTATCATAACTCATAACTGCAACAAAAAACAGGACGATTTAAATTTCAAAATTGATAACAAAATAAACAATTTGGACATAAACGGTGCTCTCAGACTATGTAGCTCCTTTGACATACTTGCCCAGTGGACGCAGTGTCATACCAAAGACTACTAGACAGGCATCCCCAGACACTGAAAGCTATAATGATTTATGAAACCAAAAACCACCCTTCTCCGATTTTCACTTCGGAAGAAGTATTTAAATCAGTGAGATCTTTTCAGAAACAAGGCTCCTAGATTTGAAGGTATCAAACCTTTATTTCTTCAAGATTTAACTACTCCCATCCTCAACAGTCAAACCTCTTTATTGGATAAAATAACTCAATTATGCAACAAGGTCATTAATGGTGAGGTACCAGATTTTGCAAGGGCCCTCTTTTTTGGAGTCAAACTTGTCGCCCTGAGAAAAAAGAATGGTGATATTAGGCCTATTGCTGTTGGTGCTTTATATAAAAGATTATGTTCCAAGTTAAAAGCAAGCAGAATTTCTGCACAAATATCTAATATACTTCTTCCTCTTCAATTTGGGGTGGTACGAGCTCAGGCTGTGAAGCAGCTGCACATATAACTCATATTTATGCTCAAAATACTACAATTGCTCAACATCTTGTAAAAATTGATTTTACAAATGCTTACAATAGCATTCACAGATAAGTAATAATTTCACAATTTATTAAAAGTTCCCAATTTTTATAAACTATATCCTCTCGTCCTATAAGAAACCATCACATTTGGTATTTGGCCATTATATCTTAACCTCTTCTGAAGGTATTCAGCAAGGTGATCCCTTAGGCTCCATATTATTTTGTCTTGGCATCAATGATTTGATTACTAAAATAAACAATGACTGCAAGTTGCCGTTACACTTATGCTATATTGATGATGGGGTCATCTCTGGCAAATCTGTAGAGGTGGTAAATCAATATTATTAAAGCTTCTACTGACAGCCTCGGACTGGCAATTAATCAAATCAAAACTGAGTACTGCGATATTATTATAATTCCGCAAAAAGTTTTTGGTTTTAGGCATGTTCCCTTAAAAAATCTATCGAATTTGGGCTCTCCCATTGGTGAGGAGTCAGTGAATTCTTTTTTTAGCGATATGGATGATATCTTTGAAAATTTAAAACGCATTCTTCCTTGTCTTTCCACTCATAAGGCCTTTTTCATAATTCTGAATTTCTTTAACATCCCTAAAATCCTTTATGCCCTATGATCGAGCCCATTATTTTTAGAGAGGGAACATTTAGTGAGATTCGAAACCAGAATAAGAGTCATCCTTAGCAACTGCTTAAATACACTTCCTTCCAAACATGGCGGCCTTGGTATAAGATCCCCATTGTCGATCTCAATATGTGTGTTCATTGCTAGCCACCTTCAGGCACGTATATTAATTGACCAACATCTATCTGTCCACGATCCTTTTTTGAAGACAGCTAAGAGAGAATGGGCAAAATCCGTCACAACCACAACCCTATTTCCGATCTCTGTAAAGCAGAAGGATTGGGATTTATCACCTGTGAAAAACTCCGTTGATTACCTTATTTTGAGTCTCTCAGACCATTGGCTAGATCCACATTTATTGAACTTATCAAAGATCGGAGATATGAATTTTTAGATGTTATTCCATTTACCAATCTCAAACTCGAATTGAACAACCATGAGCTCAGCTATGCTCTATGTATCAGGCTCAACATTCCCTTTTCATTACCATATAAATGCAGCAAATGCCATACTGATGATAACAATATGGCGCTGTATCCTTTATATTGCAATCGTAATCCTGGTCGGCAAACTCGACACTTGAAGTGCAATCAAATCATATCTCTTGCACTCAGGTCAGCTGGTTTTCCTAACTCAATGGAGCCTTCTGGCCTATTTTCCAATAGTAGGCGTCCTGATGGGGTCACACGTATCCCATGGTCTCAAGGAAAATTTCTAATATGGGATTTCTCTTGTCTGGACACTAACTCCCCCTCCAACTTTAACGTTACGCTCTGAACAGAGCTCAAAATTTTAAGATCGGCAAATATAGCGCTGATTCCTCAAATTACATATTCATAACTATCATTTGCCCCACCTTAACTACATATGGTTTGCTAAAAACATTTTTAAAGACGTTGACCGCCCAGTGGTCCCTACAAAAAGGGGGGGGGGTCCGAAGCAACTATATCAAAAAATTTGAGTGGGGGATTTTTTTTTTTAAAATTTATTTAAAATTTTTTATTTTAAAATTTTGAGTGGGGGTACTTTTTTAAAAAATTATTTATTTAAAATTTTTTGTTTTAATATTTAAAAATTTTTTAAAATTTAATTCTTTGTTTTGCTACATCTATTCATATCCAATTGATTTCTGGTTGATGTTTGTAATAATAAGATCCCCCTTCCCCTCCCCCTTCCCCTCCCCCTTCCCCTCCCACTTATTATTTAATTTAATATGTATTGATGGAAATTTTGGTCGATGTTTAATAAATTAGGTTGTTATCCAAGATTTCTTGCCATAAATTATTTTTCCAATTTCAAAATATGCCGAAAAATATTACCAAAAAAATAATATGTGTTAGAAAAAAATATAATGTTTGACTCTTTTAATGATCATGGAATTTAATCGTGATATTATTGCGCATGAATCTTCACAGGCACATATGATGGCCGATTATGGAAGGCTTTCACACAACAAAAATTCCATATTACAATTTATAATACCCCAGAAAGAATGTGTAGATAATAACCGTTCTATCATAAGAATAATAATAAGATGTCTACGTTATTTAATATCTCGTAACCAAGCCTTCTGGGAGAAAACAAGAAGGCAATATGACGGGTCTTATTAAACTCATTGCAGATTCTGAACCTATACTGGGAGAAAAAAAAATAAGGAATTAAAAACGAAATTATATTCAAATCTATTATCATATAATAACATAAATATTCTCATTGAAACCATGAATATGGTTATAAAAAAATTCAATATGAGATTGAATTTAACAGGTGATTTTCAATCATAGTTGATGGCACATGATATTTCGAAATCAGAAGCAATAGCTTTTATAGTAATATATGAAAATAGTGAGACGCCTACGCCCAATGAAAGACTGATAGACATACATTGTATGGGAAATACAAATTGTCTCGATATTAAAAATAATATAATATCCAAACTTGCATGAATTTACCTCTTGAAGTCCTAGTTGGGCAAAGCTATGATGGCGTCTCAAACATGAGTGGAAGAATCAATGGAGTGTAGGCTTTGATTAGAGCGGAGGCGCCAAAGGCAGCTTTTATTTAGTGCTATTGTCATCGATTAAATTTAATCATTGTTCAATTATGTCAATCAATAAATGAATTACGAAATGTTTTAGAAATATTAGACGAGATTATATATTTTAATGGTGTTAAAAGATATGAGGTGCTCAAAGCATATCAGAGTAATGCAGTGACAAAATCGCAACAATTTCTACGCATTAAGAATACCACTCGGTAATATAATCTTATTTGTTTAGATAGAAGCTGGCTATCGTCTTATTCTTATAAAGCTATTGTAAATTATTTTCTACTTTATGATGCCCTTTAACAAATTTAAAGGATTCTGAAGATCTGCCATTTCCACTATGGCTAGTGCTATAGTCTTTAGAATAGAAAAATTTGATTTTATCTTATCACTTTGTCTTTTGGATAAAATATTGTTGATAACAAGTTTGGCTTGAACAAAATTGTAAACCATTTCGAAGGATATAGGATTTGCAATAAATCAAATTCTGGCAAAAGATTGCTTAATTAATTTGAGAAGTATGATATAAATTATTGTCTTAATTATTTTTTAATCTTAAAAGATTATAACACTAAATTTTTGATGTTATTTCAAAGGCACAAGATTTTATGAAGGAGAGAAATCTACCTTTTGATTTTAAAAGTTCTAGACTTCAAACATTACAATCCAAAAAGGAGAGGTATATTATATATATACTTTCTCCATTAAATATAATAAATATTTTTAGCTTTAAAATAGGTGTGTTTTATGCTGCACTTGATTTGATTATTATGCAGTTTAATGAAAGATTTAATGATCAATCGATAAAATTTTTAAATCAAACATCATTTTTTACACCAAAGGGAATGGCGGAAAAGTCAATTATTAAAGAAGATATCGAGGATATCTGAATTTTACCATTTAAATTCAAGTCAAATTTTCGAAGAAATGTTGAAGTTTAGAAATATTTATAAGATGGCCAAAATGGGGGATGTAATTATTACTCATGACCTAGAGGTTCAATAATCTAAAGATTTGTCAGATTCTGAGAATTGTAAATTTATTTAATTAAAATACTTATACCAATACATTATTTAGCTTCTTCTGATGATGATGATAATTCAGGTACTTATGATTCAGAATGTAAAAACTATTCATTTATTTTACCATATCGTCTACTTTAAAATTTTTCTGCTTTCCCTAATTTAACAATTTTATATAAATATTTATTAACCATTCCTACAACCTCACGTACTGCCGAAAGAATCATGAGTAAAATTAAATTAATTAAAACAAGACTTCGTAGTACCATGAAAGATCCATTTCTCAATAATTTAACCATTTTATCAATGGAAAAATTTTTATTTAAACAATTAAATATTGATGAAATTATAAATTCTTTCGCTTTCTCTTCCCCTAATTTATCTAAATTATTAATTTAAAAAATATTTTTAAAGTAGGGGAAATGTGGCATAAATGGCCATGTTTTTGCTTTTTTGAAAAAAGGTATTAAAATTTATGTTTAACCAAACAAATTTTATACCAATGTGTAGCCTAAATATTAATCTTTAAAATAAAATTAGAATCAAAGCTATATGTATAAGTTTATGAGCTAGATGAGGTTATGTGAAAGTTGTTTTTCTGGCCAGTCCAAACATAGTATGTATTGACTGGCCATATACTATGTGTTAATTGGCCATAATATATTATTTAAGAATTTATTTATAAATATAAAATAATACAATATGAAATACTTGTTGATATTTCTACATTTTTTTAGTTATATAAAAAATTAATTATACACTAATTTAATTAGTATTAAAATCTCAATTTATTACCGCATCTATTTAATGATAATATTATAAATTAATATCTTAATTATCATTTTACTAAACATTCTTAAGCTTCTTCATCATTTTATTTCACCAAATGTTGTTTTGCAAGAGCTTTTCATTTTAATATGAGTATGTGAATGAGCGAATTGTGGCCAATCATACATGGCCAGTCAATACCCACCTATCTATTATTATTAAGCGCCTTATATGTCTATTAAATAAAGCTTTTAAAGTCTAATTTTTTGTGTGAATAATGCTAAATGCCTAATGATAATATTTATATAAAATATCAATAATCTAAATTAGTAATATTTTCACCAAACAAAAAAATGTGTAAGGTGATTTTTCCAGAAAGAGGTACTAAAAACAGTTTATTATTTTTTTATTCAATTACTATATTCAATAAATGAACTTAGGTAAGGTACATATCATAAATATACACATTTTGACCAATTTTGAGAGAAATTGGTCTAATAGATAAAAAAAAAGGGTGGTGGCCAGTCTTCAACCATGGCCGTTTATGGCACATTTCCCCTATATATTTTTTGCATTTTATTTATATTATATATTAAATGATGCAATAAAAATTATTTTTGAAATTTATGGGTGTCATAAAATAATTAACATTTTTTCGAAGGGGGGGGGGGTACTTTTCAGGGGGTATTCTGCTTTGTTCGCTATGAAAGTTTAGGGGCCACTGTGGCCGCCTAATCAGAAAAAATTCTGGGGAGCCTCGAGAAGGTTTTTACTTAAGGCAGAGCATCGCAATAGCCATTCTTAGGCTAATTATATTTGTTTTATTAATTCGGTCTCTCCTGTGATTAGGTGAAGGAGGTTTTGAATAATTTTGCTCCTTTCTTTCGCTTTTATTTATTTTGTATTTTACATTATTTTATAATTATGCCTCAATATTGTCCTCTTGTTATTATGATTTTCTTTTTCGTAATCGTTTACTAATTATATTAATTATATATTTTTCATTTTATAAATTATACAATTATAAATTAATTACTAGATTTAAATAAAGATTTTTATAACTTTATATTAATTAAAATATTAATTTATTATAATTATAACATTCGTATGATCTTTTATTAAATATATCGCGATTTCTACTTATGACCTTAAAATATATCGCGTTCTACTTATGAATAAAATATATCGAATTTACAAGCTTGAGTCATTATCGGCTAAATTGAGCCTATATACGCAGCTAATATTGAGTTAAAAAATATGAGGTGTATATTTGTATTAAATTTAATATTAAATGTATTTTATTCATAAAGTTTTGAAGGAATATAACACCATCCTTTTGAAGAAGGTGAACGTTGAAAGCAAATGCACTCGATTTTTGTCATTGAACGTTGAAGAAGAATGCGTCTGATTTTTTTTATAAATGCACTAGTAGTTTATAATCCCACATTATATGCTCACCCAAATGTTCAATCTACTATCATGTTTGTTCTATGATATAAATCTTAGCAATTTTTTATTATTTTGCCTGTAATCAGGGGCATCGCTGGCCTTTAAAATCTCAGGGGGCTCAACTAAAAAAATTTTATGGAGGGCTTCGCCCCCCATACCCCCCAATTTGCGGGCCTTCGGCCGGGTTATATATTTATATATTTTTTAAAATTTATAAAACAATACAATACAAGACATTTCTAAAAATAATATTTTTTAATACAAAATCTATTTATTAAAGTATAAATATTTTCGATTGTTGATAAAAAAATTTTGCGTCTAAAGAATTATAAATGATAAAAAAGGTTAATTAATTCATATATATGCCTCAATTGATAATGGGTTTTGAAAACTACATAATATAATATTAGCAACTTATATTGTCAAAAGGTCATGAAACTAATATAACTCTCTATTACCATTTTAGATAATAGAATGGACTAATAAGAAAAAATTTATAGACCTTACCAAATCAACAATTCTTGAAGAAGAGAATATAAACGACCAATCCAAATCATAAAACTATATGGTGGTTAGAGCTTCCTCTTAGATGACATGATGGAAGCTAGATAAGTAATCGAGAAAATTATTGTATGATATTAAATTTCTAAAAGATTATCTTCCATTTTTAATGATATATAAACGACTACACACTTGACCATTATTGCTTATCTAAAATATGCGATCATGTGCTCTCAGCCACTGTAGTAATAATCTTAAATTACATAGCCACACAAGATGCTGGTTAACAGTCCTAGCCATGACACTCACGATGGTAACCCATATCAGAATTTATTCTGTTAGATAAATTGATAAAACAAAAACACTAAAAACCTTTAAAATAAATTATGCAAATATATTGAAGCCTTGAGTTATTTACACGGCAAAAATGCCATATTAGAAATGAAACATTTTGTAACTACAAAATAAGAACCAGAGTGATATCATGAAAGCAATTAAGATTTTATATATTATTGTCGCACCATCTCTAGTTGGTATATTATATCTTAAAATAATAGTAGTTTGTAATAATATTAAAAATATATTCGTATTAAAAATTTAACTCAAATCTATATTCCTAAGAAGAAAATAGCTTCCTAAAAACACGTAAAAAAGAGAAGAAAAGATATCGAATTTATTACATCCATTGTGGGATAAATAATATAATACGCTTAATATTAATTATATTGTCAATTATTAGATGGCGTTAAATATTTATAAGCAAATTGTTACTTATATTTATTATCAAAAGCATTTATTAGTAAAATTTTAAAAATATTAACTGTAATATATTATATAACTGTCAGAGGCATTTTACCTAATATTTTATAAAAAATATATATAATAGAGGATTATAAACTATATGTCTACTTACTTTTTATAAATAAATCTTTAATACTTATTTCGATTTGGACCTTGAAAATAATTTTAGGAAGAAACATGATAATTAAATTTAAAAATCAATAATATAGTTGATTAGTGATTTTGAACTCGGCTAAAATATTAAATTATTAATTTTCAATTAATAAATGATTATATTTATTTAATTAGGGTTATATAATAATTTAAATAATAAAAGTCAATTAAGCTTCAACTGTTAATGCTAAATTAATATTTAGTGAGTGATATTGTTATATTTTTAACAAAGAATTTGATTGCAAGCTGACAGAGTATAATATATATGTAATAATCTAATCTAATAATTAAAATAGTATTCATTTAATAAAAATTAAGATAGTCTTATTAATTTTTTAATAAAATTAAATTTATATTTTACTCAATAGAATTATAAAAGAAATTATTCAGAGGGCAATTAAAAACATTTATTTTTAGCTCAAGGGGATAAAGGAGCCATTAAAAAAATTTTTTGCTTTAGGAGGCTATTCAAACTTGGGGGCTATAGCCCCTGCGCCCCCCCCCCTAGCGACGCCACTACCTGTAATGTTTATTTCTTTAAAATATTTATTAAGCGGATTGAAGCATTAATATAATAAATATTCACTAATTATTGATATAAGTATTTTCACTCTTAAGGCATGATATACATTTGGCTTATAATAAGGTTACTTTTTTTGTGGGTGGAAAATTGATCAAAGAATTAATTAGTATTCTATATTTTCTATTCTATCATGATGTCAATTTCGACCATTCTTATCTTGCTAATAGTTTTTTTTTCTTTATACTGTTTATTAAACGGATTAAAATAATATATAATTAACATGAAACATTGTTAAAATTTTCAGAATAAATTCTTTCAGTAGCTTTTTAATCGTAAGACTAGCCAAAATTTTGTTCCTTATATTTTTTTTATTTTTTTCTTTATACTGATTATTCAGGGGCGTCATTAACCTTTGCAACCTCAGGAAGCTCAAAAAATTTTTTTTTTCTTTTTTAAAGCCAACATTATCTAAAATTACTTTTTTCAAAGCTAATTCTTACCTATTTTTATTTTTTTAGTTGTATAAAAAAATTTAAATTTGGAGGGGGATCTTCAAATTTTTCAGGGCTCGAGCCCCTGCGCCCCCCCACCCCCTAGTGACGCTACTATGATTACTATACTGATTACACCCATTGGGACTAATAAAGCATGAGAAAACATTGACATATATTTTAGAATTAGTGTGTAAAATTGTTCAGTCAACTTTAATGGGCGATAATATTAAGATATTATAGCAAAATATTAATAACCACAGGAAAATCAATAATATCTAACCATAATTTTTATAAGAGGTAGCAGAAGGGGGCAAGTGTTGGTTTAGGGGGGAAGGGTCCACAATGATCTTTTTTAAACAGCCAATATCAAACAATTAAATATATATTTATTAAATATTAACTATTTTCAAACATATTTAAGTATTTAATTTCAAATTAAAATGAATAAAAATTATTTTTACAATATTTACCCTATGAAATTAATAATTTTTTAAATCTTTTAAATTAAATAATTTTGGTAGGAAACCTTATATAATTTATTTTTTATTTTTTTACCTTTATAATATTAATATTAAAAAAAATCATAATTAATCAATTGTGCTTTAAAATAATTTCAAATTAAGGTTTAGATTGTAAGATAAATACCATATATCTACAACATGTTTTAGTCTTCTTAATGATTCATGATCCATCATTTTAATAGGGGGAGGTTAACACTGTATGATATGTAATATTTATTCATATAAATTTTGGTAAATTATCAAATACATATCTTTTCATACTCATACCTTTCTGAACTATCATAACTTTCTAAATATGTTTTTGTTAATTTTCATGAATTGTTTAAGTATGGCAATTGTGAGATATTGACAAATAATATTTTGTTGTAATTGTATCGGTTCATATTTATCTACTATAATTTAATTTGGTAATTTTTTGTGGCACTAAGTAATAATGCCAAAATTCTTTATCTTTTATTTTTAATTAGTTTCTTCCCCACTATTAAATTGTCAATTTTTTAAATGTAAATTGCAATATTCTATACTGTTATCACTTTTATTTTTAAAAAAATATATAAATCTAAATATATCTAAAAGCATGACAAACCTGAAAATGAAAGTAAATTTAAAAGTATTTTCTGTTTTAATTTCCATAAATATTTATTTAAACCTTTGTTTTACTAATGTGAAAAATATTAAAATAAACATTTTTTTTCCTCTTTCTATTATAGATTAGATTCAGTAAAAAAAAAAAATTGTTAATAGAATTTGGACTCCGGGGTAAATAATTCTTTTCTATTAAATCCTCTAGCTTCCTCGATATATTCTGATTATTAAACATTATCCTTCAAAATGTGATTTATTTGAATTTTTTTTATATATATATTAGATATTATATGCTATAATTTTAATTCTATCTGTAATATAATTAATTATGTGCAATAATTATGCTCAAATTTATGTTCTATACTCTATAAAACTATGCCATTTATGATAGTTGCAATTATGACATAATTTATGGAATAGGCTGTTTAAATATATATATAATATATTTATAAAGTTTGCATTACCGACATTTTTTAAAACGTATTTGTATTTATATTTAAATACATACATTTATAAGTGTATTTTGAATTTGAGATATAAAACCCCGGCCCGGCTTCTACTCGTCCTGAGCCATTTAAAAAAAATAATCTTGGGCTGAGTTAGGCCTAAAATTTAAAAAAAGATTAGGGTATTAGAGTCGGGCCGGATCAAATTCTTGTAAGAAGCAAGGTACAGATATATATTTTTTAAAAATTATTGAATTTTCTAATTTCATTTAATATATTCGGGCCGGGCTGATAAATAATATTTTTTTATTTCATGTCGGGCTTTTCTGGATAAATGTTAAAAAAAAGTGTAGGATCAAGCCGGGCCGGACAAATTTAAAAAAAAAATTCGACCCTGGCTTGAAAAATATACTCAATGTAAATCACTAATTTGAATACATTTTTTTTGAAAATTTACCCAATCCTGGATACATTCATAGCTTGGTTTTCTACGATTAAAATATTTTCAGAGCCTTCATTACTTTATAGAAAAACAAAATAAATAAATTTTCTCAAGTAATTAAACCTTCAATTAGAATTTAATTTTATTGCAAATGTTTTGATCATTCAGTATCATGACAGTTAGTAGCCATTTAGACAAAGGGATAGGTTTAGGGTTCAACCCCCCCCTCCATCAATGGAAATTTTTTTTCTTTCTCTCTTTAGCTTTCACCTTTTCTAATGGTAAGCTCCTTCAATATCTCTCTCCACCTTATGCTATTTATACTATCTCTTTTATCTAGTTTATACTTCTTTACGTTTGCCCATCACTTCCAAACTCTCAACCTTATTTCCTATGTAGTTCATGGGCCTTCTCATTGTGTTCCCATACCACCTAAGTCTGTTCACCATTATCTTAGTTTTAATAGGCTAGGCACTACCTTTTAACTTCCTATTATTCTTGTAAGCCGACCATTGATGAACTTCCTCGGCTATTGTGAAGCCTTTGTGCTACGGACCATTGTTATATGGCCCATATACATACTGTATTATTCTTATATATTTTTTGGGAACCTTTTTGTGGCGTAGCGACCACCAGATAAGATTTCTTGGGATTCTATCGAAGGATATTTCTATATCGAGAAAGACCATGTGTAGCTTTTTGTTCTTTTCCCTATATTTTTCACTCATTTGTCTAATTGCGTGGATAGCATCAGTTGTTGATCTTCCAGGCATAAAGCCAAACTGAGTCTCTCCTATTTCGATTATGTCTCTTAATCTTTTTTCTATTATTTTTTCGTATAGTTTTAGACAGTGTGACATTAGTTTTATGCCCCTGTAATTTTGACAATTGTGTGGGCCCCTTTATTTTTGAAGATAGGGACTAGATAGATCTTCCTCCATTTTTGAGGAGGTATTTTATTGTATAGATTTGTGAGGAAATGTATTCCATCATCTCCTAGTGCTTTAAGGCTTTCTATTGGAATATCATCTGGACCCCTAGCTTTGTTGTTTTCCATATGCTTGAGGCGTATGATTAACTCTTGTTCTGTTATTGGTGGTATAAGGTTTTGACATGGGGAGTGTTCATCTAGATGTAGTATGTGGAGATTAAAGTTGAGAAGCTCCTGAAAATATTATTTCCATCTATTCATTATTTCTTTTTCCTTTATTATCAATTTACCATCTTTATTCTTGATTACTTTCGGAGCTCCGTTTATATCCCTAGAATTCTTTTCTCGCTGTTGGCTAATCTGTATATTTTATTTTGCCCTTCTTTGGTATGTAGTTCTTCATACCTGTAATCTTATGCCATAGATTTGGCCCTAGCTACCGCCTTTGTAGCTATTCTCTTGGATTTTTTGTATCTTGTATTGTCATCTGGGTTTTTGGATTTTTACCATATTTTACAAAGGGCTTTTCTCCTGTATAGTAGTTTGTACCTCTTCATTCCATCACCATAGTTCTTTGTATGATTTGTTACCTCCCCTTGTCAAGCCTAGTGTTGATTTGGCAGTGTCTATTAATCTGGATGAAATGTCTGTCCACATTTTTTCACTGACTTGTGAGGAATCTATTGTTTCAATGTTTGCATTGATTGCAAAGGCATCTGTCATTGATTTTAATTTACCCCATTTGATGCATGATTCAAGTTTTATCTTGCTTTGAGTGGATTTATTTTTGAGGTGTAAATAACTTGTGTTGCGCGGCAATATCTTCTCCTGGGATGACTTTGCAGTCTTTTACATCTTTTAATCTTCTGCGAGTGATTAGCATGTAATCTATCTGTGTTTTCCTTGTACCACTTTCATATGTTATTAAATGACTGTCATTTTCCCTATAGTAGGTGTTGGTTAAGGCAAGGTCGAAGGCTTGCACAAATTTCAGTATATGCTCTCCTTCATCATTTCTCTCTCCATATCCAAAACCACCATGATGCCTTTTGTAGCTGTCTCTTGCTTTTCCCACATGCGCATTTAAGTCACCACCATTATAACTAGGTCATCCTTAGGGTATTCCATTACAGTTTCATAAAGGATAGCTCTAAAGTCATCTTTCTCTTCTTCTTTGCAACCCGTTTGAGGAGCATATACTGAAAGAATGTGTAGGATTGACCAATGCAGAGTTTTATTTTCATTAGTCCATCAGAGATCCTGTTGACTTCTATCACTGAGGAAGTTAGATCTTGACTGAGGATAATGCCGACACCGTTCCTATTGCTAACAATTTCATTATAGTACAATTTATACCCATCTCCAATCATTAAGGTCTTATGACCGTCTCTTGTATGCAGGCTATATCAACTTTTCTCTTGTTCAACTGATGTCAATTCTCTCGTCTTACCTTTAAGTGTCCCAATATTCAAACTTGCTAATTGTCTTCTTTGCTTTGACCTTTATTTTACTTTTCACAAGATGGAGGTCTACACCTTGCGCTTCGCTTGGAGGGAAGGCCCTAGCTTTCATATTCCTATTTTTGTTTTTTTCCTTCATTTTTGTTTATCGGACAAGTATTCTTAGCATCCGGCTGTCCAGGCCTGTCGGTGATCGGAGATGTCATCTTTAAGCGCCGAAATTCATCTTACCATATGTCTTTACACATCAATCATCGAAGAAAAATCTGAAATTTTTTTGAAAATTCTTATGTTCCTTACCAGGATTGAATCTGGGACCTTCAGTTTTGTTTCCAAGCATACATCATAACCCACTGTGCCACCCCCGGAAAATATGAATAGGTAAAATTTTGTATTTTATTATGTTATCTAGTCGACATTTTTCTTTTATTTCTTTTAAATTAATTAAACCCCCTCCATACTTTTTTATTTATATAAAATCATTTAAGAAAATTTATTTATATATTTAAAGGTAACATAGAAAAATCTCAAAAATTTTAACAATACTCTGCACATTTAATTTTTAATCAAATTTCCACATAAGATTTTTTTTTAAAATTATATTAAAAAATAAATGAAAACGGAAGATTTTCTAAGATGTTATAAATCTTATGAGATGGATGTTTGATCTTTTCTTTTTCAAGTGTAAAAGCAAGTATGATTACTTTACTAGACCATGATTTAAACGCTTGAGAGGAAAATATAATCTATTATCGTTTTCAATTCCACAGTTAACAATCCATCTTATTTTGATATCACAAGTCGAATTTATTATTTTTCATGTTATCGCTACTAATTTATAAAAATATCAACTATACACAAGTATTAATCTAATTTTTTAAAATATATATTCAATTATATGTTGTATATTGCATGGTTCACTTAAGTAGAAGATACCCGGGTAAGTTGAGTTCAGGGAAACGTTGGCTCACTCCATTTATAATTTGAGCTATTATTTTATAAGATTAAAATTTGAGCCTAACATACACATGATTGACTAAAAAAAGATTTGAAAAATATTTAGTATTTTAATTTTCACAGAAGGAAATGTGTTTTGGTATGCCAAAAGTATAAAAAAATAATTGCCAACTTTATCGTATATATTTATAAATAAAGCTTTTAAAAATTTAATAAATAAATTTTAGGAAAATTTAAACTCTATTTTTCGGGTATGACTAAATACTGTCTTGCTAAACTGTCTTGCTAAAAAGCAATTAATTATAATTAATCATAATTTGATGATAAAATATCTTTTAAAGAAAATTTTTCAAAATCATTTTTTTTATTTTACATAAATCAATTTTTAATTAATTAATAAATTGATATTAAATATCAAATAATTTAAAATTCTATTTTTACTTAATATTTTTGGAAAAAAATTATATTTATTAGCTTATTACAACTTATATTTTATTTTTCAATTACAAAATTTAACAAATTTATATCCATAAGAGGGCGTTAAATACATAAATATGAAAATATATTCTATGGAAACCAGAATAAATATTGGATAGCGCTTTTTTTTGTATTTGGGTGTAAATACATGTGAAAAACCTAAAAAAATTTAAAAAATAGAGGTTTCTTTGAGATTTAATTAATGAGTAGGTTTAGAAGCGAAAAATAGTAGAAAGTTTGTAAGGAACATATTGCTGGCGTTATTGATCAAAATCTCTTCATTTTTGGTTTATACGTGTATATTTAGGTGTTAAACATTATCCTAAAAAATATTTTGAAAATATTATGATTTGACCGAATGCCGGGCTTAAAACCGACCACTTACTAAATATTCGATCTACCAAATTTGGTAGTATATTATTTGGAAAATGTTCATTTTTGGTTAATTTATCTATAAATACGTGCAAATCATTATCCCAAAAAATATTTTAAAAATATCACGATTTGACCGATAACCGATTTAAAACCGAAATACTGTCTTGCTGGCGTTATACATAGAAAATTCTTCATTTTTGGTTTATACGTGAACAATAACGTGTTTTCATTATCCTAATTAATTTTTTGAAAATATTATAATTTGACCGAATGGCGAGCTCAAAACCGACCACCTACTAAATATTCGATCTACCAAATTTGGTAGTAATATTATTTGGAAAATGTTCATTTTTGGTTTAAATATCTGTATATACGTGTAAATCATTATCCCAAAAAATATTTTAAAAATATCGTGATTTGACCGATACACGATTTGAAACCGGCCCAATGACTAAATACTATCTTGCTGGCGTTATACATGGAAAATTCTTCATTTTTGATTTATACATGAACAATAACGTGTTAAGCATTATCCTAATTAATTTTTTGAAATATTAAGATTTGACCGAATGGCGAGCTCAAAACCGAACACTTACTAAATATTCGATCTACCAAATTTGGTAGTAATATTATTTGGAAAATGTTCATATTTGGTTTAAATATCTGTATATACGTTTAAATCATTATCCCAAAAAATATTTTAAAAATATCGTGATTTGACCGATAACCGATTTGAAACCGAAATACTGTCTTGCTGGCGTTATACATAGAAAATTCTTCATTTTTGGTTTATACGTGAACAATAACGTGTTAAGCATTATCCTAATTAATTTTTTAAAAATATTATGATTTGACCGAATGGCGAGCTCAAAACCGACCACTTACTAAATATCGATCGAATATTTAGTAAGTGGTCGGTTTTAGGCTCGGCATTCGGTCAAATCTTTTCAAAAAATTAATTAGGATAATGCTTAACACGTTATTGTTCACGTATAAACCAAAAATGAAGAATTTTCTATGTATAACGCCAGTAAGACAGTATTTCGGTTTCAAATCGTGTATCGGTCAAATCGCGATATTTTTAAAATATTTTTTGGGATAATGATTTGCACGTATTTATAGATAAATTAACCAAAAATGAACCATTTCCAAATAATATTACTACCAAATTTGGTAGATCGAATATTTAGTAAGTGGTCGGTTTTAGGCTCGGCATTCGGTCAAATCTTTTCAAAAAATTAATTAGGATAATGCTTAACACGTTATTGTTCACGTATAAACCAAAAATGAAGAATTTTCTATGTATAACGCCAGTAAGACAGTATTTCGGTTTCAAATCGTGTACCGGTCAAATCGCGATATTTTTAAAATATTTTTTGGGATAATGATTTGCACCTATTTATAGATAAATTAACCAAAAATGAACCATTTCCAAATAATATTACTACCAAATTTGGTAGATCGAATATTTAGTAAGTGGTCGGTTTTAGGCTCGGCATTCGGTCAAATCTTTTCAAAAAATTAATTAGGATAATGCTTAACACGTTATTTTTCACGTATAAACCAAAAATGAAGAATTTTCTATGTATAACGCCAGCAAGACAGTATTTCGGTTTCAAATCGGTTATCGGTCAAATCGCGATATTTTTAAAATATTTTTTGGGATAATGATTTCCACGTATTTATAGATAAATTAACCAAAAATGAACATTTTCCAAATAATATACTACCAAATTTGGTAGATCGAATATTTAGTAAGTGGTCGGTTTTGAGCTCGCCATTCGGTCATAATATTTTCAAAAAATTAATTAGGATAATGCTTAACACGTTATTGTTCACGTATAAACCAAAAATAAAGAATTTTCCATGTATAACGCCTTCAAGACAGTATTTAGTCATTGGGCCGGTTTCAAATGGGTTTTCTGTCAAATCACGATATTTTTAAAATATTTTTCGGGATAATGATTTACACGTATTTATAGATAAATAGACCAAAAATGATTATTTTCCAAATAATATTAACACCAAATTTGGTCGATCTAATATTTAGTAATTGGTCGGTTTTAAGCTCGGCATTCGGTCAAATCATAATATTTTCAAAATATTTTTTAGGATAATGTTTAACACCTAATTTACACGTATAAACCAAAAATGAAGAGATTTTGATGAATAACGCCAGCAATATGTTCCTTACAAACTTTCTACTATTTTTCGCATCTAAACCTACTCATTATTAAATCTCAAAGAAACCTCTATTTTTTAAATTTTTTTTAGGTTTTTCACATGTATTTACACCCAAATACAAAAAAGCGCTATCCAATATTTATTCTGGTTTCCTAAGAATATATTTTCATATTTATATATTTAACGCCCTATTATGGATATAAATTTGTTAAATTTTGTAATTGAAAAATAAAATATAGGTTGTATTGAGCTAGTAAATATTTTTTTTTCCAATAATCTTAAGTAAAAATAGAATTTTAAATTATTTGATATTTAATATCAATTTTTTAATTAATTAAAAATTGATTTAAGGAGCCAAAAAAAAAAATTTTTTGCTTCAGAAGGCTATTCAAATTTTTCAGGGGGCTCTAGCCCCTACGCTTCCCCCTAGTGACGCCACTGCAGCTAAGATTATTTATATTATTATATATATTTTTAGGCATTCAAAAATCAAACATAGCAAGATATATATCAAAAAAGAAGAAAGTAGAAAATTATACATTACTTGCAATGAGAATGTATTTGCATACAACACCTCTACCCTTTAAGATTAGCTTTCCAAGGCTTCCTTCGTTAGTGCCCCACCTTCTCGCACTTCCAACTCTGAACCGTTCATTGAGGACGTTGTTGTCGTCCGACAAAACCTTAATTTATGCATTCCTCCGCATGCCCAACATGCTAATCGATTCTTCCTAACCCAATATGGCTCCATTCTTCGTTCTATCCTTTGTCTTCTGGGTATTTCCTGCAGTAACTCTCCGTATCTTTGTTGCGCTTCTACCCTTGCCGCTTCGAATCTGTTTGATTCGGCTGATCCATCTGCTTCCCTGATTTCCATCTTGATAATCTTGTTTCCTACTCTGACATATGATGCCATCTATAAAATTACTATAAAAATATATATCTTTCATAATCTTCTAATAATCTACTATTCACCTGATAATTTCTTCAGCGTTTAAACCCTCATATAGGTCTATCATTAAATTTATTTCCTCGAGAATGATTATACTCCTCATTGATCTCTTGAAATTATGATTCTCCTAATTATGTATCATCAATTTTCTTTCATCTAACAATATGATTCTCAAATTAGGTCTATCATCAATTTATCTTTTTTTAATGGTATCCCCTGATAAATTATGATTTTCATCATTATGTCTATCATCTATGATTCTCATAATTATGTCTATCCTCAATTTATCTCTTTAATTGTATTCCCCGGTATATTATGATTCTCATCATTTTGTCTATCATCAATATGATTCTCATAATTATGTCTATCCTCAATTTATCTCTTTAACAATTGATTCTTATAATTAAGTATATCATCAATATGATTCTCATAATAATGTCTATCATAAATTTATTTCTTTTAATTGTCTCCCATATCTTTTACTTGCCCTAAGCTTCTCAGTCTTACTTGTTTCAGGTGTTTATTAAAAGTGCCTTCTTGCCCTTCAATCTCTACTTCTACTTTCTTTTTTCCTACATTCTTACTTATTATACCCTTCCCCCATTTAACTGGACCCTCAAACAGTAGAATCCATACTAGACTTCCAACTTTAAATTTATCATCATATGTATTCTCCTTTTGCTTTATTCTTTCTTTCAGAAAATCTAATTCTGTTCTTGTTTTTCTACCTAAAAACATCTCAGATGGTGAATTTCCTTTGCTCGTTTTAGTATTGTTATATGCTAATAATAACAACCACCATTTTCCCTCTCCATATTTTTCTTTTTTTAGCCAGCTTTTAACAATAGCTACCATTCACTCGGCTTGCCCATTACTTCTCGGGTAATGTGGTGGCGATACTAAATGTTTAATATTCCACCTATCACAAAATTGATTAAAAACTCTACCTTTAAATGCTGGGCCTCCATCCGAAACTAAAGTTTCCATTAATCCATATTTACCTGCAAAATCTTTTATTTTAGTCAACGCTATCTTCGTAACCTGAAACCTGTTGAAAATCTATCCATTTCGATCCAGCATCTACCATAATAAAATATCTTCTTTTTTCATATTCTAAAAAATATACATGTATTCTTTTACATGGAATGTCCGTTTCTGGCCATTTATTAGCTTTATTCTTTGGTGGTACATTAGCCCACATGTTACATGTCTCGCAGCTTCTAGCTAATTCTTCAATTTCACTATTCATCTTGGGCCACCAAATATATTCTCTTGCTTTATTCTTCATTCTTTCTATGCCTTGATGTCCTGAATGTAATACGGCTAATGTATCTTTTCTTAACTTAATCGGTATCACTAATCGATATCCTCTCAATAAACAATTGTCTTCTATATTTAATTCATTCCTTATATTTTTAAAAGCTTTGTCTTCACCTTTCCATTCTGCCTCTCCTTTCAAACAAGTTCTAATTCTTATTAATTCTTCATCTTTTTTGGATATTTCCTCTATTCTTTCAAACGTTATCGGTTCTTCTCTTGTATCTATCTTCAAAGCTCTTATAACTTTACTATTTAATATTTCCTCCTCTTCTATATATTCTAAACTATTGCTACTGTATCCTTGTTTGTACTGTCTTTTTTAAACAATCTCGATAATATATCTGGTAAACAATTTTGTTTACCTACTCAAAATCGAAATTAAACTAAAATTAACCATCTCTGTAGTCTTGGTGACATCATAAGTTCTTTATTTTCTTTTTTGAATAAATCTACCAAAGGCTTATGATCCGTATATAAAATAAACCTTCTTCCAATCAGATATTCTTTGCACTTCTCTAGCCCGAATTTCACAGCCAGAGCCTCTCTCTCGATCGTGGAGTAATTTTTCTCAGTGCTACTAAACCGCCTCGATAAAAATAAAATCGGTTTCTCAACCTTATCAGTCATCTGTAATAAACCTCCTATACCTTCATTAGATGCATCAACCGCTAATATAATATCCAATTTCTCATTAAAACAATTTAAAATCGGTTTCTCTACCATCTTTATCTTCAATGTTTCGAAACTTTTCTCCTGTGTTTTTCCCCATTCAAACTTTTTATTTTTCTTTAATAAATCATACAACGGTGAGGCGATTTCTGCAAAATTTTTAACAAACCGATGATAATAATTCGTTGTTCCCAAAAACGCCTGTACTTCAGTCTTATTATTTGGGGCTCTCATATTCATTATCTTATCTATATTCTTTGCAATTGGAGCAATTTCATCTCCCTTTATAATATGTCCTAAATACTTTATTTTTCTTGTTCCAAAAACACTTTTATTAATATTAGCTTTTAAACCATTTTCTAATATAATATCTAACACTTTAACTAACCTAGCATTGTGTTCTTCTTCTGTTCTACCAGATATCAAAACATCGTCTAAATAATACATTATTCCCTTTATTCCTTGAAATAATGCCGCCATAGTTCTTTGAAATATTGGAGCTGATACTTTCAAACCAAATGGTAAACGACAAAAAGCAAATAATCCTCTATGCGTTGTAATCGTTAATATCTTACTTGTTCTCACACTTACCTTTATTTGCAAGTAAACATTCGAAAAATCTATCTTTGAAAAAATTGTTGCTCCTCTTAAATTAGCTAGCAATTGTTCTATTCTAGGTAATGGATATCTTTTTATTACCCATGGGTTAACTGATACTCTATAGTCTATACACAGTCTTAAACTGTTATCTGATTTTCTTATGGGAACTAACGGTGTTGCCCATACACTATGCATTGGTTTTATAATTCCCTCTTTTAACCATTTGTCTAATTCCTTATTTATATCTTCTATACACGAAAACGGCAATCTTCTTGTGCTGCAATATTTAGATTGATAATCTTCTTCTAATCGTATATCAACTTCAAAATCTCTAAGAGTCCCTAATTCTTCTTTATAGACTTCCTTATATCTATTCAAAATAATCTTTATTTCTATGTTAAAACTGTCCTCAACAACATTCCGTTCTACCATTTTATTAATTCCTTGTTGTTTATCTTCGACTGTATTTACCTCTATTGTCTTTATATCTATTTCCTATTTTCTTCTAAGTTACTTCTATATCTAATTAAAAATTCTGGTGTTCGATTTTTGAGTTTATCGAAAACTATATCCTGTTTAACTCTTAAACAAGGTAAATCAGTCTTCTCTTTATCCTCACTTCTTATTATCTCATTCGTTATTTTGTTTTTCTCACGGACATTTTCAAACAAAGACCACCAATTATACTCAGGACCTATCTTTTCAATGTCATTCCAACCTAAAATAGGCTCTATCTTTAGTGTCGTAATCCATAACTTTACTTCCTTATTTATATCTAACAATTTTATCACATAAAAACCTAGAATTTTAACCATGCTACCTTCTAATTGTCTAACGTTTATTCTCTTTGCAATGAATCTTTCTTTTGGAAAATATTTATTAAAATCTTTTACACTCATTAGGCTAATCTCCGCTACTGTATCCAATAAAAAACATATCTCTGCTTCTTCAGCCTTTATCTTGACTCTCGGACATTTATTTTTCATTAAAAAATCCTCTAATTTAATCTTTCGTACATCTACACCAGTTACCTTTTATTCTATATATTTCAAAATTCCTACTTTCTACCTTTATATTTCTCTCTTTACCTATACTTCTATTATTATTATCAACATTAACACACTCATTATCATCACCGGATTTATCATTAACATTATTCTTACTTGAACTAAAATTATCACCATTAGCAAAATTATTATTACAACCTTTATCCTTAAAGTTAAAATATTTATTCTTACCTGAATTAAAATTATCAACATTAGAAAAATTATTATCATTACAAAATTTATCATTAAAATTAAAATATTTATTATTACCTGAATTGAAATTATCAACATTAGAAAGATAATTATCATTACAAAATTTATCATTAAAATTAAAATATTTATTCTTACCAGAATTGAAATTATTTACCTTAAAAAAATTATTATCATTACTACATTTATCATTATATTAAAATATTTACTCTTACCTGAAATAAAATTATCAACATTAGAATAAATATTATTATTACCAAATTTATCATTAAAATTAAAATATTTATTCTTACCTGAATTAAAATTATCAACATTAGAAAAATTATTATCATTACAAAATTTATCATTAAAATTACAATATCTCTCTCTTAGTCATTTATTGAAATTTTCTTGTGTGTGTCCTTCTTGGGCACAACTATTGCACCTTACAATTGAATTGTTTACTCTGCAACTTATAGCCACATGGCCATTCTTGCCACACCTCGCGCATCTTAGATTCTTCGTTATTTCACATTGGCGCGACATGTGGCCCGGCTGACCACAACTATAGCAAATTATTTGTCTGTAATTATCCGTTCGTATGAAGTTGTTTTGTCAAAAAACAAAGAGTTCAAATGTTTAATCAGAAAGAATAACTAAAGAAAACACGGAACTGAAATTTGGATCTATATCTTTATTAAGTCACAGTAAGTAAAATTTCAAAAGTTTATTTAAAATTGAAAATCATAAAAATTACAAAGTCATGATCTATAAAAAAAAACCAACAATATATATTGTTCTCTAATAAAAAAAATGACTGACATTTCTTTAAATATATACACTAGATAAACAAATACATATATATATATATAAATTGATTGACATTCTATTATAAAAGGTATCATTTATGACAGTTTATATTTCTTTTCTTATCTTCCTCTCTTAATATATTCTTAATATTTTCTAACTCTTTACTCTCTATCTTAACGTAAGTCGTATTTCTTCCTATAATTAAACCTAACATGAAACTTAAAATTAGCAACAAAAATATAATTATGCTTATATTTTCAAGTATTAAACTTAATAAATTTATTTGCGTAATATACATTAAAGTGTACTCAATAGCCACTTGATTAAAATAATTTTAATTAATCTTAAACAATTAAATAAATATAAACATACGAATAAAACCAATACAATGATCCAAATTTTATATAACATCAATAAGAAAACCGAAATTATCAAAAATTTTATATATATTAATTTATTTATTTATTTTTTTAACCTAGTTCCAATGTATAATTAGACTGACCTTCGATCTTCTAAAGCCTGGATCAATCACTATAAGGCACCACTGTACCAATATGGGATTGATATTTATTGCTGAGGCTAGTGGGAGAGACTGAATATAATGTAATATATAAAATTTATTAAATTCGGTAATCTTACGGATGTTACTCTCAATATAATCACTAGTCGGAAATCGTAACCAGTTTAATTCTAATATCCTTTTTTCTTTTTATCTTTATGAATGATTTTCTTTTATTTAAAATCTTTTCATTTTATTGATCTTTTAATATTCCAAAATTATAATTTCGTAAAAATTCATCCAAAAAAATAAGTAATCAAAAATTATATGTTTCTTTTTCAACTATAATCAAAAATATTCATATTCATAGACATTTTCAAATTAAATATATTTATTTGCATGCAACAAAATTAATAAAAGTTCACCTATATAAATTTGAATACCACAAAATTAATAATGACTCATCTATATATGTATTTGCATACAACAATATTCACACCATAAAGGTGTTTAATAAAGTGGAGAGAGATAATATTGCTAATTACATATTAAAACATTTAAGAAATTTTATAGACTGACCAAAAAAATGGTAAATAAGATTAACTTAAAACTAGATTTTAATTTAACATCTTACATGCAATGTTAAGGTAAATTACATTCCAGTCCTTATTATAGGGTATGACTAAATACTGTCTTGCTAACTGTCTTGCTAAAAAGCAATTAATCATAATCAATCATAATTTGATGATATATAATATCTTTTAAAAAAAATTTTTCAAAAACATTTTTTTTATTTTACATAAATCAATTTTTTATTAATTAAAAAATTGATATTAAATATCAAATAATTTTAAATTATATTTTTACTTAATATTATTGGGAAAAAATATATTTACTAGCTTATTACTTAAATTTTTTTTTCAATTACAAAATTTAACAAATTTATATCCATAAGAGGGCGTTAAATACATAAATATGAAAATACATTCTTAGGAAACCAGAATAAATATTGGATAGCGCTTTTTTTGTATTTGGGTGCATCGTCTACATGACAGGATTTTCACTGGATGCAAACCCCCTTCAAAAACCTTTGCCTACCCCCTAAAAAATTAACGTCACCTTCGGCGGCGGTGTCTCTTTATTATTATTTTCACCTTTATAATTATATTAATACTCTTTTCAGAGAATTTATAAGAATAACTTAAATTAATCTATCTCTACTACCAACTATCGATATTTTGTGAATATAAAAAATTTATTTTTTAGATAATAGATTCAATTAAAACCTCCATTATTTACAATGAATTAATTATTATGGTATTATGAGCTTGCTGATATATCTAAACCTTTAAATTAAAAAGGATAGCAGAAAATTTTATTTGGAAAACAATGTGTATATTTGTTTGCAATATATGGATTTGGTCGATAATTGTATTATAATATTTCTATAATAAAAGTATTAATTTTTACAGCAATAAATTTTATCCTATTTCATCTCAAAATTTAATAGATAACCCCCCAAAAAATAAATCCTACCCCCTCAAAAAAATAGGATGCAAACTGTTCCTACCCCTCCCGCTCATGTAGACGCTGTTTGGGTGTAAATACATGTGAAAAATCTAAAAAAAATTTAAAAAATAGAGGTTTCTTTGAGATTTAATTAATGAGTAGGTTTAGAATCGAAAAATAGTAGAAAGTTTGTAAGGAATATATTGCTAGCGTTATTGATCAAAATCTCTTCATTTTTGGTCTATACGTGAACAATAACGTGTTAAGCATTATCCTAAATAATTTTTTGAAAATATTATGATTTGACCGAATGGCGAGCTCAAAACCGACCACTTACTAAATATTCGATCTACCAAATTTGGTAGTAATATTATTTGGAAATTGTTCATTTTTGGTTTAAATATCTATATATAGGTGTAAATCATTATACCAAAAAATATTTAAAAAATATCGTAATTTAACCGATAACCGATTTGAAACCGAAATACTGCGTTGCTGGCGCTCTCTATGGAAAATTCTTCATTTTTGGTTTAATAGTGAACAATAAGGTGTTAAGCATTATCATAAATAAAATTTTGAATATTGTGGTATTATGTAAATTTAATATTGTACGAAATTTAACTTTTTTATATTTGAATAATAATAGTTTAATTTTATATGTTTATTCTTCGAAAAATTAGTAATAGTTATACTAGATTTTACATTTTTATATTTAAATGATAATATTTTAATTTTATATTTTTATTCTTCGAAAAATTATTATATTTAATATGCAAATAATTATGTATATATATCAATTTTCAATAAAGTTAGTTAGAGAGTGAAATTTTATAAAAAAGAAAAATTTGTTTTACATTAATTATAGTATCTGAAATTAATTATAGACAGAGAGATTCTAAATATTTCTAAATAGAGAAAAGTAATACGATAATTTAATAAATTGGAATTATTTAAAAGAGTTTACATTATATTATTTTAGGTGTGCTCAAAAGTAAGTGGTTAACAATCGTTATTATTAAAATTAATCCTTTATTTTATTTATATAGATTTAATATACCTTTGATTCCTAATTAGCTCTCCCAATACAACATTAACACCCTGAGTTAAGTTCGGACTTGTAACAATTTGGACCGAAGTAAATCAGGGCCTGTTAGATATTCACTTAGGAATTCAAAGGTAAAAACAAATTTATTTTTATGTTATATAAATTATCATTACTTTTAGTTATTATAGTAGTAATTTTATATGTATGCAATTTTTTTAAATTATTTAAAATTTTATTAATTAAGTGGTTATTGAGTACTTTATAATGTATATTACACAGATTAACTTATTAAGTTTAGTTTTTGAATATATAGGTATAATTATAATTTTGTTATTAATTTTAAGTTTCTCGGTAGGATTAATCATAGGTAGAAAAACTTCGGTAATAAGATTGGAAAATACAGATTTAGAAAGAATAAAGAACGCTATAAGAAAGGAAAGCAAGATAAGTCAAATAAATAATGTAGGGACAATTAAATGTTACAGTTGTGGAAAGTTCGGACACATTTCGAGGCAATGTGATTTAACTGGACATTTAAATTGCACGAGATGTGGACGGAAAGGCCATTTAGTAACAAATTGTAGAAGTTTTGAAGATAATAGTTTAATATGTTTAAAATGTGGAATAAAAGGACATGTTCAGGAAACATGTAACAGATGACTATATAAAAGAGAGAATAATTATATAAATTATAATAGTAATAGTATATCTGATTTTTATAATTTTAATTGTAAATTAGGAATAAATGATAATAATTTAAATGATTTAGAATATTCGAATAAATATAAGATAAATGATAAAAAAATTTTTGAAACAGAAAACATATGCAAGATTGATTTGGAAAATATTATAAGGAAAAATAGATGTCCTAGGATTAAAATAAAGATAGGTGAAATGGAAATTAGCTTTTTATTAGATACAGGAGCCGAGATTAGTTTAATGAATGTAAAAGAATTTAATAAATATTTTTCAAAAGATAGATTCATCACAAAGAAAATAAAAGTGAGACAGGTAGATGGGAGCATGATTAATTCTTGGTTTTTATATAATAAAATTGATAGATATAAAGAAGGAAATAAAGTTATGGATAACGACACTAAATATGGAACCAATTTTAGGTTGGAATGACATTAAGAAGATAGGTCCTGATTATAAGTGGTGGTCTTTATTTGAAAATATACAAGAGAACAACAAAACAACTAAAGAGATAATAAGAAGTGAGGATAAAGAGAAGACTGAGTTACCTTGTTTAAGAGTCAATCAAGAGATAGTTCTCGATGAACTTAAAAATCGAACACCAGAATTTTTGATTAAATATAGAAGCAACTTAGAAGAAAATAAGAAAACAAGAGATATAAAGACAATAGAGGTAAATTCAGTCGAAATTAAACAAGAAATTAATATTATGGTAGACAAGAATGTTGTTGAGGATATTTTTGACAAAGAAATAAAGATTATGTTGAATAGGTATAAGGAAGTCTTTAAAGAGGAATTAGGTACTCTGAAAAATTTTGAAGTAGATATAAGATTAGAAGAAAATTATAGGCCTAAGTTTTGCGGCATAAGAAGATTACCATTTTCGTGGATGGAAGAAATAGATAAAGAATTAAATAAATGGTTAAAAGACGGAATAATAAAACCTATAGTGCATAGTGAATGGGCAACACCTTTAGTGCCCATAAGAAAACCAGATAACAGTTTAAGATTGTGTATAGACTATAGAGTAACAGTTAATAAGTATGTAATAAATGAAAAGTATACACTACCTAGAATAGAGGAACTACTAGCGAATCTAAGAGGAGACACCCTGTTTTCAAAGATTGATTTTTCGAATGCTTATTTGCAAATTAAGGTGAGTGAAAAGACAAGTAAGATACTAATACAACGCATAGAGGTTTGTTTGCATTCTGCCGACTACCTTTTGGTTTGAAAATATCGGCGCCAATATTTCAAAGAACGATGACGGCGTTATTTCAAGGAATAAAAGGAATAATGTATTATTTAGATGATGTTGTGATATCTGGTAGAACAGAAGAAGAACACAATTCGAGATTATTTAAAGTGTTAGATATTATATTAGAAAATGGTGTAAAAGCTAATTTGAAGAAGAGCGTTTTTGGAGTAAAAGAAATAAAGTATTTAGGACATGTTATAAAGGGAAATAAGATTACGCCAATTGTAAAGATAAGATCATGAATATGAGAGCCCCGAATAATAAAGCGGAGGTACAAGCGTTTCTAGGAGCAACAAATTATTATCATCGGTTTGTTCAAAATTTTGCAGAAATTGCTACACCGTTGTATGATTTATTAAAGAAAAATAAAAAGTTTGAATGGGGAGAAGCACAGTAGAAAAGTTTCGAAAATTTGAAAATAAAGATGGTAGAGAAGCCTATTTTAAGTTGTTTTAATGAGAATTTAAATATTATTTTAGCAGTCGATGCTTCTAATGAAGGTATAGGAGGAGTTTTATTACAGATGATCTATAATGTTGAGAAACCTATTTTGTTTTTATCGAGACGATTTAATAGCTCTGAGAAAAATTATTCCACGATAGAAAGAGAGGCTTTAGCAGTGAAATTTGGACTTACGAAATGTAAGGAATATCTGATAGGAAAAAGGTTTTTATTGTATACGGACCATAAGCCGTTGGTAGATTTATTTAAGAAGGAAAATAAGGAACTTATGATTTCACCTAGGCTGCAAAAATGGCTAATTTTAGTTGGTAATTTCGATTTTGAGATAAAATTCAGAGAAGGTAAACAAAATTGCTTACCGGACATTTTATCAAGATTGTTTAATAAAGATATTGAAGACAAAGAGCCAGTAATCAATAGTTTAGAATATATAGAAGAAGAAGAAAATGTAAATGGTAATATTATAAGAGCTGTGAGTATAGATACAAGAGAAAAACCTATAACATTTGAAATAGTAGAAAAGATATCCCAACAAGATGAAGAATTAATAAGAATTAAAGCTTGTTTAAAAGGAGATAAAGCGTTTAAAAAAGTTAAGAGTGAATTAAATATAGAAAACAATTGTTTATTGATAGGATATAGATTACATGCGAAAGAATACATGTAGATTTTTTAGAATATGAGAAGAAAAGATATTTTATCATGGTAGATGCAGGTTCAAAATGGATAGATTGTCATCAAGTTTCAGGTTTATCAACAAGAGTAGCTTTAGATAAGATAAAGGATTTTGTAGGCAAATATGGATTAATGAAGACGATAGTATCAGATGGAGGTCCAGCTTTTAAAGGTAGAGCATTTGATAAATTTTGTGATAGGTGGAATATTAGACATTTATTATCACCACCTTATTACCCAAAAAGTAATGGACAAGCTGAGCGAATGGTAGCGTTAGTAAAGAGTTGGTTGAAAAAGGAAAAATATGGAGAAGGTAAATGGTGGTTATCATTGTTAGCATACAACAGTACGGAAACAGCAAAAGGAAAGTCACCAGCTGAAATATTTTTAGGAAGAAAGACGAGATGAGAATTAGATTTTTTAAAGGAAAAAGTGATAAGGAGAGAACAAGTAGAGATTGAAAGATTTCCAGTAGGAAGTTTGGTGTGGGTATTGTTGTTTGATGGGCCTTTTAAATGGGGGAAGGGTGTAATAAGCAAAAATATAGGGAAAAAAAAGTAGAAGTAAAGATTGAAGGACAAGAAGGAGTTTTTACAAGGCACCTGAAGCAAATAAGGCTTAGAAGCTTAGGGCCTTAGAGAGAAATAAGAAATACACGAAGGATTAGAAGAAATAAATTGATGAAAGACGTAATTATGAGAATCAGATTTACTGATGAGACATAATTAAGATATTCATAATTTAGAAAGGAATAAATAGATGATATACATAGTAGAAGAATCATAATTGAAGGAAATAAAAGATAGACTTAAAGAGTAGAGAAGAAATTTTAACCTAGTATAGAGAAATAAGAGTTCGAAGAATATATATATGTGTATAAAGTATTTTATTTAGATGGCCTCATATGTTAGAGTTGGTAACAAGATAATGAGGATCGAGATAAGAGACGTTGACGGTTCAGAAGAATCAAACAGATGGGTAGAAGTGGCAAGGAATGAAGCCAGACGAAGATACGGGGAGTGGTTACAAGAAGTTCAGACTAGAGCAAGATGGGATCGAAGAACAACCCCATATGGTGCAAGAAGGAGATTAGATTGTTGGGCCTGTGGTGGAGAACATAAATTACGGTTTTGTCCCAGCTTGGAGTTAACAACGAATAATAATTCAAGTGTACCGAGCAGGAACATGGTAGAAGCGGCGAACACAATGGGGGTAAGGGAGAACTGAAGAAGGGAGATGTGGTATTATGTAAATTTAATATTGTACGAAATTTAACATTTTTATGTTTGAATAATAATAGTTAAATTTTATATGTTTATTCTTCGAAAAATTAGTAATAGTTGTAGATTTTACATTTTTATATTTAAATGATAATATTTTAATTTTATATTTTTATTCTTCGAAAAATTATTATATTTAATATGCATATAATTATGTATATATATATGATTCAATTTCCAATAAAGTTAGTTAGAGAGTGAAATTTTATAAAAAAGAAAAATTTGTTTTACATTAATTATAGTATCTGAAATTAATTATAGACAGAGAGATTCTAAATATTTCTAAATAGAGAAAAGTAATACGATAATTTAATAAATTGGAATTATTTAAAAGAGTTTACATTATATTATTTTAGGTGTGCTCAAAAGTAAGTGGTTAACAATCGTTATTATTAAAATTAATCCTTTATTTTATTTATATAGATTTAATATACCTTTGATTCCTAATTAGCTCTCCCAATACAACATTAACACCCTGAGTTAAGTTCGGACTTGTAACAAATATTCTAAGATTTGACCGAATGGCGACTCAAAACCGAATTTGATTTTATAGGTGTAAATTCATGCGATTCTTTAATAGATTTCTTATCATAATTATCATTAATTGGATAAAATTTTATATTATTTAAATTTAATTTTATAGGTATAAATTTAGGCGATTCGTTAATAGATTTTATATCATAATTATCATTAATTGGGGAAAATTTTATATTATTTAAATTTGATTTTATAGGAGTAAATTCATGCGATTCGTTAATAGATTTATTATCATAATTACCGCTGATATCATTAATTGGGGAAAAGTTTATATAATGTAAATTTGATTTTATAGGTATTGTTGGATTATGCAAATTTAGTTATAAGATATTTATGGAACAAAATTAATTTAAATGATGGATTTTTATTTTATGTGTTTATTTCTTCGAAAAATAATATTTGTATATGCAAAATAAATTTTACATTTTTTTATAGTTTATGGAACAAAATTAATTTAAATGATGGATTTTTATTTTATGTGATTATTTCTTCGAAAAATTATTATTTTAATATGCAAATACTTATAATGTTTAATGGCTATAAAAAAATATATAAATAGCTAAGAAAAATAATTATATTTAAACGGATGATATTTTAAAAATTAATTTAATAAAAGAATTACAGACGATATTTTGTTTCTTCGAAATTTGTGTGAAATTTAATAAAAAGGAAAGATTTAATACAGAAAAAGTAAGTCTACGATTTAATAAATTAGAATTATTTAAAAGAGTTACATTATATATTTTAGGTGTGCTCAAAAGTAAGTAGTTAGCCATCGTTATTATTAAAATTAATCCTTTATTTTAATTATATAGATTTAATACACCTTTGATTCTTAATTAGCTCTCCCAAAACTGTGTTAACACCCTGAGTTAAGTTCGGACTTGTAACAATTTGGACCGAAGTAAATCAGGGCCTGTTAGATATTCACTTAGGAATTCAAAGGTAAAAAAAAAATTTATTTTAGGTTATTTAAATTATTATTACTTTTATTTATTATAGTAGTAATTTTATATTTATACAATTTTTTAAATTATTTAAAATTATTTTAATCAAGTGGTTATTGAGTACACTTTAATGTATATTACGCATATAAATTTATTAAGTTTAATACTTGAAAATATAAATATAATTATATTTTTAGTGCTAATTTTAAGTTTCACGTTAGGTTTAATTATAGGAAGAAATACTACTTACGTTAAGATAGAGATTAAAGAGTTAGAAAATATTAAGAATATATTAAGAGAGGAAGATAAGAAAATAAATATAAACAACTTCATACGAACGGATAATTACAGACAGATAAGTTGCTATAGCTGTGGTCAGCCAGGCCATATGTCGCGTGATTGTGATTTAACAAAAGATTTGAAATGCGCGAGATGTGGCAGGAATGGCCATTTAGCTATAAGATGTAGGTTAAACAATATAATTGTGAGATGTAATATTTGTGGCCAGGATGGACACACTCAAGAAAAATGTAACAAATGACTAAGAAAGAAATATTTTGATAATAATTTAATAATTTTTTTAATGTTGATAATTTAGTAGAAAATAAGAATAAATATTTTAATTTTAATAATAAATTTGGTAATAATAGTTTTTCTAATTTTAGTTCAGGTAAAATTAAGCATTTTAATTTTAATGATAGATTAGATAATTATACTAATTTTGTTAATGTTAATAATTGTAGTAAAAATAAGTATTTTAATTTTAATAATGATAATTTGGATAATGTTGAAAATGCTAGTGCAAGTAAGAATAATTATTGTAATAAGAACGATAAATTTTGCGATGATAAAAAGTGTTTTGACGTTGATAATTATAATTCAAGCGATATTAATAGAAGTTATATAAAATAAAAAATAGAGATTTTGAAATATATAGAATTAAAAAGGCAACTAGTGTAGACGTACTAAAGATGGAATTAGAGAATTTTTTAATGAAAAATAGATGCCCTAGAGTAAAGATAAACATGGAGGAAGCAGAAATTTGTTTTTTATTAGATACAGGAGCAGAAATTAGTTTGATAAGTATAAAGGATTTTATGAGATTTTGGCCAGGGAAAGAATTTGTTACAAAAAAGATAAGAGCCAAACAATTGGATGGTAGCATGGTGAAAATTTTAGGGTATTATAGGGTAAGGTTACCAAGAGTTAATAAAAGTATAAATTTGTGGATAACTACGTTGAAGATTGAACCGATTTTAGGATGGTATGATATAAGAACGTTAGGTCCAGTTTATAATTGGTGGAAATTTTTCGATACTATCCCTGTAAGTAATGATGAAAATAGTGAAATGATAGATTTCGATAGATTTAAGTTACCTATTATAGAGGGTAAACAAGAATTAGTTCGCGAGAAACTTAGAAATCGAACAACAGAATTTATTGAGAATAGTGAAATAATAAGGAGTGATTTCGATAGATTTAAGTTACCTATTATAGAGGATAAACAAGAATTAGTTCTCGATAAACTTAGAAATCGAACACCAGAATTTTTGATTAAATATAGAAGCAACTTAGAAGAAAATAAGAAAACAAGAGATATAAAGACAATAGAGGTAGATTCAGTGGAAATTAAACAAGAAAGTAATAATATGGTAGATCAGAATGTTGTTGAAGATATTTTTGACAAAGAAATAAAGATTATTTTGAATAGGTATAAGGAAGTCTTTAAAGAAGAATTAGTTACTCTGAAAAATTTTGAAGTAGATATACGATTAGAAGAAAATTATAAACCTAAGTTTTGCGGAATAAGAAGATTACTGTTTTCGTGGATAGAAGAGATAGATAAAGAATTAGATAAATGGTTAAAAGACGGAATAATAAAACCAATAGTGCATAGTGAATGGGCAACACCTTTAGTGCCCATAAGAAAACCAGATAACAGTTTAAGATTGTGTATAGACTATAGAGTAACAGTTAATAAGTTCGTAATAAATGAAAAGTATCCACTACCTAGAATAGAACAACTGCTAGCGAATTTAAGAGGAGACACCCTGTTTTTAAAGATTGATTTTTCGAATGCTTATTAGCAAATTAAGGTGAGTGAAAAGACAAGTAAGATACTAACGATTACAACTCATGGAGGTTTGTTTGCATTCTGCCGACTACCTTTTGGTTTGAAAATATCAGCGCCAATATTTCAAAGAACGATGACGGCGTTATTTCAAGGAATAAAAGGAATAATGTATTATTTAGATGATGTTTTGATATCTGGTAGAACAGAAGAAGAACACAATTCGAGATTAGTTAAAGTGTTAGATATTATATTAGAAAATGGTTTAAAAGCTAATTTGAAGAAGAGCGTTTTTGGAGTAAAAGAAATAAAGTATTTAGGACATGTTATAAAGGGAAATGAGATTACGCCAATTGTAAAGAATATAGCTAAGATCATGAATATGAGAGCCCCGAATAATAAAGCGGAGGTACAAGCGTTTTTAGGAGCAACAAATTATTATCATCGGTTTGTTCAAAATTTTGCAGAAATTGCTACACCGTTGTATGATTTATTAAAGAAAAATAAAAAGTTTGAATGGGGAGAAGCACAGGAGAAAAGTTTCGAAAAGTTGAAAATAAAGATGGTAGAGAAGCCTATTTTAAGTTGTTTTAATGAGAAATTAAATATTATTTTAGCAGTCGATGCTTCTAATGAAGGTATAGGAGGAGTTTTGTTGCAGATGATAGATAATGTGGAGAAACCTGTTTTATTTTTATCGAGACGATTTAATAGCACTGAGAAAAATTACTCAACGATAGAAAGAGAGGCTCTAGCAGTGAAATTCGGGCTTACGAAATGTAAGGAATTAATGATAGGAAAAAGGTTTTTATTGTATACGGACCATAAGCCGTTAATAGATTTATTTAAGAAAGAGAATAAGGAACTTATGATTTCACCCAGGCTGCAAAAATGGCTAATTTTAGTTGGTAATTTCGATTTTGAAATAAAATTCAGAGAAGGTAAACAAAATTGCTTACCGGACATTTTATCAAGATTGTTTAATAAAGATATTGAAGACAAAGAGCCAGTAATCAATAGTTTAGAATATATAGAAGAAGAAGAAAATGTAAAGGGTAATATTATAAGAGCGGTGAGAATAGATACAAGAGAAAAACCTATAACATTGGAAATAGTAGATAAGATATCCCAACAAGATGAAGAATTAATAAGAATTAAAGCTTGTTTAAAAGGAGATATAGAATAGAAAAATGTAGATAAAGCGTTTAAAAAAGTTAAGAGTGAATTAAATATAGAAGACAATTGTTTATTGAGAGGATATAGATTAGTGATACCGAATAAATTAAGAAAGGAAACCTTAAATGTAATACATTCAGGTCATCAAGGCATAGAAAGAATGAAAAATAAAGCAAGAGAATATATGTGGTGGCCTAAGATGAATAAGGAAATAGAAGAGGTAGCGAGGAGCTGTGAAACCTGTAACATGTGGGCTAATGTTCCAGCAAAGAATAAGGAAGATAAATGGCCAAAAACAGATATTCCATGCGAAAGAATACATGTAGACTTTTTAGAATATGAGAAGAAAAGATTTTTTATCATGTTAGATGCAGGTTCAAAATGGATAGATTGTCAGCAAGTTTCAGGTTTATCAACAAGAGTAGCTTTAGATAAGATAAAGGATTTTGTAGGCAAATATGGTTTAATGAAGACGATAGTATCAGATGGAGGTCCAGCTTTTAAAGGTAGAGCATTTGATAAATTTTGTGATAGGTGGAATAGACATTTATTATCACCACCTTATTACCCAAGAAGCAATGGACAAGCTGAGCGAATGGTAGCGTTAGTAAAGAGTTGGTTGAAAAAGGAAAAATATGGAGAAGGTCAATGGTGGTTATCATTATTAGCATACAACAGTACGGAAACAGCAAAAGGAAAGTCACCAGCTGAAATATTTTTAGGAAGAAAGACGAGATCAGAATTAGATTTTATAAAGGAAAAAGTGATAAGGAGAGAACAAGTAGAGAGTGAAAGATTGCCAGTAGGAAGTTTGGTGTGGGTATTGTTGTTTGATGGGCCTATTAAATGGGGGAAGGGTGTAATAAGCAAAAATATAGGAAAGAAAAAAGTAGAAGTAAAGATGGAAGGACAAGAAGGAACCTTTACAAGGCACCTGAAGCAAGTAAGGTGTAGAAGCTTAGGGCCTTAGAGAGAAATGAGAAATAAACGAAGAATTAGAAAGGAATAAATTGATGATAGACATAGTAGGAGAATCATAATTTAGAAAAGAATAAATTGATGATAGACATAGTAGGAGAATCATAATTTAGAAAGGAATAACTTGATGATAGACAAGTAGGAGAATCATACGTTGTAGGAAATAAAAGGGATGTTAGACTTAATTATGAGATTTATATTTTATAAAGAGTTAGAGAAGAAATTGTAACCTAGTATAGAGAAATAAGAGTCGAAGAATATATATATATGTGTATAAAGTATTTTATTTAGATGGCCTCCTATGTTAGAGTGGGTAACAAGATAATGAGGATAGAGATAAGAGACGTCGACGGTTCAGAAGAATCAAACAGATGGGTAGAAGCAGCTAGACGAGGCGAAACAAAGATACGGAGAGTGGATACAAGAAGCGCCGACGAGAGGGGGTCGCAGAATAGCACCGTATAGCACAAGAAGGAGAGTGGAATGCTGGGCGTGCGGGGGTGAACACAAACTACGGTTTTGCCCAAGTATGGAGTTGACCACGAATAGTAATTCGAGTGCACCAGGGAGGAACATGGTAGCATCGGCAAACACGATGGAGTTAAGGGAGAATTAAAGGGGGGAGATGTTGGATTATGCAAATTTAGTTATAAGATATTTATGGAACAAAATTAATTTAAATGATGGATTTTTATTTTATGTGTTTATTTCTTCGAAAAATAGTATTTGTATATGCAAAATAAATTTTACATTTTTTTATAGTTTATGGAACAAAATTAATTTAAATGATGGATTTTTATTTTATGTGATTATTTCTTCGAAAAATTATTATTTTAATATGCAAATACTTATAATGTTTAATGGCTATAAAAAAATATATAAATAGCTAAGAAAAATAATTATGTTTAAACGGATGATATTTTAAAAATTAATTTAATAAAAGAATTACAGACGATATTTTGTTTCTTCGAAATTTGTGTGAAATTTAATAAAAAGGAAAGATTTAATACAGAAAAAGTAAGTCTACGATTTAATAAATTAGAATTATTTAAAAGAGTTACATTATATATTTTAGGTGTGCTCAAAAGTAAGTAGTTAGCCATCGTTATTATTAAAATTAATCCTTTATTTTAATTATATAGATTTAATACACCTTTGATTCTTAATTAGCTCTCCCAATACTGTGTTAACACCCTGAGTTAAGTTCGGACTTGTAACAGGTATAAATTCATGCTATTCTTTAATAGATTTATTATCATAATTATCATTAATTGGAGAAAATTTTATATTATTTAAGTTTAATTTTATAGGTATAAATTTAGGCGATTCGTTAATAGATTTTATATCATAATTATCATTAATTGGGGAAAATTTTATATTATTTAAATTTGATTTTATAGGAGTAAATTCATGCGATTCGTTAATAGATTTATTATCATACGTAAATAAATGTGGTACGTTTCTTCACCGAAAATTGCTAAAGACACAGCACGATATAGACAATTTCCATCACCAATCGTTTTCCTTGGTGAAAATCTTAATAATATAGTTTGTTTTTAAAAAAATATTCATTATTTTTAAACAATTAAAAATGATTCAAATAAAAGTTTAATATAGTTCATATTATCTAATCAATATTCATATAAAAGCAGATTTTCCTTTTAAACGGCCTGGCCGAATTTTTTAAAAAAAATACCAATCCGGGTAGAATTTTTATTTTACAAAATTTTTTGGTAAGGCCATTGTCTTTTTTATATTTAAAAAAATTAAAATATGGCCTACTACATATACCCGGGGCCAAGGTTAAAAGTCTCTTATTGTTTTTGTAATATATATATATTTATATTTACTTCAATAATATTCTTGGTTGAATTCTCTCTAATATATGAATAGCAATTACATCAACATACCCGACTAGTCTATTTGAAGAATGATACATCATAGGCACAATATCTTCACTTTTTATCTCTTTAAGAATTTCGAGAGCCACCTCAGGAGATGGCTTCTCTATTAATCTAATATAAAAAAAATTTAATATTTATAATTTTATAAAACTTACCGATTCATATAGGGCAGGAAATCAGGCATTTTATCACAAAAAGAATATTTATAATTATATAATAATAATAAATTTTAACGGAAAATATTTAAAATTATTTATTTATTTGTTTATTATTTTTTTATGCACATTAATTTTTAGGAATATGCCAAATTATTTTTTTTAAAAATTATAATTTTGTATAAATTTTTAATTTTTATGAAATATAAAAATAACAGAAACCCGAGAATTTTCGATGGAGGTGAGGTGAGGGATGATTTTTTGTAGAAATTATTTATTTTGGAGATTAAAAATTTATTATAATTAAGATTATCTGAGCTTGGTATTCGGTCATATCTAAATATTTTCAAAAAATAATTTAGGATAATGCTTAACACATTATTGTTAACTTATAAACCAAAAATGAAGAATTCTACATGAGAGCGCCAGCAACGCAGTATTTCGGTTTCAAATTAACCAAAAATGAACATTTTCCAAATAATATTACTACCAAATTTGGTAGATCAAATATTTATTAAGTGGTCGGGTTTGAGCTCGCCATTCGGTCAAATCATAATATTTTCAAAAAATTAATAAGGACAATGCTTAACACGTTATTTTTCACGTATAAACCAAAAATGAAGAATTTTCTATGTATAACGCCAGCAAGGCAGTATTTCGGTTTCAAATCGGTTATCGGTCAAATCACGATATTTTTAAAATATTTTTGGGATAATGATTTGCACGTATTTATAGATAAATTAACCAAAAATGAACATTTTCCAAATAATATTACTCCAAATTTGGTAGATCGAATATTTAGTAAGTGGTCGGTTTTGAGCTCGCCATTCGGTCAAATCATAATATTTTCAAAAAATTAATTAGGATAATGGTTAACACGTTATTGTTCTCGTATAAACCAATAATGAAGAATTTTCTATGTAAAACGCCAGCAAGGCAGTATTTCGGTTTCAAATCGGTTATCAGTCAAATCACGATATTTTTAAAATATTTTTTGGGATAATGATTTGCACGTATTTATAGATAAATTAACCAAAAATGAACATTTTACAAATAATATTACTACCAAATTTGGTAGATCGAATATTTAGTAAGTGGTCGGTTTTGAGCTCGCCATTGTCAAATCATAATATTTTCAAAAAATTAATTATGATAATGCTTAACACGTTATTGTTCACGTATAAACCAAAAGTAAAGAATTTTCCATTATAACGCCAGCAAGACAGTATTCATTGGGCCGGTTTCAAATCGGTTTTCTGTCAAATCACGATATTTTTAAAATATTTTTTGGGATAATGATTTACACGTATATATAGATTTCTAAACCAAAAATGATTTTCCAAATAATATTACTACCAAATTTGGTAGATCGAATATTTAGTAAGTGGTCGGTTTTAAGCTCGGCATTCGGTCAAATCATAATATTTTCAAAATATTTTTTAGGATAATGTTTAACACCTCAATATACACTTATAAACCAAAAATGAAGAGATTTTGCTCAATAACGCCAGCAATATGTTCCTTACAAACTTTCTACTATTTTTCGATTCTAAACCTACTCATTAATTAAATCTCAAAGAAACCTCTATTTTAAATTTTTTTAAAGTTTTTCACATGTATTTACACCCAAATACAAAAAAAAAATTGCTATCCAATATTTATTCTAGTTTCCTAAGAATATATTTTCATATTTATGTATTAAACGCCCTCTTATGGATATAAATTTGTTATATTTTGTAATTGAAAAATAAAATTTAAGTTGTAATAAGCTAGTAAATATATATTTTTTTCCAATAATAATAAGTAAAAATAGAATTTTAAATTATGTGATATTTTTAATATCAATTTTTTAATTAATTAAAAATTGATTTATGTAAAATAAAAAAAATGCTTTTGAAATTTTTTTTTAAAAGATATTATATTATCAAAATATGATTCATTATGATTAATTGCTTTTTAGCAAGACAGTTTGGCAAGACAGTATTTAGTCATACTGGTCCTTTATAGGCTTAATTTAATTTATTTATTCTGATCGATTGATTTCTCACCATTTAAAATATTATTCACAATACTAAATTAATGAAAATTAGAAAATTCATTTCATACTTAAAAAATTAACTTGTTTATAGATTCTCATTGTGAAGATGTTCCCACCATTAAAACAGGGACGTCACTAGCCTTTACAATCTCAGGGGGCTCAACTAAAAATTTTTTTATGGGGAGCTTCGCCTCCCATCCCCCTATTCCGGCTATTGCCCGGCCTTCGGTTGGGTTTTATAAAAATATATTATACTTTTTAATTGAAATTTCCAAACTATGAACAATTAATTCTTAGCAAACTACATTGACAAAAGGTCATGAAATATAACGTTGTGTTACCATTTTAGACAATGTTTTATAGAATTAGAATGTACTAATATGGAAAAATTAGAAGAAGGGAATATAAATGGCTAGTCTAAATCATAAAACTATATTTTTAGATGTTATGGAAGCTAGATAAGTAATAAGTAATCTATAAAATTATAGTGAGATATTAAATTTCTAAAGATAATCTACTATTTTTAACGATATATAAACGACTCAGTGACCATTGTTGCTCATCTAAATTATGCAATCAAATGCTCTCAGCAGCAAGAATAATAATCTTAAATTATTTAGACACACAAATAATAGATACTGGTTAATTTTCAATCATAGCGACACTCACGATGTGAACTCATATCAGTGTTTATTATGTTTGATAAATAGATAAAATAAAACACTAATAATCTTTAGAATCAGGCGCGTACGCAGGAATTTGGTCTGGGAGCAGGGTTGCCAGGTCAAAATTTTCAAATTGTGGGAGAAATTAGGTATTTTGTTAGAGAAATATAAAAATTGTGGGAGAAATTGCTAAAAAAAGATTTAGAATTGACTTAGTTATCCGCTTATTATTTTTTATAAATATAAAATCTAATCGATTTTCCAAAATAAAATAGGTAATTATTTTTCAAAATAAAATAGCTAACTTTTTTTCAAAATAAAATAGCCAACTATTTTTCAAAATAAAATAGCCAACTATTTTTCAAAATAACTATTTTTCAAAATAAAATAGCCAACTATTTTTCAAAATAAAATAGCCAACTATTTTTCAAAATAAAATAGCCAACTATTTTTCAAAATAAAATAGCCAACTATTTTTCAAAATAAAATAGCCAACTATTTTTCAAAATAAAATAGCCAACTATTTTTCAAGATAAAATAGCCATCTATTTTTCAAAATAAAATATCCAACTATTTTTCAAAATAAAATAGGTAACTCTTTAAAATAAAATAGCCAACTATTTTTCAAAATAAAATAGGTAACTCTTTAAAATAAAATAGGTAACTATTTTCCAAAATAAAATACGCAAATATTTTTCAAAATAGGTAATTACTGTACGACACAAAATTTCTTAGAGTACTATCTTTATTATTAAAATAACATATTGATTTATTATTATATATTAATTTTGTTTAAAAATAATAACCAACGATCTTTTTTAAATACAAAAGAATGTAAACAAGATAAAATTTTATAAAAAAATTGTAATTTTACAATGTAAAAAAATAAATGTATAAATAAGATTTTATAAAAAAACAAACAATTTTAAATTTACAATGTAAAAAATATTTATAATCAGTGCGGGGAAGTTGTTCTACAGTATTTAGTTAATACAATGGGGGAATATGATATTTTGAGGTATCAAAAATCTTCAATGCATAAATCAGTACAGGGCATTCTATCAACATCTATTGCAAAACAAAAATATTCTTCAAAAATAAGAAATAATATAGATGCAACTACAGCTGCGGAAATGGTAAATACCTACATGCAGTACAACATTCAGAGAGTTACTCAACATCTCAATGTTGGTTGAATCTTTCCCCATAATATTTAACGACTAATATAAATGAAAAGTATACTTTGTAGAACACAAATGAGCAAGGCTATCATCAATGTTATAGGATATAAATCCAGAAGGTCAATTCTTGACGATTTGATAGATGTGCAAACATATGCAATTCTAACAAATTCATCTAATAAGGAGATATCAAAACATTTTCCTTGATCCTCCCCTATTTCAACAAAATTAATGTCATTTCAATAAAACTATTAAAAAAATTTTCTCTAGATATGAAATATCCAAAGACATAGCTAACCATATATAATGGTAAATATGGCAGATTTGGCAATACCAATGAATTGCATGGCAGCTTTCTGATCTGATAATTCCTCAGTGAATTTGGCAAAAACCAGAGTGTATTTACAGATTTGAGTCAGCATAATGTTGTTTGACAGGTTCCTCCTAATACACGCCATCGTAGAATTTCAAAATTTTACAAACCTTTAAAAAATAAATATATTATAAAAACTGCCCTAATATTTTGAAAAAAATTTTCAAAAATAAATGGCAGAAGTATATTTAGGAATTTTACATATAGGAAATCTACTATATGCTGTTAATATGCAGTTGCAATCAGAAGAATATAATTTAATAAAGGTTCACTAAATTATGCTGCAGAAATACCAAAGTAAGAATATTATTACTCTTATCGGATAATTATTAATAAGATTTAATATCATGTCATGTTTGAGGAGATTGTAATGCTTCTTTATTTTTATGATTTGCCAAAATATTCAAAATATTAATTTTACAATGTAAAAAATTAATTTATTTGATTTTATGCAAATGTAAAAATAAGATTTTATAAAATATAGAAAGTCAAATAGTTATAGTTAATTATATTTTATTTGAGATTTAAATAATGGAACTAAACGTTTACCGTCGTTATTAAGATATTTATAAGATTCCTGGCATGACATTTTATAATTTTGTTTAACCATTAACTCGGCCTCTAATGTTGTTTAAGCAATTCGATTTCTCTCCTTTCTCCGGGCAGTCCTCATCAGGCTAAAAATGCGTTCGGATGAGGCATTAGAATGAGGTAAGGAGAAAACATACTCACAAATTTTTCCCAAGCATGGGGATTTATCGTTATTACAAAAAAATTTCACCCATTTCTCCTCTGCTTTTAGACCATCTAACTTTAAGTATTCTGGCGAATCATAAAAAATGGAAAAAATTACAATCTCTTAAAACAAGGCTTCAATGTCTATCGGTAATTTTAATATATTTATTAAATTACAAAAACCATCAAATGATGGTTTCTGTTCCAAGGTCATAATATTTAAACATTTGTAAATAGAGTTATTAAAATCAAATTTTGATTGTAAATATTCTAAAATTGTCTTAATAAAAATATCTGCTTCATTTAAAAATGTATTAATTAGAGTATTATTTGAACATTTTATTATAATATTTTTAGCAATAGCGCCATAAAATTTATTATCTATTTTTAACTGTAGAGATGAACAGAGCTGTAGCATGATTTTGTGAATCTTTATCAATAAGGAATCTTCTGATTGCAACTGAATATTAACTACATGAAGTAGATTTCCTACATGTGAAACTAATCCCAAATATGCTTCTGACATTTCAACCTCAATTTCAAAATTTTAGGACAGCTTTTAAAATCTTTATTTAAGAAGTATTTCTTTAATGGTTCGTAAAATTTTAAAATTCTCTCGATGGCAGGTATTAATGATAACCACCTGATAGGTACATATCGTAACAACTAACACCATTCCAAATCAGATCACTCCACCAATTCTTTTAATTCAGTGACTCTTTTAGTTGGTGAACTAAATTCGTTAAAACATTACAATTACTTCGATATATACAGATAGTACATTCATTGCCTTCTTGCAAGAATTATGCAGTATATGGCATATACAGCCAATTGGTATTAATTCATTATTGAGCTGCCTCAATTCTTGAATAATATATCAATTATATTTATAATCTTTTGCTTGACATATACTTTATGGAATAGTATAAAAGTAAGTAGTGAAAAATATTATTTAATCAATATTATTCATCCACTAAATTTATTTAAAAGAATTAGAGATATTCTTCTAACACAAAAATTTTGAAAATGTCGAGTGGAGCACTGCAATTCTAGATAACGATATAAAATATATTAAGTAATTTAAAATATATTTATAATAATTATACATACTGTTCTAACTTCTATTCTTTCTAACACAAAAATTTTGAAAATGTCTAGTGGAGAATTGGATAATTTTATAAAAAATATATTTTAGAGCGGGAAAATAAAATAAAAGAACTAGACATATTTTTCGAATAAATATTTTAAAAAAATATAAAAATAATCACATACTGTCTCTCAAAATTATTATTTATATATTAAAAACATTAAAATGCTAAAAAAAAAATTGTGGGAGAAATTAAAAAATTGTGGGAGCTTTTTGTGGGAGATTTCTAATTGTGGGAGTTTTGTGGGAGTGAGATGTATGTGGGTAAACTAAAAAATTGTGGGAGACTCCCACTGATGGGGGGAGATATGGCATCCCTGATTGCAAATAAAAAATTATTTTTCCTTATATTATATTATCCAGTTTATTTTATCAATAAAAAAAATATAGATTAAATAAATTAAAACATTTCTAAGACTTCAGATAAATTTAGCTTAATCTTACCTTTTTATTTTTTGAAGAATTTCATAACTTAATATTATGAGATTATTAATCTTATGATGAAAATCAATAATTGTTTATTATAAATTAATAAATAGAAATAATATTCATGAATTACAAAAAGGATTTATAGATATTATTTATATTTAAATATATATAGTTACAATATATATCTAATATCATTTAAATTAAAAAAGATTATATAGATATATTTATTGTCCTTTAAATAGAATGGTTTTGGTCAGCTTCTGACGAATGTTGGTATTTTCATTTTGTTTATCTGCAAAATGATAAAATCTTATGTTTATGTAACGTTCTATTAATCTAATTAATTTTTGATAATGGCTAGATGTTTCTTCTTGATCTAGCATCAGATTATCAAAAATATTTGTTTCTATCACTTTTGAAATCACAAAAGATACTATTCGTTTAAATATACAAGGCCTTTTAATTTGATTATTATGTTCAAATGTACGGAAACCACTTTCAGTATTGGCATAATCTAGATACATCTCTGGAAGGAATTATTAATCCCTGATTGTTTTTAATTTTAATTAAATTATAGCTCTCTTGATCTTTACAATTTTTAACAATCATTGCAGAAATACATATATAACACTTTACCTTATTTTCGGATATAAGTTTACGTGTTATATATCCTGATATATAAGTTGCGATGTTATCAACGAATGGCGATAATTTTTGGATATCTGGAACATCTATAAAAGAAAAATCTATAGCTTGTATATTGTCATCATCATTATCTTGATAATCTCCACATTTGTATTATCGAATGGAATACAATTACCTGTGCATAAGGCTCCCATCTTTGCTATCATAACGCCTCTTATAGCTGATCGTAATTGATAGGCAGAAGGGTTATTATTAAAACCTCCTCTGCTTCGTAAACAGCTAAAGAAGAGCTCTAGATGATCTTGAGATGTTTTGTAGGTTAAAATATCTAAAATATGAAAAGCAATAAATATACAAAATATATATAATGCTAAATAAAATACTTGAGTTTGGGGTTAGGTCCTAATAATAATTCCCTCCCAATTCCCAAAATGCTTTTCATTGACAAGATTAAGCCTATAATGCAGACTTTTTTTTTGATCTATAAACGTATTTTCCACTTTCAAACTTTAAGGATTTTAAAGTTGTAATGCACATCTCAAAAAAATTTTCATAATAAGAAAGTGAATTTGTAGTTAGAGGTTTTTTAAACCCTTTAGCAACTAGATTCCATGTATTTAAAAAGTCAAACATTCTATAAAAATATTATTTAAAATATTAATATATTTTAATACTGATCAATCATTTGAATAAAGTCAACTGTGCTCTCACAATTTTCAAACCCATCAATCTTTAGCTCTTGTGCCAAAAGAATACCTTTTGTAACTGAGCTACTAAAAACTTGTACAGCAAGTTTAACCTTTAAAAAAAAATATAAGTATTACTTTCATTTTTTGTTTGTGATAGTCAATATGAGATTTATTAATTTTATTAGCAGCACGAAGTCCTTCTTTATCTTGTAAATTGTGAAGATTAGCTATATATTTCCAATTAATTATCTATTAATTTATAAAAATATATATTTTAATAGTAATTTAATTTACTGATCCATTATTATAAATTAAAATTTTTTTATCACCGAGAAGATTACTCAACAACTTAATCATGTGGCATACGTCCAACATAATGTAGACTTTTTCATCAAAATTTAATGGGTGAGTAAAATAGGGTATACATAGATCAGGATCAGGGTTGCCATGCCTCCCCCCATCAGTGGGAGTCTCCCACAATTTTTTAGTTTACCCACATACATCTCACTCCCACAAAACTCCCACAATTAGAAATCTCCCACAAAAATCTCCCACAATTTTTTAATTTCTCCCACAATTTTTTTTTTAGCATTTTAATGTTTTTAATATATAAATAATAATTTTGAGAGACAGTATTTGATTATTTTTAAAATAAATTTTAAATATTTATTCGAAAAATATGTCTAGTTCTTTTATTTTATTTTTCCGCTAATCTCCATCCAACCAATCCAATCCATTCGACATTTTCAAAATTTGAAGTTAGAAAAGTATGTATAATTATTATAAATATATTTTAAATTACTTAATATATTTTATATCGTTATCTAGATTCTATAATTGCAGTGCTCCACTCGACATTTTCATAGAAGAATAGAACTTTTAGAAGTGAACAATAATACCAAACAGATTTAAGTAATAAAATGTTCTATTTTGCTAATAATTTTATCTTACTGTAAAATTAAAATATTATATTAAGCACTAAACATTCATAAAATTTTCATAATAAATGATTTTAAATGGCTGTTAACAACACATATGGTTTTTATGATTATCATGTCATCTTTTATACAAACATCCTTTTTTTATCACACATTTCTCATCATTTTATAATAAAACCAAATAAAATCTTACTTTTTATAACATGCTACAATTTGAATTATTCTCTTACAAATAAAAATGTACATTGATATTTTTTAGCTTCATTAGTTTATAAAATCTATTTCAAATTAGATTGAATCTTTTTGTAAATAATAAATAACATACTTTTTCTTATAACTATAATATTCATTGTTTAAATTTATTAAAATCAATGTAAGATATAAATATTTTTATATATAAATAATTAATATTTATTATAAATAGGCAAATATATATATAATATTGAAAATATAACAAGTATAAGCTTAGAAAGTACTTGTTTTGTTAATCAATAAACTGGATATTAATGTATAGTAATATAATTAAATGAATGTATGTTAAAAAATTACTTTTACTCTATAATATGCCCCAGTCCTAGGCAAATTTTTTAATATGATTTTTACATTTATTTAAATAATTATTATCATTTTGATATAAATCAAAAAAATCATTTTTTTAAATCAAGATTTATGCTAACCCTATATTTCTCACTTTTAATTTTTCTCTCAATTAATAAACATAGCATATTAACCTCAATCAGTTTAATTTATAATCTTTAAGTTTAATAAGGAGAGGAGACCAAAATAGTTATGTAAAATTTGTGTTTTTAAATATTAAATACCTGATTCAGTTTAATTTATAATCTTGAGGTTTAATAAGGAGACCAAAATAGTTATGCTTATGGAATGGACAACAAAAATAGGACATTTTTTTGGCAAGAAAAAAAAGAAGGTTGCACCATCCTTTGCGTATTTGATTTTAAACTTTAATGTTGATTTTCTCATTTTAAACATTGGCAGTTGGCACAAGTGGATCACTCCAATTCTAGATCGACGATAAGCTGTGTATAAATAATAGTACAAAAGCAGTTTTTTTTGAAAATAATTTTTATTTTTATATATTTAATTAAAATATATATGTTTTATTGTCCAAAAAGCAACATCATATTTGGTATTGGCACCTCAACAACCTCAACTGGTATGAAACAAAAATCAATTAAGAATTTCTTCAAGAAATCAGTGCCAGTGATTCCTGAGGTGGTGGAACTTAAGCATCTTTGTGATCGTGTTCGTGGTATGTATAATTAATGTATATAGTATGTATAATTATAAATATATAATAGTACATAAACAGTTTATATTGAAAATAATTTTTCTTTTTATATATTTAATTATAACATTTTATTGTCCAAAAAACAACATCAGTATTGGAAACTGCTTTAACCTCTAAACAATCTAAATCTCAAGAAGATGACTATCATGGTATATATAAATAAAAATATAAAATATGTATAATATTTAGGATTTCTTAAGCTTATATTAAAGATGATTAGGATAATAATATTTTCTAAGTTCCACTTTCATTGCTAATTTTTAAAAATATTACTTCTAATATTAATAATATATTTTTTAAAATATAATAGTATATAAGTAATTTATATTGAAAATAATTTTTCTTTTTATATATTTAATTATAACATTTTATTGTCCAAAAAACAACATCAGTATTGGAAACTGCTTTAACCTCTAAACAATCTAAATCTCAAGAAGATGACTATCATGGTATATATAAATAAAAATATAAAATATGTATAATATTTAGGATTTCTTAAGCTTAGATTTAAGATGATTAGGATAATAATATTTTCTAAGTTCCACTTTCATTGCTAATTTTTAAAAATATTACTTCTAATATTAATAATATATTTTTTAAAATATAATAGTATATAAGTAATTTATATTGAAAATAATTTTTCTTTTTATATATTTAATTATAACATTTTATTGTCCAAAAAACAACATCAGTATTGGAAACTGCTTTAACCTCTAAACAATCTAAATCTCAAGAAGATGACTATCATGGTATATATAAATAAAAATATAAAATATGTATAATATTTAGGATTTCTTAAGCTTAGATTTAAGATGATTAGGATAATAATATTTTCTAAGTTCCACTTTCATTGCTAATTTTTAAAAATATTACTTCTAATATTAATAATATATTTTTTAAAATATAATAGTATATAAGTAATTTATATTGAAAATAATTTTTCTTTTTATATATTTAATTATAACATTTTATTGTCCAAAAAACAACATCAGTATTGGAAACTGCTTTAACCTCTAAACAATCTAAATCTCAAGAAGATGACTATCATGGTATATATAAATAAAAATATAAAATATGTATAATATTTAGGATTTCTTAAGCTTAGATTAAAGATGATTAGGATAATAATATTTTCTAAGTTCCACTTTCATTGCTAATTTTTAAAAATATTACTTCTAATATTAATAATATATTTTTTAAAATATAATAGTATATAAGTAATTTATATTGAAAATAATTTTTCTTTTTATATATTTAATTATAACATTTTATTGTCCAAAAAACAACATCAGTATTGGAAACTGCTTTAACCTCTAAACAATCTAAATCTCAAGAAGATGACTATCATGGTATATATAAATAAAAATATAAAATATGTATAATATTTAGGATTTCTTAAGCTTAGATTAAAGATGATTAGGATAATAATATTTTCTAAGTTCCACTTTCATTGCTAATTTTTAAAAATATTACTTCTAATATTAATAATATATTTTTTAAAATATAATAGTATATAAGTAATTTATATTGAAAATAATTTTTCTTTTTATATATTTAATTATAACATTTTATTGTCCAAAAAACAACATCAGTATTGGAAACTGCTTTAACCTCTAAACAATCTAAATCTCAAGAAGATGACTATCATGGTATATATAAATAAAAATATAAAATATGTATAATATTTAGGATTTCTTAAGCTTAGATTAAAGATGATTAGGATAATAATATTTTCTAAGTTCCACTTTCATTGCTAATTTTTAAAAATATTACTTCTAATATTAATAATATATTTTTTAAAATATAATAGTATATAAGTAATTTATATTGAAAATAATTTTTCTTTTTATATATTTAATTATAACATTTTATTGTCCAAAAAACAACATCAGTATTGGAAACTGCTTTAACCTCTAAACAATCTAAATCTCAAGAAGATGACTATCATGGTATATATAAATAAAAATATAAAATATGTATAATATTTAGGATTTCTTAAGCTTAGATTTAAGATGATTAGGATAATAATATTTTCTAAGTTCCACTTTCATTGCTAATTTTTAAAAATATTACTTCTAATATTAATAATATATTTTTTAAAATATAATAGTATATAAGTAATTTATATTGAAAATAATTTTTCTTTTTATATATTTAATTATAACATTTTATTGTCCAAAAAACAACATCAGTATTGGAAACTGCTTTAACCTCTAAACAATCTAAATCTCAAGAAGATGACTATCATGGTATATATAAATAAAAATATAAAATATGTATAATATTTAGGATTTCTTAAGCTTAGATTAAAGATGATTAGGATAATAATATTTTCTAAGTTCCACTTTCATTGCTAATTTTTAAAAATATTACTTCTAATATTAATAATATATTTTTTAAAATATAATAGTATATAAGTAATTTATATTGAAAATAATTTTTCTTTTTATATATTTAATTATAACATTTTATTGTCCAAAAAACAACATCAGTATTGGAAACTGCTTTAACCTCTAAACAATCTAAATCTCAAGAAGATGACTATCATGGTATATATAAATAAAAATATAAAATATGTATAATATTTAGGATTTCTTAAGCTTAGATTAAAGATGATTAGGATAATAATATTTTCTAAGTTCCACTTTCATTGCTAATTTTTAAAAATATTACTTCTAATATTAATAATATATTTTTTAAAATATAATAGTATATAAGTAATTTATATTGAAAATAATTTTTCTTTTTATATATTTAATTATAACATTTTATTGTCCAAAAAACAACATCAGTATTGGAAACTGATTTAACCTCTAAACAATCTAAATCTCAAGAAGATGACTATCATGGTATATATAAATAAAAATATAAAATATGTATAATATTTAGGAAATTTATTTTTATTTTCTTAGATAAGTTCCACTTGCATTCAAATATTAATAATTTATTTAGTAAGGAAATAATTTTTATAATTATGCGCATTCTATATTTTTAACTATCGTATTAAAATTAATGACAAATATTCTTAATTTACATTTGAAAATAATTATATAGGAATAAAAGCTTTAAAACGTATGTCTCCAAAATATTCGCCGTCTATATCCGATTCGGATGAAACTGGAGATCTTTCTGAAAATAGTATTTATTTTTTATAATTTTTGAAAATAAGCATATAAAATTAGGATATGTTTTTAGTTCATATAAATCATTTTTTTAATAAAATAGCACTTTGATAATTAATTTTGCTTTAAATATCCTAACAAAATTGATTATCTTTTTATATTTTATATACTATAGAATCCGAGAAAGTCAATAAAAGAAGAAAATATATATGTAAATATAACAAGATATGGGAGCAAAAATATGTTTGGTTGATGAGGCTTACAGGTAGCCATGCTAAATGTAGAATATGTCTTACAGTATTTAGTTACTACAATGGGGGGAATATGATATTTTGCGACACCAAAAATCGTCAAAGCATAAGTCAGTACAGGGGAGTCTATCAACGTCTATTGCAATACAAAAATATTCTCCAATAATAAATAATAGAGATGCAACTACAATTGCGGAAACTGTATATTCATATCATGTAGTTCAACATTCACAGAGCTGTCATCACAATGTGGGTCGAATCTCTTCCCCATAATATTTAACGACTCCAAAATAAGTGCTAACTTTACTTGTGGTAGGACAAAAATGAGCAAGGCTATCACAAATGTGTTAGGATTCCAAAATTGTCTTAATAAAAATATTTGCTTCATTTAAAAATACGTTAATTATAGTTATATTTGAACATTTTAATATGATATTTTTAGCAATAGCGCCATAAAATTTATTATCTATTTTTAACTGTAGAGATGAACAGAGCTGTAGCATAATTTTGTGAATCTTTATCAATAAAGAATCTTCTGATTGCAACTGAATATTAACTACATGAAGTAGATTTCCTACATGTGAAACTAATCCTAAATATGCTTCTGACATTTCATCTTCGAAAAAATTTTTCAAAATTTTTGGACAGCTTTTAAAATCTTTATTTAAGAAGTATTTCTTTAAGGGTTCGTAAAATTTTAAAATTCTCTCGATGGCAGGTATTAATGATAACCACCTGATAGGTACATATCGCAACAACTCACACCATTCCAAATCAGACCACTCCACTAATTCTTTTAATTCAGTGACTCTTTTAGTTGATGAACTAAATTCGTTAAAACATTTCATCACAATTATTTCGACATCTACAGATAGTGCATTCATTGCCTTCTTGCAAGAATTATGCAGTATATGGCATATACAGCCAATTGGTATTAATTCATTATTGTGCTGCCTCAATTCGGTAAATACACTTTGATTTTTGCCAAAATTAACAGAGGCATTATCAGCGCAGAAAGCTGACATGCAACTCATTGATAACCCTGAATCAGCTATATTTAGCATTATGTGGTTAGCTATATCGTTGGATTTTTCACTATCGGATGAAAAAAATTTCAATAGTTTTATAGAAATGCCCTTATTCTTGTTGAAATAGCGAAGGATCAGGGGAAATGTTTTAATATTTCCCTTATTTGATGCATCTGTTAAAATAGCATATGGATGCCCTTCTTTCAAATCGTCTAGAATTGACCTCTTGGATTCATGTCCTAACACATTTGTGATAGCCTTGCTCATTTTTGTCCTACCACAAGTAAAGTTAGCACTTATTTTGGAGTCGTTAAATATTATGGGGAAGAGATTCGACCCACATTGTGATGACAGATAGCTCTGTGAATGTTGAACTACATGATATGAATATACAGTTTCCGCAATTGTAGTTGCATCTGTATTATTTATTATTGGAGAATATTTTTGTATTGCAATAGACGTTGATAGACTCCCCTGTACTGACTTATGCTTTGACGATTTTTGGTGTCGCAAAATATCATATTCCCCCCATTGTAGTAACTAAATACTGTAAGACATATTCTACATTTAGCATGGCTACCTGTAAGCCTCATCAACCAAACATATTTTTGCTCCCATATCTTGTTATATTTACATATATATTTTCTTCTTTTATTGACTTTCTCGGATTCTATAGTATATAAAATATAAAAAGATAATCAATTTTGTTAGGATATTTAAAGCAAAATTAATTATCAAAGTGCTATTTTATTAAAAAAATGATTTATATGAACTAAAAACATATCCTAATTTTATATGCTTATTTTCAAAAATTATAAGAAATAAATACTATTTTCAGAAAGATCTCCAGTTTCATCCGAATCGGATATAGACGGCGAATATTTTGGAGACATACGTTTTAAAGCTTTTATTCCTATATAATTATTTTCAAATGTAAATTAAGAATATTTGTCATTAATTTTAATTCGATAGTTAAAAATAAAGAATGCGCATAATTATAAAAATTATTTCCTTACTAAATAAATTATTAATATTTGAATGCAAGTGGAACTTATCTAAGAAAATAAAAATAAATTTCCTAAATATTATAAATATTTTATATTTTTATTTATATATACCATGATAGTCATCTTCTTGAGATTTAGATTGTTTAGAGGTTAAATCAGTTTCCAATACTGATGTTGTTTTTTGGACAATAAAATGTTATAATTAAATATATAAAAAGAAAAATTATTTTCAATATAAATTACTTATATACTATTATATTTTAAAAAATATATTATTAATATTAGAAGTAATATTTTTAAAAATTAGCAATGAAAGTGGAACTTAGAAAATATTATTATCCTAATCATCTTTAATCTAAGCTTAAGAAATCCTAAATATTATACATATTTTATATTTTTATTTATATATACCATGATAGTCATCTTCTTGAGATTTAGATTGTTTAGAGGTTAAAGCAGTTTCCAATACTGATGTTGTTTTTTGGACAATAAAATGTTATAATTAAATATATAAAAAGAAAAATTATTTTCAATATAAATTACTTATATACTATTATATTTTAAAAAATATATTATTAATATTAGAAGTAATATTTTTAAAAATTAGCAATGAAAGTGGAACTTAGAAAATATTATTATCCTAATCATCTTAAATCTAAGCTTAAGAAATCCTAAATATTATACATATTTTATATTTTTATTTATATATACCATGATAGTCATCTTCTTGAGATTTAGATTGTTTAGAGGTTAAAGCAGTTTCCAATACTGATGTTGTTTTTTGGACAATAAAATGTTATAATTAAATATATAAAAAGAAAAATTATTTTCAATATAAATTACTTATATACTATTATATTTTAAAAAATATATTATTAATATTAGAAGTAATATTTTTAAAAATTAGCAATGAAAGTGGAACTTAGAAAATATTATTATCCTAATCATCTTAAATCTAAGCTTAAGAAATCCTAAATATTATACATATTTTATATTTTTATTTATAACCATGATAGTCATCTTCTTGAGATTTAGATTTTTTAGAGGTTAAAGCAGTTTCCAATACTGATGTTGTTTTTTGGACAATAAAATGTTATAATTAAATATATAAAAAGAAAAATTATTTTCAATAAAAATTACTTATATACTATTATATTTTAAAAAATATATTATTAATATTAGAAGTAATATTTTTAAAAATTAGCAATGAAAGTGGAACTTAGAAAATATTATTATCCTAATCATCTTTAATCTAAGCTTAAGAAATCCTAAATATTATACATATTTTATATTTTTATTTATATATACCATGATAGTCATCTTCTTGAGATTTAGATTGCTTTGAGGTTAAAGCACTAGTTTCCAATACTGATGTTGTTTTTTGGACAATAAAATGTTATAATTAAATATATAAAAAGAAAAATTATTTTCAATATAAACTGTTTATGTACTATTATATATTTATAATTATACATACTATATACATTAATTATACATACCACGAACACGATCACAAAGATGCTTAAGTTCCACCACCTCAGGAATCACTGGCACTGATTTCTTGAAGAAATTCTTAATTGATTTTTGTTTCATACCAGTTGAGGTTGTTGAGGTGCCAATACCAAATATGATGTTGCTTTTTGGACAATAAAACATATATATTTTAATTAAATATATAAAAATAAAAATTATTTTCAAAAAAAACTGCTTTTGTACTATTATTTATACACAGCTTATCGTCGATCTAGAATTGGAGTGATCCACTTGTGCCAACTGCCAATGTTTAAAATGAGAAAATCAACATTAAAGTTTAAAATCAAATACGCAAAGGATGGTGCAACCTTCTTTTTTTTCTTGCCAAAAAAATGTCCTATTTTTGTTGTCCATTCCATAAGCATAACTATTTTGGTCTCCTTATTAAACCTCAAGATTATAAATTAAACTGAATCAGGTATTTAATATTTAAAAACACAAATTTTACATAACTATTTTGGTCTCCTCTCCTTATTAAACTTAAAGATTATAAATTAAACTGATTGAGGTTAATATGCTATGTTTATTAATTGAGAGAAAAATTAAAAGTGAGAAATATAGGGTTAGCATAAATCTTGATTTAAAAAAATGATTTTTTTGATTTATATCAAAATGATAATAATTATTTAAATAAATGTAAAAATCATATTAAAAAATTTGCCTAGGACTGGGGCATATTATAGAGTAAAAGTAATTTTTTAACATACATTCATTTAATTATATTACTATACATTAATATCCAGTTTATTGATTAACAAAACAAGTACTTTCTAAGCTTATACTTGTTATATTTTCAATATTATATATATATTTGCCTATTTATAATAAATATTAATTATTTATATATAAAAATATTTATATCTTACATTGATTTTAATAAATTTAAACAATGAATATTATAGTTATAAGAAAAAGTATGTTATTTATTATTTACAAAAAGATTCAATCTAATTTGAAATAGATTTTATAAACTAATGAAGCTAAAAAATATCAATGTACATTTTTATTTGTAAGAGAATAATTCAAATTGTAGCATGTTATAAAAAGTAAGATTTTATTTGGTTTTATTATAAAATGATGAGAAATGTGTGATAAAAAAAGGATGTTTGTATAAAAGATGACATGATAATCATAAAAACCATATGTGTTGTTAACAGCCATTTAAAATCATTTATTATGAAAATTTTATGAATGTTTAGTGCTTAATATAATATTTTAATTTTACAGTAAGATAAAATTATTAGCAAAATAGAACATTTTATTACTTAAATCTGTTTGGTATTATTGTTCACTTCTAAAAGTTCTATTCTTCTATGAAAATGTCGAGTGGAGCACTGCAATTATAGAATCTAGATAACGATATAAAATATATTAAGTAATTTAAAATATATTTATAATAATTATACATACTTTTCTAACTTCAAATTTTGAAAATGTCGAATGGATTGGATTGGTTGGATGGAGATTAGCGGAAAAATAAAATAAAAGAACTAGACATATTTTTCGAATAAATATTTAAAATTTATTTTAAAAATAATCAAATACTGTCTCTCAAAATTATTATTTATATATTAAAAACATTAAAATGCTAAAAAAAAAATTGTGGGAGAAATTAAAAAATTGTGGGAGATTTTTGTGGGAGATTTCTAATTGTGGGAGTTTTGTGGGAGTGAGATGTATGTGGGTAAACTAAAAAATTGTGGGAGATTTTTGTGGGAGATTGTGGGAGATTTCTAATTGTGGGAGTTTTGTGGGATGAGATGTATGTGGGTAAACTAAAAAATTGTGGGAGACTCCCACTGATGGGGGGGAGGCATGGCAACCCTGTCTGGGAGGGGGGGATAATAAAATCTTTTAAGAAATATTATTGTTTTTTAAAAATATCAAGCATAAATTTATTAGGACTAATAACTATTTCTAATACACAATTTTAAATTAATGTGAATTATAAAAAAATTATCTGTAAAGAATCACTTAAATGACCCAAAATAGAAATTTGAATTTTTTGAGCCTATACAAAAAAGGGTTCTTAGGAATAATTGCATTTTGTATGTTATACATTTACAATGTAAAATCCAATCTTCGTTGTGATTGAGCTAATTTTCAATTATCTCAACCTTACTTGTCGTCAAATGCCTATGAATATTCAAAAGATCCAACCTTTCAATCTACTTTCAGATGTTGTACATTTTGATATGTTTTTCAGAGACCTGCAGGCCCGGCCCCCTGGCCGGACATTATTTTATTTTTTTTAAATATACAATTTATTTTAAAAAAATCTGGGCTGGGCCTGAAAATTTTATTTTAAAAAAAGCCGGGCTGGGCCTGAAAATTTTATTTTAAAAAAAGCCGGGCCGGGTCTGAAATTTTTTTAAAAAAACCTAGGCCGGGCCGTAAAAAATCTTTAAAAAAATTCCGGGCCGTGCCCTGCAAATGGTACTTCTGCAGGCCTCTGTTATTCTTCTTAAAAAAGAGAATGTTCTCTTATAAGTTTACTAATGGGAAAAGTTTATAAACCCTTTTAATACATTGGGAATTTAATCTAAAATGTGTTTGAAATAATGCAGAGCATCCCATAGCATTTTTTGGGACTATATCAACCATAGTTAATCTTATGAACATAGTTTCAGCTAGTAAGGCTTCATAAGATACTTATAATAAAAATCTAACAAACATTATTTTTTTAACACCATCTAAAAAAGGTTAGCTTTTGTGGAAGTTATTTGCAGATTAGTAAGTGCTGCATGATGAATTAAAAAATTCAATTATTTGGGTTATAAATATATCTGTATTTAAGATATACTCTTCTACTGATCCTATATTAGAGCTTGCCTTGCGACAAGTCGAGGGAGACAAATATTAAACATGTATAGCTCTGCTCTGACTCAACAATAAAATATAAAATATGAAATTCTTCATCAACATTAGCCCTAATTTCCTTGAGTTCTTATAAAATGCTCTCCGCTATCATCTTCTTAATCAAGTTAGTCTTTTTAAAAGTAATACTTAAAATAGTTGTATAATTAAATAATACATTCTAATGAGAAATAAAATTTGAAATAAGCATTGAATCCAATAATTTTCTTGCTTCTGAGGATATATTTCTTTCAGGCCATTGTGATATTTCAGTAATAGCAAATAATTGGCTCTTCTAACTCCTTAAAAGCTGTTACTGCTTGATGGCAGAGACTCTATCTCGTTGGACAATGTTGCAATTTCTTTTTCCCTGTTAGACAAGAAGTTTCAGAAATAATTATTATTTGACTAGAAATTTGAAAATTGTAGATAAATATTACGCCACTAAAAATTTGAAAATAAAAAGTAAATATTACGCCGGAAAACTTAAAATCGAAATTAATTGATAAAATAACTTAGTAGATAAATGTGATAATAAATGTAATTAAATATATATTTAATATGAGATACGAATAAATATTAACAAATATAAATTAATATAAACAATAATATTTTAAAAAAATATATCGGTATCTTCATTTTTTGGCTTTGGAGGGGGGGGGGATTTGTCCCCCCCCCTTCCCGCTGCGTACGTCAATGTTTAGAATAAATAATTATGCAAATATATTGAAGCCATGATTTATTTACATAGTAAGGATGCCATCTTAGAAATGAATTATTTAGTAATTAGAAAATATGGAAGAGTGATATGAAGAAAGCAATTAAGACTTAATATATTATTGTCGCACCACCTCTAGTTGGTATATTATGTCTTAAAATAATAGTAGTTTGTAATTGTTATAGATGTTAAATAAAATGACATTTTTATATTAAATAAAATAAAATAATATATTAATTAAAATAAAATAATATATTAATTAAAATAAAATAATATATTAATTAAAATAAAATAATATATTAATTAAAATAAAATAATATATTAATTAAAATAAAATAATATATTAATTAAAATAAAATAAAATATTAATTATAATAAATTTAAAAAAAAATAATTATAAAAATATAATATAAAATTAATTAAAATAAATTATAATATTATTTAAATTAAATTATATAAATTAAATTATAATATTAATTAAAATAAATTATAATATTATTTAAAAAATTTATAATAAATATAAAATTCGAATAACCTTTTATAAATATATCGCGAGTTCTACTTATGACCTTTTATAAAATATATCGCTAGTTCTACTTATGACCTTTCATAAAATATATCGCGATTTCTACTTATGACCTTTCATAAAATATATCGCGATTTCTACTTATGACCTTTTATAAAATATATTATATTATTTTATAATACTATATAAACTTAAAATTTTAGATATATTGATTTATAATGTAAAAATCATTTTTATTTTAATAAAATATTTTGTTTAATCTTAACTTGTCATCATGTGTTTCCATCATGGTGGCAGCGGAGGGATAAAAAAAGATGGTATCTTCTGATTGATATATCAATGATACTTAAAATTAAATATGAAAATTCTTAAATTAAAATTAAATATAAACTTTAATTAAAACATATGGGCACTTGGCAAACTATAGTTGAAAACTATTTAATTCTTATCCTAGTTATTGAAATATTCAAAGATAAAAATTTCCTGGCTGATATTTTCCTGAAAACTAACATTGATGACGAAAATTCAAACCAAACCCAGGCGAAAAACGATTCTTATAACTCAGATTAAAATGAAAGAATTTTATATGTCAATTTGATAATATAATAATATAGTGCTGATATGATAATATTTATGCCGAAATATGATAAAATATAAGACAAAGAGACAATTCTAAGTTCATAATTTTCGATTAAACCTAACTGTTCCACCTCAGGTTTAGGATTTTCAAGGAGGGGAATGTTATGGAAAATTTAAAGTAATTAATTTAAAAAATAAAAAATTTAAAGCAAATTAAAGATTTAAATAGATATTCGCAATTCGTAAATTAATTTTTAAAGCAAAATATAAATAGAAATATTCATAAATATTGAAATTAAATAATATAAACTTGATGATAATAATAAACTATTCTCAAATTGTGATAACTAAATAAATACCACGATGATGCAAATAAAAAATTTTTTATGTTTAATGGTTTCGATATGGATGATCAAGATACGACGACGATGAAGCTAGTACTAAAAGATATTGATGCCGCTAATTAACATAAAACAAGATCGATAAACAACAAATTAACCCGATGACTAATTCGCGATAACAAATGCCAAAGAAATTAATTGCTATAATAAATTCGACGATCGCGGAAAACAAATGGAGTTCTCAGAGAGGGGAATGTAGGTGTTAAATAAAATGATATATTAAATAAAATAATATATTAATTAAAATAAAATAAAATATTAATTATAATAAATTTAAAAAATAATAATAAAAATATAATATAAAATTAATAAAAATATAATGTAAAATTAATTAAAATAAATTATAAATTAATTAAAATAAATTATAATATTATTTAAAATAAATTATAATATTAATTAAAATAAATTATAATATTAATTAAAATAAATTATAATATTAATTAAAATAATTTATAATAATTATAATATTCGAAGAACCTTTTATAAAATATATCGCTAGTTCTACTTATGAACTTTTATAAAATATATCGCGATTTTTACTAACTTATTTCATTTTATTATATTCAAATTTATATTATTTTATAATACTATATAAACCTAAAATTTTAGATATAATGAATCATAATGTAAAAATCATTTTTATTTCCCGGCCCTAAGCCCGCCCAGGCCGGGCCCTATTTTAAATTATTAAAATATACCCGGACCGGGCCGGGCCTGAAATTTTTTATTTAAAATACCAGGGCCGGGCCGTATTTTTTTAAAAAACTTATACAACATGAATTATTATATTCGTCAATTAGATATGATTATAATGATTATATTTAGTTATGATTAATATAATGTTGGTGAAAGTTAACACTAGCTAACACTCATAGTATCTATTACATAAAATTATAGTTTTCCTGCCATGAAATAAATACGCAAAGGATTAAATATACATTATTATATAATATAATAGAAGATAGTGAGTCAAAAATGACGGGGAATGAGAATTTTCTTACTTTTATGATAGTTGCTACCTCTTATTTGAAAATAATATCCAATTATTATTCTTTTAATCCCTTCCCCCCTTCATGCCTGGTTTAATCCATTAAAACTAAGTGTAAATACTCTGGTTTGGTAAAATTAAATTTAAAGCTTTTACTTGATAATACCAATATTATTTGATAAACATTACTGATCATTTATACCTAATATTAAAAAATTCCCAGGCAAAGTACAAAGCCATAATAATTTTGAAAAATTCTTCCAAGCCCAGTGAATATAATAATTTTGGTAGTTGAGAACTGAAATAAAATATTTAAATAATCATAATGTTAAAAATACAATCAAAATCAGATTTTCATGGGCCTAGGTTTTTTGATCAGGCCGAGCCCAGGCCTGCATAAAATTTTTTTTAGGCCAATGTCTGACACATAGTTAATAATAAAAAAATTCTCAAGCATTCTAGCTCATAATATTTTGAAAAATTTTCCCCAAGCCCAGCCTAATATAATTTATAAAAATATTTTTCAAACCCAGCCCAACCTATAAAAATTTTATAAAAAAAATTTTCCCAAGCCTGGCCAACCCATAGTAATTTTCAAAATGTTTTCCCAACCCGGGAGATAGGTAAATCTCTAAAAACCATATCTATTTTTTATTCTATTTTAACCCAGCTCACCCCTACTTCAGACAAAGTTTAACCCATAAGACTGAGAGTGAATACTATTTTTATAAAAATATATTTAAATTAGCTTTTACCTGAGGGCCATATAAATATTCTGTGTTAAATATTACATCTATGCCTAATATTAAAAAATTCACAAGCCAGGTCCACTCACTTGGGAAAATAATAATTTTGACAGTTGAGAACTGATAAAATATATAAAAAGTCACAATGCATTTAAAAATACAATCAGAATGTGAAAGTTGCATGGGCCTTGGTATTTGATCAGGCCTGGCTATGTCTCCAAAAGAAATTTTCAGGCCAATTTCTAACCCATATTTAAAATTAAAAATTTTCAGGAATCTACGACTATATTAATTTTAAAAAATGTTTCCCAAGCTACTTCCAAGTCCATATTAATTGTAAAATATATTTCCCAAACCCAGGAAAACCCAGAATAATTTATTTTTTCCTTGGATCCAGAAAAATAGGTGAGATGTAGGGGTTTATAAGAATTAAATCTGTCTAATATATATATTTTTTTTGCCATTTATATTATTGGGAAAATTTTTCAAAATTAGGATCAAATATCTGATTTACCTATCATTCTACTGGTTAGCTCCTGCCTGGTATTTATATGAAAATCATGAATACATATTAAAGTACCATGCTAAAAATATGTTCATTCTAATTTAAATTTTAAACAAACCACCACCCTTCCAAATGATTTATTACTTAATTACAAAATATAAATTAAAATTTAAGACATTGTTATTAAATTACAATAGAAAAAAAAGGAAGATATTCTAAGTTAACAAATAATAGGAGGTTAACTTTAATCATTAGTCAAATTATATATAAGTTAAACAAAAAAGTTATACATTTAATCAAAAATGTTATAATAAGTTATGAAAAATATACATTCTACAATTAAATTATGAAGTTATGAGAAAATAAACAAAACTATGGAATGCATGTAGAAAGGCCAATTTCAGAAAAGATAAGAGAGATGCAAATATTTACTTAAGCATAAAAATTACCTGAGATATAAAGTTGTATAAAATTCAATGTGGAATGGATCCTTCTTAAGGGTTTTAACATAAAACTCTCATCTGCAAGAATAAATTCTTAGATTATAAAATACAAATGAATAAAAATTTATTTTAAAAGACTTTTTAATTGTACACATAAATTAAAATTACTAAATATATACATTATTAACATATTTTATAAAAATAATGGAAAATTTTAGAATAACCCTAAATAAATATAAATTTTTAAATAACACCTCATAAGATAGGAAAATTTCTGATTCATCCCTCATCAAATAAAAGAGAAAATTCTGATTCCCCTTATAATGGTTTAAATTTTAAATTATATATAAATTCAAGAATTAAAAAAGTATAATAAATCTCGTACTCTTTGAATCGTATCTATTTGATTAATTTTGTCAGATTAAGAAAAAAATTTTTTTTACCAGATTAAGAAAAAAAACATTTGCTGGGATTCGAACCCAAGTCCAATAATCCAAGCGAAGTTCTTGCCCGATTGGGCCACAGGTACTTTTCAAAATTAACGATTTTTTGAATATATATTATAAAGTGGGACATGAAAAGTGGGACATGAAAAGTGGACATGAGAGCGTAACGCTATTTTTGTGACATGGCTTTTATATATATTATTATAGATGTTATATTTTTTATTAATTAAAATATCAGTTTTATTTTATAAATACAATTAATATAATATATTCTCAAAATATTATTTACACAAATTTTTTAACAATTTGTAATATACTAAATATCTGTTTAGAATAAAAAAAAATAATTTTTAAAAAATCCAGGCCAGGCCCCCCAATTTTTTTTTTAAATATCCGGGCTGGGCCGGGCCTAAAATTTTTAAGCCCAGTGTAACGTGCTATTTTTACTCTGTATGAAAATTACTCATTTATTTAGTGATATTGACATTTACGATTGAAGTGCATAAATTTAATATTATATTTTTTAGTGATATTGACATTTTTGACTGAATTGTAAAAATTAAATATAAAAAATTTAGTGAATTGACATTTTTAACTGACTTATAAAAATTAAATATAATAAATTTAGTGATATTGATATTTTTGACTGACATGTTTTATTCCTTATAAAAATTACTCATTTAGTTAAGGAAATTAACATTTTTGACTGACATATTTTACTCCTTAGAACAACTAATCACTTATTTAATGATATTGATATTTTAAACTGACTTGTTTTACTCCTTATAAAAATTACTCATTTAGTTAAGGAAATTGACGATTTTGGCTACTTGTAATGATTAAATATAATAAATATAGTGATATTTACATCATTATAAAAAGTATACACTTATTTGACATTTATGACAATTTTTATTCTCTTTGCAAAATTTATTTATTTATAACTTAAAAAAGTCAAAACTTATTAAAAAAAATATGATATAAATAAGATACGCGATATAAATAAGTTACGCGATATAATTAATACACGCGATATAAATAAGAGACGCTATATAATTAAGATATATGATGTAAATAAGATACGCGATACAGTTAAGATATATGTTGTGAATAAAATACGCGATATGAATACATATATATGATGTGAATAAAATACGCGATATAAATAAGATTAAATAAAATTTATTATGCGGTCAAAATGCTCGCAATAATTTCTTAAATATATATTTACATTAAATTTTTTGATATTATGTAATATTTTTATTGGGGTATAATAAGCCCATTTATAAATAGTATGAATAACAATATTTTGTTCCATAAGTTGCATTTAGAGCCATGCCCGTTCTCTCCAAATATACATCAACGAGTTCTCCCCAAAACCCCTCCATCTGTTCAACAATATTTTTGCTTCTCTTAAAGAGACAGCATTGCTGTCTCAGAAAATTATAATGGCATTCGTCATCACAAACTTCTTTGCTTATACATCTATAATAATGATTAACAATAATTTATTGTAAATAAAAATACCTGAAGAGACAATTTCCATCACCAATAATCCGTTCGGTAGAATAATCATTTCCAATCACACCCTTATCATATTTTGGATATCTTTTCTTGATCGCAAAATGAAAGCGTTCAGCAGAATAATATATTTTCCAATTTCTGTTAGTAGGCAGAAAAAGATTTGTCTCCTCTTTCTTAGAAATTACAGTATCTAATATAATTTCATCATTTAAAAAATATGTATTAATCTACTAATTATACAAATTTTTACCTTTCTTATTTTGCATGCCCACTTCGCAATCTACAATCTTCAAATTGTGAGGCGGGGCAATTGCCTATGGCAATATTATGTATGTCTTGCATCTTGCAAACAACACTTTGAAAATGTTTTTCCCTATCTATCTCCTCAACATTATCTGGATCTATATCATAATCTTCATAATCTTCATCATCCTTAAATATAATTAAGTATAAAATATATAGTATATGTTTTATAATTGGTTTATTATACCCCACAAGCTTGTATTGCTTTTCTACCATACATCAGCTCAAAGGGCGTGAATTTCAAAGATTCCTGATCAGATGTGTTATAGGCAAATAATATGCCAGGCAGGGCATCTGTCCAAGTCAATTGATCATCTTTAATACACTTTAGAAGTGCATTTTGGATAGTTCTATTCACCCTTTCAACCATGTCATTTGCTTGGGGGTGATAAGCACTTGTCACCCTCTGCATGGTCCCCACGAGTTTGTGACAATTAATGCTAACTTCATTCAAAACTTCCGTCCTTGATCATTAATTTGAATCTTAAAACTAAAAGTAAAATTAATATTTATTATCAAATAAATCATACTTTTGCCCTGCCATATGTGCATAGTAATGAATAAAGGAATTTCGATACTGAGTTAGCAGTTTTATCCTTTAAGCATGGCTACAACATATTTGCTGAAGTAATCAACAGCTACTTCAATATATTTATAGCCATCCTCACTTTCTGGCAAAGTACACAAATCTACTCTTATTTGTGACCATACCTGTTATAATTTTTTTAAATTATATTAAAAAGAGTTAATCTTGCTAATTAATTTTAGTGTGGTCAAAAGATTAGAGATGGGCCAAGTAAAAAAATTCATATAAATTATAACCTGAAATTGTAGAGGCTTTACTATATAAACTAAAATGGATAATCATATATTTCATGTAAAAAGATTCAATGGATAATTTAATAAATTTGCTTACCTACCACTTTATATGGTTCTTCTAATAAGGAAAGAATAAACTAACTTAAAATTTAAATGGTTCAATATGTGAAAATATAAATAACATAATATATAAAAATAAGTGTCACATATATATAATATTGTCATACCATTAATAAAACTATAAGTAAAAAATATATAAAAAAACATTATATACAGTTAAAATGACTAAAACTATAAAAAATTTAACAAATCAATGATTTTTATATAATAAATTTTACTACCTTTGCTCTAACAGGAATTGATTGTAACTCATTTGTAGTTTTATCAAATCTTGTATTACATCTTTGACAAGTGTCATAGGAATTAATAAATTTGACTACATCATTTTTCATATTTGGCCACCAGAAGCTAAAATATAATATTAATTATGACACTAAATACATTTTACCTATCAGCCAATTTTTTATAAGTTAATGCCAAAATGGCCAGCAAGAGAGACTGCTTCAATATTATCATCACAACCACTGTGATGTGATTTGATAATTTATTTTCTCCTAATTATGTTAATAATAACTTCCCCATTATTTTTATGGTGATATAATTTTTCTTTGCGCATAGTAAACCTAGATGCTTTCATTTTTAAATTCCTCTTTTCCCCATTGTTCTTTGCCAAACGGGTGGGGGGATACTTATGGTACATTATGAAGTTTTTAATTTCTTCATAATCTAAAAAAGTTATATAAATATTAAATATTTAATTTACTTTCTTCATTATCAACTGTCATGGCTAAGAGGAAAATGTCAAAAATAATAATTTAATAGAAAATTTATGTTTTTTGATTGACAAGTTAGAAAAAATTGAAATTAAATTATAAAACATTTTTTTAAAATATATCATTATTGCAAATACACTGGTAAAAACTTATTCAGATATGTAAATACATATAATAGAAGTATAAGTATTAAATTTACTCATTAAAATAGGCCATAAAGAGTGATTTAAATACATGAGTGATTCTGGAACGTTACGGGCATGGCCGTAAAAAATTAAAAAAAAAAATCCGGGTCGGGCCGAAAATTTTTAATCGGGCCAGGCCTTACAAATGGTACCTATGCAGGTCACTGGTACAAATAAAATAACGTTTATATTGAATAAAGATCAGAATGGGATAATTTTAGTTATTTTTTAATCGGTTCAAACCTTTTTAACCAAATAAAAAGTAAATGTTCCTGGATTAATTTCTTCAAAAGAAGGATGATCTTTTGTGGTGAGATAATTTCTAACGGCGTAATTCAGACGTGAATGCTGAGATGATTTATTTTTGCCCCTGCCAGTTATGACTGTCAATTTATTCCACTTGTATGATTCGAAGCTAATTTATCAGTGTTTAAAGGTGATTATTATACATATATATTCTAAAATTTAGTTTTTAAAAATTTAGAGGAGAAAAAGTAAAATTAACTCGTATAATTTTTTATTGATAATTTTATCTTGCGCCCAATAAATGTATTTTTTAAGTTCTATAAACACTTCTGAAACATGTAGACCGTGTAAATCCAAAGTATTTCTAGGTTGTCCGTAACTATTAGTTCTCATATTCACAGCTTTTTGGCTTTCCAATTTGAATTTTGTATCTATTCCTTATTCGTTGGCCTTTAATATTGAGCTATGCCTGACCTAAAGAGCTTATTAGTAGAGTTGGCCGATTGATCGGCTTTAACCAAATAATTCTTAATTTTCTGGAATTTTCCCTCAATCATATACTAAAGCTCTTTGATTGCCGATGACTTTATTGGACGAGCTAGAAAAACATTTGCTGTTGACTGTATCGACTTAACTTTTGTTTATGAGGAGAGAACCTGAATCGATATGTCCCGGATGGATGGATGCTGAGGTTTTGACAATATGTGTTTTCGATATATAATTCCCCATCTTCGCTATCTTAGCACTCCTCTTCGGTATCGATCGGAATTTGATGTTTGATTTAGATTTTCAGAACTTTCAATAAGCGCGGTCTTTAATTGATCGTTTTAATAAATCGTAATAAGTAGGACTCATATTAGTCGATGGTAAAAGGTACAAGTTGAGAGATACGCAAAATTTAATTTTTAGAATAAATTGATGGAAACACATGATGACAAACTAAGATTAAACAAAAGATATTATTAAAATAAAAATGAATTTTACATTATGATTCAATATATCTAAAATTTTAAGTTTATATAGTATTATAAAATAATATAAATTTGAATATAAAATAAAATGAAATAAGTTAGTATTAATCGCGATATATTTTATAAAAGGTCATAAGTAGAAATCGCGATATATTTTATAAAAGGTCATGAGTAGAACTCGCGATATATTTTATAAAAGGTTATTCTATTCTAATATTATAATTATTATAAATTATTTTAATTAATATTATAATTTATTTTAATTAATTTTATATTATATTTTTATAATTATTAATTTTTAAATTTATTATAATTAATATTTTATTTTATTTAAATTTTATTTTATTTTATTTTAATTAATATATTATTTTATTTTATATTAAAATGCCATTTAATTAACAGTAATAATATCAAAAATATACTCGTATTAAAAATTTAACTCCTAACTGTTTTCCAAAGAAGAAAAAAAAGATATCTAACATGGATTACATCCATTGCGGGATGAATAAAATGATGATTAACTTTTGATAATATTTTTTATTCAAAATAAATGGATGGCTTTAGAGAATTGAATGCAAATTGTTGCTTATATTTATTATCAAAAGCATTGATTAGTAAAGTTTATTAGCTGTAATATATTCTATAACTTTTGAAGTGGCATTTTACCTAAAATTTTGTAACCAATTTTATATAATAGAGAAATATCAACTATATGTCAACTTACTTTTTATTAAGAAATTCCTTATACTTGTTTGGACGTTGGAAATATTTTTAGGAAGAGGCATGGGGTACAAATTTAAAATTGATTAATTTAGTTGTAAAGTGATTTTGAACTTGGCTAATTAAATATTAAATTTGTTAATTATCAATTAATAAATGATTATATTTATTTAATTAGGGTTATAAAAATAACTTTAGTAATACATCAATTAAGTTTCAACAGTTAAGGCTAAATTAATATTTAGACATTATGAGTGATGTTAATATTCCATTTAACAAAGAATTTGATTGCAAGCTGACATAGTGAAAATATAATTAATTTAATCTAATAACTAAAATAGCACTCATTTAATAAAAAATTAGATAGTCTTATTAATTTTTAAATAATAAAATATAATCTTATATAATAATTAATAGAAATATAAAAGAAATTGTTCAGGGGCTATCAAAAAAATTTATTTTTAGTTCAAGGTGATATTAAGAAGCCATTAAAAAAAGTTTTGCCAGGTAGCTATTCAACCTCCTAGTGACGCTACTGCATTAAAAATTATATCATCATTCACAATACTAAATTAATACATATCATACATAAAAATTATTAACTTGTTTATAGATTTCCATTGTGATAATCGTATTTAATTTTAAAATAAAATCAATATTAAAAATCTGAATAAATAATATTAGAATATTCATTTTATACTTAAAAATTATTAACTTGTTCATAGGATTTTATTGTGATATTAAAAATCTCTCCTCATTTAAATTATTGTCATCATTTATAAACTAAATTTATATTAATTATTTCATAAGAGAGATACAATTTACTTGTTTATAAAATTATTATTATATATAAATGAATATAGAACATTATAATAATATTATATTTTAGACTATACACATAGAACAGTATAATATAGTTATTAAAAATGTTGTAATATGCAAATGAATGCCTTTATAAAAAAAATATATTATTCAAATTATTACGATATTATTATAGACTATATAAATGAAGGAAAGATATATTTGAGATTTTGTGGATATAATTTATTTTTATTTTTGTTACTTTTTGTTACTTTTTTTGATTTTGATTTTGATTTTTCTTTTTCTTTATTTTTATTTTTATTTTTATTTTTATTTTTATTTTTATTTTTATTTTTATTTTTATTTTTATTTTTATTTTTATTTTTATTTTTATTTTTATTTTTATTTTTATTTTTATTTTTATTTTTATTTTTATTTTTATTTTTATTTTTATTTTTATTTTTATTTTTATTTTTATTTTTATTTTTATTTTTATTTTTATTTTTATTTTTATTTTTATTTTTATTTTTATTTTTATTTTTATTTTTATTTTTATTTTTTATTTTTATTTTTTATTTTTATAATTCTTTATAATGTTAATTGCCACTTTATAATTTATTATTTTATAATTAATATATATTAATAAAGAATTCATAAATTATATTATTATTTTAAATTTAATATTAATTATTTTTTTATCTTTTTTATTTACAATGATACTCAAAACCATGCAATTCAAAGTGGTGCCGAAGAGTGGACGTGTTCCTGGGCCACTTGAAAATTTCAGTCTAATGTCAGTCAATGGTTATATGTGGACAAGGAGTGTTGTCAAACTGCATGCTAATGCAAAAATTCTAAAAAGAATAGGGTAAGAAAAATATTTACAGAAATGTAATTAAAATTGAAAGGACGTATTTTTTTAAAAAAAAGTAGTAGAAAATTTATCGTTTAAAATTAAATTTACTTTGTATAAGAAAGATAATTAGAGTTATGTAAATCAAATTTTAAAGAAGAAATAAATTATTTTACGGTAGCTCATTTAGGTTTCGGACTATTTATTGTAATTATTGTTAAGATTAAGATAAAAAATTGTGTAGGAATATAATTATCTTAAATGAAAAACAAATTATAAAGGTATTTATAGTAGATGAGATATAAAGTTGTTATTATAGTTATTTAAAGGTGATAATTTATGAAATTAAGAGAAGTTACTCTTAAACCAACTGAATCTAATTGAGACTATAAGATGTTTTAGATTTTAGAAATTATTATAAGTTATTAAATATTTGATCATTGGAGATAACTATGATAAAGAAAAATGAACATAAATTGTTGAGATTAAATAAAGTTATTTGTAAAAATATATTATAATTTAAAATATGTGAGATTTAAAAGATAATATAATTTAAAAGATTCGGGGAATAAGATTAGAAAATAAGATGAACATACAATTATGGTTAGGAAATATGTTGATATTGTAATTAAGTTCTTATTAAAGATTTACGTTTAATCTTTATTTTAAGAGCTGCGAGAGATAAACCTACCTAAATAATCTAATATGTGAATAAGATACGCATAAGTTGATAATATTTAGTAAAATATTAGGTTGTTGATTAACCAAAATCTTCATAAAAAGAAACGGCTTTCATCATTAGATAATTCATGTCGCAATCGAGCTCATTTAGAGGTCAGATTTTTATTTTGGATCATTAATAAGATTTAAGACCAATTATTCATCATTTTTCAAATAATATCAGTATGAAAAGCTAAAAAAAAGGAAATACCAAGGAAGAAATGATAAAGGCTATTTTAAATTGGAGGTTTTAGATATAAGAAAATAGAAAATCAAAAGAATCAATTACCCTGAGCTTATAGATAAAAGATCAAAGAGTTATTTTTGTTGAGATATGAATAAGAAATACTTCGAAAGTTGATATTACAAGAGTGAAGAAAAAGATGATATTTTAAAAGGTTTTAAAAAAGAATAATTTAGAGTAAAATAGTGATATAAATAAAAAAGTGCTTTAGAAATATAATTGATTTGTGTTTTAACTATTGTTGTTCAACGACTAGATTTGAGCCGAATTTTAAAAACGGCTAACTCAATATTTTATCCAGATAAATATTACTCAGGCCTGAAGATTTTGCTCGTAGATGGCCCAAAGGTCTAGACATCTATTATTCTTTGGCTAAAATATTGAATTAGCCGTTTTTAAAAATCGGTTCAAAATGAGCCGTTTAACATTAGTTTTAACAAGTTAAAATTATGATAATCATAATTTTGTGTGTTTGAAAATTAGACATAATTGATTTTTTTGTGTTAGAATTATGAGATCATAATTTTATGTGTTTTAAAATTGATGATAGACATAATTGATTTGTTTTTTAAGTTGAGTTAGAATTATGTGATAGACATAATTGATTGTTCTATAATTTATGAAAATCATAATTTTGGGTGAGAATTGAGGATAAATAATTGAGTTGTTTTTTAACAATGGATGCGAGACTTATGAGAAGATAAGTCAGTTGTTTTTCAACAACGAGAATGAACGAAAAAGAAGAATAAAGAAGATGTTGTTTTTGAATAATGGGTGTGAGCCACATAAAGAAGAAGAAAAGTATAATATATTTTATTTTTCTTTAAAGAACATGAGCGTACAAAGATTCATTAAGTTAAACGAAATAAATGGTTAATACCACAAGAAGACAAAAATATTTTATTTTGGGTAAAAATTTAGAACTAAGATTTTTAGATTCAAGATACTCAAGAGAATCTTAAATTTAAAATCAGCTTTAGTCATGGTTGACATAAGATGTTGATTGATAGCTAAAGGACTACTACCTCAAATGGTTCAATGAAGATAGGGATCTAGGCTTCTTTGAGGGTAAAGGGGTGGTAGAATTTGAAATAATTATATAATTTATGTTGTATATTTTGACTATGTATTATAATTTAAAAAATTTTTTAAGAGAAAAAGTGACCAAATATTACAGGAATTAACAGATAAGTTAAGCAATTTAATAGATTAAGTAGACAGAATTAGATTAGAGGAGATAACCTTAAACATTAAGATTAATTTGCTATATTTATATATTTTATTGATATATGTATTACCGGAGATCTTAAAACAAAAATCAAGTGAGATAAAGAGACCTTAAGACAAAGCAATATTTCGGCACTTGCAAATTGTCGTAGAAGACCCAGAAGTCTAAAAGATCTACACGGTTAAAGAAATAGATGCAAGGAATCAATTTCAGGAGAACGTTGAAAATAAGCGACTAGATAGAATAAATGGTCAGACGTTCATGCTGCCATCGTTTATCGCTGACCATTTATCGCCAATTCTTTACCGAAACTTTAATGTAAGATACGGAAGTCGACAATCATAGGAAGAAGAATTCATGAAAATAATAATCACAGACCAATTATCGTCAATCGTATACCGAGATAAAGCGCTAGTCATTTATTATAAGAGAATGTTAGAAAAAGGCGACTAGCTAGGATAAATTGTCAAGAAATTCAGATGGGTAAAAGTTGAAAAAAGCAATCGTAATCAATTACCAGTTATAGTCACTTACGCGATAAAGCGCTATTAGTTACAAGAGAACATTAAAACAAGCAAAGACTAGGATAATTTATCAAAAGAATTTAAGCCGTACTTTAGAAGAAACAAAGTTGTAAAGAAAGACTAGTATCAATCGATAATCGTTGACTTGCAATCGTGAATCGTTGAAAGCAAGCGATAATCTGGTTAGTCAATAACTTGCAGAGATAAATAGCTAATCGGTTACCGTGGGTTGACAAGTAACAGAAGATAGGATTCAAGAATTTCAAGCTGTTATTAAAAGAAATAAACTTTGTAAATGAAATAAAGCGGTAATCGGATACAAACGGTGTTAAATGCTAAGAATATTAGACAAGGGACAGCCATTGTTAGAATTAGACATTGAAGGTTAAGAAGAATAGATTTGGTGGAGATACAAGATTAGTAAAGCCGAAACCGAAAGAAGGTTGATCGTTCTAATCTAAATGGGAGGGTGGTAATATGCAATATGCAAATGAATACCATTCAAATGAATACCTTTATAAAAAAATGTATTATTCAAATTATTACGATATATAGACTATGTAAATGAAGGAAAGATATATATTTGAGATTTTGTGGATATAATTTACTTTTTATTTTTGTTACTTTATATTTATTTTTCTTTATTTTGATAATATTAATTATTAAAATTTATTTTATTAAGCCTATAAAGGGCTGCAATATAATTTTATTTACCTTAATCAGGCATATAAAATATTAAATTAAAATCTAGTATATTGAGATCTTATCCATATATTTTTTTAAATGATAATATTAACATTATAGGTCACAAAATAGGGTTGATTGGATGGGCACACGGGAGTTGTGCTAAATTTGATAATTTTTTAAATAAATGTAATTAAATACTCTTTTTTTACCAAAATAAATTTCCTAAATTTTGCGAAATTTTTTTTTATATTTTATGAATTACAATATTATCAATAAAAAATGCGTTAATATAGTCTTTATAAAATATATATTAATTATTTCAAATATACTTTTGGGATTCAGAAGATGCTTTACTTATTCAGATTAGTCTAATATTATTGAAATTATTTAGGTCTGAACGAAAATTACCCCAACCATTCCCGGCTCCCCTATTTCAGATCATATTTTTTTTCAATAATAATTTCTTTTAACTTCTTCTATATTTTTCACTCTATCTTGAATCTTTATGCCAATTTTGGAAATTTTCCTATTCTGCTAATAACTTCTTTTTTATTTATTGCCTACCAAATGGATTTAAACTAAACTAAAATGAATTTAAACGAAACTAAAATGAATTAAGCATTAAGAGTGTGTTCTAATTCGAACACCTAGCCGTTTAGCCGGCTAAATGGCTCAAATCACGCCTAAGGCTTGACGGCATAGGTTTTTATTAGCAACTCGATTTCTTTTTGTTGCTCGCAGAACTGATTGAGGAAATAACAAGTATTAATATACTAAATATTAGCATAAATCATATTTAATTCTATATTTTCCATTTCGGCATGATGTATTTGGCAATATTTTTATTAATTTGTGATGGCATCTTTTTTTATACTGTTTACAAAAATTAGCTGTAATGAATTTTCAGTATAAATTGGCATCAAGATTCAAGATAGAATAAAATACAAAAGCACTAAAGCTATTATAAATTTTTTAAAAAAATTTTAGAAGGTGCCTTAGGCATCATGGATTGATATACAGTGTGATGCGCATATTTCAATTAAAATCCGTTGCCATAAGTAAAAACCTTATTGAGGATCACCAAAAATTAAACTTATTATTTGGCTGAGTGCCTTTATAAGTTCCAAGCATCCATAAGTATAAATTGTGTAAAGTGATATTAGAAATGTTACTATAATTGTTAATTTCTCTAATTTTAGCTCTAACCAAAAAAGAATTAGAACTTAAGGATAGAGCAAATGACCAACGTATAATATTTACTATAAAATTTTTATTTTATTTTTTTGAATAAATTTTATTTCTTTTAATATTTTATTTTGATATCATTTATAATGTATATAATTTTTAAATTGGAACAGTTTTGTAAATAATATATTTACAATAAAAAAATAATTTATATTTTTATTTTGATATAGTTTATATTGTATCTTATTTTATAGATTGGAATCGGTTTTAAATAGAAAAATTTATAGGATAATTTAATCATTCAATTTAAGCTTAGGTAAAAAATAAAAAATATATAATTTTATTAAAAAAATAAATATGTTTGTGGTATTTTTTATAGAATAAAATTTTAAAAAATTAAAATATGAACTTATTGGATATGATTCTAAAAAAAACTAATTTAAAAGAAATATATGTAATATAAGTCGAAATATAAACACGAAAGTTCGATTAAATAAATTAGTATTCTATAAGCGTAGAAAAATTTTGTATCTTGGATATATATTTTTATATGGGAAAAAAATGTGTTGGACAATATATATTTTAATATTTTAATCTTATTAAAATCTTAGAATATTTGGTAAAAATAATAACCCAAAAGCTTAAAAGTTTATTTAAATATAGGAAAACCAAAGATTTTTTACCAAAAATATTTGGACCATTACTCCTATCTATTAGCTAGAGAACAAGTTTTGTTTTATAAAATTCTTTAAAATCTCTATAATTAATTAAATATTTCATGAGAGCAACCGGCCAAAAAATATCTTTTTAAAACTATTCTAAATTAATACGCCATTAAATTCGGGTGTGATTTAAACTAAAGTTATATAATTAACTTAAAAATGATTTAAAAAAGAATAGATTAAAAATAAGAATGGGATGATAAATCATGGACTTAGAGAGAGGCATAGCATTAATTCAATTATAATAAAACAAGTCAATCTTAAACATTAAAATAAGGTAATCATTTTTTTCGGCGGCATCTCAATAATTAGAAAAATCATAGAATAATCTATATAAATGAGACAAGTAATTTTGTCAAATATTAACTCCTTCGAACAATTTTATGATGGTCTCATTTTATATTATTAGCGTAAAAAATTTTATATAGTAAGTTTATATAATAACTTTTTTAAAATTTATAATACTTCAAAATACAATAATGATTAATTCGTATTAAATTGTTATACGTGATGATTTAATTTTTCTAACATTTCACCAAACATAATATAAAATTTTGTATCTATTTTTTAAATAAGAGTTATAGAAAAAAAACTCATCGAAAAAAAGGAAACAAACATACTTGAATATATATTGTAAAATAAAAAAAAATGAGCTGATCTTTTTAAATTCCCTTTATATATCTATATTTTTTTGAATAAGGCATCTTTAATTTTATAACATAGGTGGAACTATGCAGACCTCAGACATTTTATAAAGGTTATTACTTAAATTCTTTTCGTATTATTGTCTGAATCTTTTAGTAGTTTAATATTTTTAGGTAAAGTATATATGTTCAAAATTATTTTTGATTTTGCTTTAGAGCTTAAGATCTGAAAATTAATTTTTAATGATAATGAATATAAAATATTTATGTCCTAATCTGATTTAAAAATCTATTTGAAATTTATATTGATGTCAAATATTTCTTTAAAAAAGAACGGCTTTGAACACAGGTCCAGAGATGTTTGATAGCTAAATATTAACTAACATTTGTATTTAGGCAATCAACAATATAAATAATGCATTATACAATCACAAAAACTCTTTAGAGTTACTCTAAAAGATAAAATTCACAATAGTTCATTTAAAATATAGTCTATATTTGTATAATAATAAACTTCATAAATAATTCATAAAGATAATTAATACATTATTATCCTTTAATCATTTAGGTATTGTAAAGAAAGAACTTTCTATATCTTGGTTAGAGATTAGTTTTAGTATACTACAATTATATGCGCTTATTTTGAAAGAAATATCTTAAATTAAAATATTTAAGTTATTCTTCTAATGCATACCATATAGTCTAGTAAATTTTGCTATATTTCTCATTATATCAGTCATTCTCTTCTCATTCCTAAAAATGGTTTGAGGGCATCTATGCCTTACTTTTTAATATCATTGTAAAAATTTATAAAATGCCTTTCTGAGCAAGGACAGACGCAATGAGTTGAAATTCCTAAATAAATTTTTTGTATTTTGAGACACCCCATATAAAGCTTGAGGTTAATAACATTTATCTAATTCATAAAAAAACATAAAAATATTATTAAAGCTATCATAATTTTCGTTTATTTATCTAAAAAAAAGATATAAAAATACAAAATATAGTTAACCATCAAATATAAAAACAACAAAAAATATATTAATTTATTAAATAAAAGTCGAGAGAGATACAAAGAATTTGTAATAAAAAGATATGGTTATTGTTTGTAATAAACGATAGATGAAAAAACGATTATTATTTTTAGAGCTTTTTACGAACATTAAAAAAAATAGGCAATTTTGAAATTTCTTTTTTATAGTAGGGTTAAAATTTTTTTTTAAAATAAGATAATTTCCATTTTAGAATAGTTATGAGCGATATATAGGATCATGTTTGATCAAGAAATCATCAAGATTCCTAATCCTATTATTTTTTAATGGAATAGCCAGAAACATGATCTTAAATATGAAACGTTTGAGGAATATGTATAATATTTCAAATTAACAAACATAAATGGAAAGGATAAAAATCAGCGAATAAATATACATTAAAGAATAAACAGCAGTTTCACCAAAATAGGCTAGAGGTAGACAGCAAAACCTTCATTAAACCACTAGGGTGGTTACGTTAAGTTAACATGAAAGTCTTGGTGAAATTTTTATAGCTACATACAATTTGTTCCAAATTTATCATCTGCAAAATATAAAAATTTTTCTTAATATAATGTTTTTTCATAGATAAAGAAGTTTATCCAATTATTTATGTAAAAGAAGGTTTAAGATTGTCATCAATAATGGTATTGGCAAAACCCTTCAAAAAAAATTATTTGGAAAAAATGTAGAAGAAAAAAAACGAATTTAATTTTATTGTTAATTAACAAAAAAAAAATTCTTTAATTTTAAAAAAAGATACATCAATGTTTTATTTGCCTCTTATAATCGATAAAAAATTAATTTTGTATTTTATTTTATTTTATTTTAAAGTTATATTATATATTTTGAAAATAATTTATAGTATTATAACGATATCTTTCTTAATAAAATAATAATTTATTCCTTGATTTTATGATAGTCGGATAGTCTGCATATTATAAAAAATGTTACTGTAAATTAGTTTGCGCGTAATTTCTAATTGTAGCTAATAGAACAAATAAATAATTGAATTTGGTGAGAGCATTTCTTATGAAAACTAATATCAAAATAAAAAAAGAGGGGAATACATTAAAATAAAAATACTACCATTATTTCAATTGGAGATAGAACTTTATTATCAAGTGGAGGTTGATAATTAGCCGGCGTAACAAGCTTTGTAGGCTCAGCGTATCGGGAGGCTAAAAAAAATATAATTTAAGATCATTCCAGAATTTAAAAAAAATATTGCAAAACTTTCAATTCAAAATGTTTAAATAAGATGTTTTTAATTGGAAGCGTTAATTAAAATGAGATGTCAGGCCCAAGCATTTCTAAGGCTTATTGAAAATGGTAGCTCAGCGAATTGCTACTGATTTAGATTCAATTAATGATTTAAAGTATTTACATATACCTAAATGTCTGATTTGTGTTCCATTAATTGATTCACTTGCTTGAATACCCAAAAGTTGAATATATTCTGTTAATTATATTTTTTTTAAAAAGGAGGAGGGCGTTGTGTAATCTCTAAAATTATCATACCAATAAAAAACTTAAAATTGTTGCATTTCCAATATCGATTTTTGGTCCATAAACTAAATAAAAAGTTTTTTTTTCAAAAAATAAAATAGAAAATAAAATACAACCATCATTGATGTATCATTGGGGCCAATTATCAGGCGATTCATATATTTTTTCGAAAATAAAATTTTGGACGAAGTGAGAGATTTCACAAATTAAATTTTTTAAATTATTTTTCGCGATTTAAAAATTTAAAAAATAAAATTGGTATGCAATATGAAAAATGATAAAATTAAAAAAATGGGAATTATCTTTTACTTTAAAAAAAAATATTCACCATCGTTTCATTATGGGGGAAATATTTCTGCAGATTTTTTTTAAAACTCAAATAAACGTTGCAAAACCTCTGCAACTTGTGATATACTAAATTTTCATAAAAAAAACAAAAAAAATACATGTTTAATATTAAAAAAATATATATGCACCTTTATGTCACAGACTTTATACATTTTTTGTATGTTTAAAGCTATTATTATCAGGTTATAATTTATAACGAAATAATCTTAATTTAATCTTGAAACCCCTTTTAATATCCTTCCTAAAGCATTTTTTTTCTGAAAAATGATTCGATTCCGAGGATTTAAACCACGAGCTAAACCTTTACCCCCATCTCAATTGCCTACAAGTTATGAAAAGCCAAAAACAAAATCCCAATTCGAAACGGACATTGGTGAAGCTAGACAAGGCAGAACTGCCCATCAGCCCACTGTAATTTTTTTAAACAAATATTATTTGTATTATAATAGTGATAGATGTAATAAATAATGGGAACCCATTTCCTTGATAAATTTTACTAAATATACGTATATTCCTATATACCGTATAGAGATGAATTATAGTGATTATACTTTAGAGATTAACCTCATAAAGTGTGGTTTATTAATTGTTATTTTGACACGTGTTTAATATATTGATAGATTAATATAAATAAGTTTTTTAAAGCATTCTATATATCAATATTGACATCATCCTTTGTAATTTATATTCGATTAACATCTCAATCTTCATTCTTCACTAATTAGTTTTTTAATATGCACTAAGTAGAAATTTTAAGAGAAAATTGTCATTATATATTAGACGTTTGACAATCCTTCCCAAAATATTTTAGAATATAAAAAAAACTGGTAACAAAATAAACACGTGTTATATGTCTGAAACTATATCTAGTATGCTTTTTTGGGAGGAAAATTATTAGGCCTAGGATAATAATATTAAACTAATTATACCACGAAAGATTTTAAGTGAAAATTTATAATAGATTTTTTGCATTTTCATATATAACATTTATTTGACTTGTTAATTAATGCCAATTCGCGAATTATAATAAATATTGTAAAAAGCTATACTAATTATAAGAAATTAGGTTTTGGATGCTTGATAATGCTTTTTAATATCTGATATTGTCTTATACGGTACACAATCTAGTATTTACCTGTAGTAAACTTGCTTTATAACATGTTAAACCTTGTAATAATAATAGTATTTAATTAGTCAGTAGTAGTTGAAAATTTGTTGTGATGTTCAAAAAGTTTTGCAGGGATAATAATATAATCACTGTCAGGAGATTTTCTGTTATTTTGAAGGTTTAATAATCTGATTTATATATGCCTCTAAGATCAAATTTGTAGAAATTTGAAGGTCTTGTAGGTCTAAAATATGATTGAAACCGAATTGATTTGGTGTTGTATTTAAAGATTTTTATAGGGCCTACTTTTCAAATAATTTTCAAGGAATAATGTTAGATTCTCTTTTTAAATATTTTCAATTAACGCCTAGGATAAAAATTCACCCAGACCTCTGTAATTTTTTATTTGAATGGTTTTTTGAGAATCCTTTTTTCTCTTTTTTAATTTAATTTCCAAAACATCTTTTTGGTCAAATATCTTAATTTGGTATATATTTAGATCTTGAAGATCTTTTCATGATACGATACGTTGCCAACTTGGTTTAGTAGGGGAGACCGTGGTAAAGCGATTACAGGGTAAAAAAAATTAAAGATAACTTCTTAACCATCTTGATGCAAAGATGCATTTTTATATCTAATTTCATGTATCTTCATTTGAAATATCTTTCTGGTTTGATATATTTTGCAAACGTTTTTACCCAAAAATTATAAAAGTAACCTTTATTATAATTTGTTTTAAGCAAAATATATTAATTATAATGATTTAAAAATTTGCATACATGTTTCTTAAAGTTTAAGCTATAAAATAAAATTTAATGAAAGTTCAGTGCTTTGCTAAAAGTTACTCAACAACATCTGTATAATATATATTACCTTGGGGTGAAGTCGATTAAAATTGCAAAAGGTAATTTTTAAATATTATCGTCTACACCACATAAAAAAATATTTTTATGCAAAAAAAGAACAGTAGTAAATAGTTTGTATGTTATTTGGGATAAAATTTAAAAAAATACTCGCATAAGGGAAGAATAATTAAAATGTACGATGTTCTTAAAATGGGCACATTCACAATGGGCTATTTTTGACAAATTCTTTTATATTCCCTCATTCTACTAATTAGTTTAAACTTAAAAGTGATGAATAGATGTCAAAATTGCAATATTTGTTCAATATAACAATAATGTTGTGTTCAATTTTATTTTCACTTTATTTGGTGCTTATTCATTTTATTTTCACTTTATTTTGGTGCTTATTCATTTTAACCTGTGTATGGGGTAAAATAACGAAAACGGCAAACACTTCAAATAATTAATCATAGTTCCTAAATTACCTTTTTTATTTTGAAGATGCGAGATTTGATTACATATATATCTAGAATTGTTCTGTTTTATTTTATTTCAAAATTTTATGGGAAAAATTTAAAATACCAATCGGTTTACCGCGTGTTCCCCTATTAGAGTATAGCTTTTTTGGGTAAGATGGTTTATACAAATTAAAAAAAATATATGCTTGGTCTTCCTGTCCTAGATTTATATTTTAATGTCATAAATTTATGTTATAAGCTTATATAGAATGATAAACCTTGTCAATCTTAACTGAATTATTAAGCCATTTAGCATTAATAAGATTGTGGTCTAATCGCGTTTTAGATTGCCCCCACTCATGAACATCCAACAATGAGGAAAACTTTAGTAATATGGAATTGATGGTCTTTAAGTAGAAGAAAAATCTATGACCAAATTCGTTGGTTCTATAATAAAATATGGTATTGCATAGAGAGACAAATAATATGAATCTGTTATAAAATCCCCTAGGGTGATCACGATATGAAGAGTATAAATACATAGTAAACATTTTTAATATACTAGATTTGACTACTTTTAGATAATAATGAAACGACTCTTCTATTAGATAGATAAAATATTTGGAACTCTTATCTTTTTCATGACGGTTAAATATCCAGATTTTTACAAATAAGAGATGAGAAAAGATTATTTATGACTTAAATAATTATAATTATGAAATTTTTTTATAATTTTCTGTAGTAAACAGTATTTGATTAGATAAATAATAGATTTTGCATAATAATATATAATTGGGCCAGAGAAGACATCTGTAATTATTTAAAAAATAACATATGCTTTAGAAAGTAGAATTTTTAACAATAATTATTTTGAGAAGATTTTATATGTTCCATTGGGATAAAGAATCCACAGGGATTCGGAAACTCTCAATTTTATATTTATTGAGGAATTTTAAAGTAAAATGTATTTTAGCAGCATATGCAGAGTAACTACTTTATGAATTTCAGTATATTAGTGCTATTATATTTTAAAATTTGTATGAAAATATATATAAAAATGAATAGAAGTTAAATGGGGTGGTGGGGGAGGGTACTTCATATTTACTGGAATATATTTCCGGTCAAATCAGATTTTCTAAATTTAAAAATTATCTTCAGTAAATTATTAAAAATTGGTGGATTCCATATTTCAATATGTCATATATATATTATTTTGTAAATGAATAAAAAATAACATTTTTCAAAGAGATTCCTTCTTAAGCAGTGTACATTTTTGATTTGAAAGCTTTAGCTCTTAATGCTAATACCAATATTTTGTCGAAAAGGTTTGCAAATACCAGACTAATCAGAAGACCCCCCCCCCCCCCCAGAGTTTATTCTTCTCCATCATCATTCACATTGGATCTTATTTATTTATAAATACAATACACTTGCTCTTAGATTGTTCTTTTTCCCCTCAGTCATGTTCCATTTTTTAGAAACTTTAAATGAACTAATATATAATTAAATTTTTTTTATTTTTTGAAAAGTGCAAAATCAAAATTATTTAAAAAAATAATATAGTAAGCTAAGGTAATAATCGGGCAAAGCCCTCAGAATAGATATTGAAGGACCGCCCAATTGCGTTGTGTTGTTAAGCGGCTCGATTTCGCAGAATATTATTTTAGCCAATATTACGCAACTCGAAATTTTTTAATAGTTGTCTAAACCTTTCTACCCTCTATGAGCAAAATCTCCAGACCTGCTTAATATTTTTTAGTTAAAATATTGGGCTAACAGTTTTTAAAAATAGAGCCGTTTAACAACACTAATATCTCGGTAAACTCCTAGCTAGGTCTCCGATAGGACATTTAAATTGCTTCCAGCCATGCAACTTAGCAGCCCATAAAAAAAGTAAGTGTTTTTGAAATGCATTTTAAGGTACAATAAGATATCCATGTGATTTGTTTATTGGCAAAGCAGGCATTACAGACATTGTTATTATATTTATGGAAAAATCTTTGTCTATTGATCTATCTATAATAATAGTGGTCACAATCATATGACAAAAAATTATTTTTGCATATTTACATATAGGTATTGGCCATTGCATAGAATTGTTATTGCAGTGTGGTGCGCACTCATAGTCAATAAAAAATTTTTTTGCGCTTCTCTTATAAATTGCTTCTTCTTTTTTAAGTATTTAACCAGACAAGAATTAATATTTCCTCTAAAAGTATATAAGTTCTAAAAAAAATTGTTGTTCTTAATCAATGATAATGTTATATATTTTATTAAATGTTAGAATATTAATAAATAAACAACAATCTAAAAAATCATGAATCATTTTTCGTAAATTTTTTTTAGTCAAACATGAAAACTGGAAATTATTAAGATATACACTTAAAAAATACCATTAAAGGTAGGCATCGTAGTTACTTCAATAAAAAATACTTCTAGTTGCGAAATATATTAAAAACAATAAAATATAATCTTTCTAAGGTGCAAAGTTTTTATTCTCAAATAGGATAATTGTTTATTATTATTAATAAAATAAAATACAAAATGATCATGACAGGAAAGTAATCGCTAATAAGATTGACATAAAACCATTTATATATATATTTTTTAATATAATAAAATTTGATACCTTGACTTAATCTAAAATGAAACCTAATTACTCGAAGAAAAATAATATATTACCATATATTTTCTAAAAAAACATAAGTATTTTATTATGAATGATTTAAAATTTAATGCCATTTCTAAAACTGAATAGCTTAAAACCAATATAAAGCAATTATTTTCATCCAAATATTGTATTATATTTAAAAGTATTTAACACATCTTAGTTTTAACTTTATTCATCAATCTTAGATTTGAATCTAAATTTTTTAACTGGATATTTTACCCGCAAACTTTTAGTGTCATTATTTTTAATAGGATTTGTAATTGACCAAGAAAATTTAATAGCTGAACTATCATTTTGTGCTGATTTTTTTTTTCATTTGTAGAATCAATAAATATAAATATTAAAGTCGGATATATAATATAATTTACAGAGAATAATTAATTACCACACTGTCATCCATTGCTATATATCCAGTTTGTTTTAATTTTATGAAAATAAACTCTGACAGATAGACTAACTTTTGATAAATCTAAAAGATATTTAATAAATTTAATATAAAAAATATACTCCAAATTATTTCAGGAAATAAAGCGATTATTATATCAGTATATTTAAGGATGTGTCTTAGGTTATGATTCAGATACAATTTAAGCAATATCAAGATACAGATTCAGAATTTCTAAATATTTTTAAGAAGAGAACTGGGAATATAAATTACTAAGCAATTATTGGGAATAATTACTAGTCAACCTAATAATATAGATTTGTGTAAAAATTTTAAAACTATCCAAATTATTAAGTTTTTAAATTAAGAAGAAGAAAAAATGAAAATAGAGATTATTCTTTATTTACCAGGACAATAATAAATTCTTACCTCAACGAACCTAATTTTGCCTAAATTATAATCCAGCATTTATAGAGAATTTTAGTGTTATAAAGCACTATACAAAGATTATTATAAATATTGAGTAACAAAAATGTTCTCAGCAAAATTTTCTGAAATTTATGGAATAAGTATCAGAGTTGCGAAAGGATACTTTTCAAATTTATCTAGATGTAGATACATGGCCTAAAATAGTATCTAGATATATGGCCTACAAATGCATTTGATACAGGTAAAAATTTTCCAGGATACATTTAAGAGACAATTAAGAAACATATTTATTAAAATCATGTAAAGTGTGCATAATGTCAAAATAAAAAAATATAGTTAAACTCAAATGTGAAGTGAACTAAACATTTTTTTTTTCAGATTGATATTTTATTTTTGTAAATAATTAAAGGATTATAAATAATATTCTGAAGATAATATATCGGTTAAATTAAATCTTTAAGATTTAAAAACGGCCCAGTAAATCTATATTTAAAACTGTTAATAACCCAGATATGTTACATCTTTACGACATATATATATATCATGATTTTTCATTTTGATGTAAATTTTTTGCTCAAATTAGAGAAGTATTATTCCTAAGTATATGATTAAAATAGTTAGGAAAAATTATTTGGGTGCATAGATTTTATTCAAACCAAGAACTCTAAACAGCTAAAATCAATATCGAATAGATTAATTTATGTAGATTAAAATTTTTTTATAAAAAATCATTTTATTTAAATTAATAATCATTCCTATTGTGCATATTGGGAATTAATTTTAATATTTTCTATAAAGTAATTGTGAACTATAATATCTTATAAAAATATTGAATATTATCCCAAACCTAATAATGTTGGTTTTACATTTTGTCTCTTTTGCCAATCTTTACATGAGAATTTTGTAAGTAGTTATATTTAAACAAAAATAAATTTTTTTGAGGTTAGTTTCAAGAATTTAATGATGATTTGATAATTTATTTTGGATAACTAATTTCGAAGTTATGGCAATTTATAGGAAAATATTTTAATAAAAAAATAATATTTTTGAATTTCGATTTAGTCCTTGTTTTAAATGGTCAAAACTATTGACGGAGTAAAGACCAGATCATCTACTTTTAAATATTTTGCAAAAGCATAGTTAATCTTTAGTTTTTTATTATTATATTTCAATTTCAATTTCAAAAACCTCGCGGAATTCCAATTGAATCAATTATTCAGGAGAAAATTCTTGATTTGTATGGAAAAGAAATGAATAGTTTAGCCATAGTCAAATAACATTCACATAAAAAGACCAGAGATAATATTTAAATTATTATTAAATCTATTCGTATTCGTATTAAAGGGCATCTAAATGTGACATTATCTAGGGAAAAACGCAGTTTGCAAATCTTGTTAATTTGACTCAAAAAGTGAGAGAAACGACAAAAAATACTTTATCTATCTCTACCTGTGACAGAATGATTTATTTTGAAATATATAGTGATTTTCATACCGTAACACTAGTTTTTAGTTTAATAGGCCTCTATATTAACAGTTAACTAAAGGAATAAACGATACTATTCCACAAGGAAATATATAATTTGAACCTTACAGAATAATCAGTTTTATTTGGCGACCAGAATTTTGTATTAGAATTTGAAATTATTCTCAATAATGGGGTATGCAAGGTAAATAAAGCATTTCTTCTTGGTAAAATAAAAATTTTTGGGAAATATCTAAGCTCTGTTACCAGGGATTGTTCGAGCAACTTCTATAAGGCTTTAGTTTGTTATTAAGACGTTCCTAAATTTTGACTCTTAATATGTGTAACATATTATGCTCAATTATATGCATATTTAATATTATAATTAGACAATAAATAAAATATTTCATCCTGTCTTAATAAAGCGCTTAATATTGCATTTCACAAATAAAAACCAGCTTTATTTTAGGTTTTTGGTAGTACATAACAAAAATGGTTTAGTGTGTAATGAATTTGAGCATTCTTCAAATTGTTAAAAATTGATTTCATTTTATTTAACAAAGAGAGTTCAATCACCTTGCGAGACTGGGATCAAACCTTTCCGATTTTTATCAATTTATACTTTTTCTTCTGACCATTCTCTAGATTCATAATCTTAGGTCCTAGCTCCTCCACTGTAGTCCAACATAAAGGGATATATATAATTTATTTGAATAATGTTTATATAAATAAAATATATTAATAATTTTCATAAATATCAAAAACTTGTTTGGCATCTGCCAACTATTAAGGATTGTATACAAAAATAAATATGATTTCATGTCTAGAACATAAAATAAAAAAATTAGTTTCAATGGCATAGATAGCAGTGTGTAGGGAGGGGGGGGGGTGTTTGCAGGGAAAAGATGAATAGGCAAGATTTTGCGTTTTCATAATTTGATATCTAAACGAAAATTTGCTTTGATTTCTTTTAAATTGGGATAACTCTCTTTTAATTTGCTATTTTTATAAAATCCTTTCAGAAATATCTTTTTCTATCTAAAAATGTATGAAAGAATCTAAAATCGATGAATATATAGGCAAATTAAATTTTTTAATCAAATTACAGAAAATTTTTTGTTATATAAATTATATAAAAAAATTGAAAAACGGGGCACTCCCAGAAGTTGCTTAATTCTAAAAGTTTGATCTTTTCTTTTCCAAGTGTAAAATCATACTTAGTATTTGTATTATTTTACTAAACAATCGATCAACCTTAGCATTTGAAGGTAAATTTCTCCGAAACACTAATCTTATTTTGGATCCAATTTGACTACACTTCTTTTTATTCCACCACCAGTAAATTATAAAAATATTAAATCTAAGCCGGAATATCAAGGCTCATAATTAATACGATAAAAAATTATATTATTCTATATAATTTATTTTATAATTGCTTTAAATAATTAAAACTTATGTCAATTTAGTATTTTATACTTTCAGTAATTTTATTTTTAATTATGTATAGCAAAGCTAAATTTTACTTGTTTAATAAATTCTTGCCTCTTGTAAGGTTAATTAATTATATCATTTTCATAACTATAAACCGATTTCTACCTTATTAGGTCTTATCAAAAAATAACTAATCTTGATGTCATCGATACACTAGTTATGTATCAACTTGACCTAAAAATAATTCTATCAGGTTAATAATTATAAATATTAAAAATTATAGTTGTTTTAGATTAAACTATAAAAAGCAAACAAATAATTCAAATTAATGTGTTACACCACGGTTTCTAAAAAAGGCATTGTGATATAAAATATTTATAACTCTCAAACTCGTTCCTCGTTTTTATGAAATTTTATTTTATTAAAGAATATTAATATTATCAAAATTTTTTTAAATTCGAATCGTTTTTTTTAGAAAATTGAGATATAAAGGGCTAAAATTTGACAGATAACTCAAGATCATCAATTTTTTTTTCAAAAACTTGTTCAATAGGTTCTTATTATGTTGGACTATAGGACACTTTTCTTTTATCAAATGAATTTCCTAATCATAAATAATAATACAAAAGAGGTCATCAAACAAATTTAATTATTATATGGGTGCGTCCAAAGTTAAAAAATTAAAAAAAAAATTTTTTTTTTGCATTTTTTCTAAAGTCGGTTTCGTAAATTTCTATAATAATTTTGTAAAAAAAAGTTTTGACCTTGGACGCAAATTTTGCCATGAGAAAGAAATTAAAATGCATTAAGTTTGATTCCAGAATTCCCTAGGAAAAGTTGTAATATTTGTTTAGTTAAAAGAGCTCAAAAACGACTTTGAAATACGGAATTTATTTTTGAAAACAACAGTATTATCGAGTTTGAAACGAATTAGAGACTTATATAAAAATAGGCTAACCTTTGTATCTTTTGACAAACTAAGGAAAATTTATAAAGTATGCCCCTAATTTTTCAAAAAGATATTTAAGTTGGCGTTGAAAGATGACAAGATAAAAGAGGACTAGTATAACATATATTTTGTTATATTTATGTATTGACAATTCAATAAGGTGTTTAAATAGATCTCAAAAAATGCTGATTTGCATTAAAATTTATATTAAGAAAAGTTTGGAAAATCACGAGTGTCTGCTATATAGTCCAGCATAATGGGGACCCATCTAACCCGTTTTTTAAAAATAAATAATTGAGTGTCTTGAGTTTGTCGAATTTTAATATCTCTAATCCAATTTTCTAAAAAAAAACGATTCGATTTTAAATTTTAAAAGTTTGAGGATATAAGTTATATACATTTTCTGAATAAATTGCAAATTTTATAAAAAAAACAAAAGACATGTTTTAGAATGATAAAGTTTTTAAAACGAGACGTTTTTTGAGCACGCAAGTATATATATAAGCGTAATCACGATTTTGCTAGGGAGAGGTTTCCACCTAAATTTCATTTATTATAGACCTTTTACATTAGAAAGGAATTAGGTTTTACAATTTTTTTAAATTAAAATATATTATAAACATATGGTTTCATAAATTTTCTGTCATTATATTTAATAGTTGAATATTTGAAAGAATCATAAAAACGACCTTTTCAGGAGTATATCTAAATATTCATTAATTAAACAGACTAATAGAGAATCAATTAGTAAAATTTACACTATATTCTTTCGCATAAAAATGATTACTAATACGAGGCCTTATAGTAATTACCTAAAATTATAAATTTTTATTTTTTTTTATAAATTAGAGGAGACCGGGGATAATATAATGAACCCGGGGTTATAGCGAAACGTGACTTTATTTTCTAGAGTATTAAACTCTAAGGGACAATTTTTTTACCAAGACTATATAATTATATAAAGCATATGCGGCTATAATTTTTATTTCTATCGGACAGCTTGAAGAATTTTTATAATTCATTATATGATTCATACCTGCAATAGTAACTTTTTAAACCTTTAATATAAACCTTTACTATTTTTAAAAAATAAAGATTAATTTAAATTTTTACCACCCAAAAATCACCTTATATAAAAGAAAAAAATCCTATTTTAGAATATCAATTTACCCGAATAAAATGGATATTATAAATACTTCAAAATATGATCTTAATCAAAATGGTGACGTTGGGGTTTTATGAGATTAAATCGAACCTTTTTAGCCATTTTTAAAATTTTAACATTGGTAGAAATTACAAATCCAAAACCAAAAAATTTTCTCAAAATAATTGATGATGATTTTTTCCCAAAATAAATCATTAATCAATATTATGAGCATTACAAATCTTAGTTATACAACAGTTAAGAGATATATCTCAAGATTCAAGAGAGAAGAAAATTATTTTACCCAATACAAGACAGATTTTTAATATTGAAAAAGAGGCTTATGGGAAGGCGCGTAGGCAGCGGGGGGATCAATTGGACAACCCCCCACCACAAGCCAAAAAATGCAGATGCCGGATTATATTTTTCAAAAATATTATTGTTTATTAATTTCTATTTATTAATATTTATTCGTATCTCATATATATATTTAATTACATATATTTATCACATTCATCTACTAAATTATTTTATCAATTAATTTCGACTTCAAGTTTTCCTTGGCGTAATATTTACCTATTATTTTCAAATTTCTAGTGGCGTAATATTTATCTAAATTTCTAGTCAAATAATAATTATCTTTGAAACTCCTTGTCCAACAGGGAGAAAGAAATAAGCTTGTCCAACGAGATAGAGTCTCCGCCATCAAGCAGTAACAGCTTTTATTGAGTTAGAAAAGCCGATTATTAATACTAATTAATTTTCTCAGAAGCAAGAAAATTATTGGATTCTATACTTATTCCAAATTTCTTTTGTCATTAGAATGCATTATTTAATTATACTATTTTATGTAATACTTTTCAAAAACATGACATTGACTTGATTAAGAAGATGAGAATAGCGGAGAGCATTTTATTTTACTCAAGGAAATTAGAGCTAATGTTGATATTTTTGAGTAAAAAACAGAGCTATACGTATTTAATATTTGTCTCCCTCGACTTGTAGCAAGGCAAGCTCATCGTTAAAACATTAATATTGGATCAGTAGAAGAGTATATCTTAGATACAGATACATTTATAAACCAAATAAATGAATGGTTATTAATTCATCATGCAGCCCTTACCAATCTGCAGATATTACTTCCACAAAAGCCTTCCCAACTTTTTTTAGATGGTGATAGAAAAAAATAAATATTTGTTAGATTTTTATCATGAAGATATTAAAGCATCTTATGATACCTTATTAGCTGAATAACTATGATTAAAAGATTAACTATGGTTGATATAGTCCTAAAAAATGCCATGGATGCTTTGCATTATTTCAAACACATTTTAGATTATATTCTCAATGTATTAAAATGATTATATATATATATATATATCCCATTTGTAAACTAATGAGAAAACATTCTCTTTTTTAAGAAGAATAACAAAGCCCTGTAGAGGGACCATTATAAGTGGACGGTCCGGATTTTTTTTTTCAAAATTTTTTTCAGCCCTGACCGGGTTTTTTTTTAAAAAAAATTTTCCGGCCCGGTCCAAATTTTTTAAAATTAATTATATTTATTTTTGATTGTTATAGCTAATAATGGCGATTTCAAATATTTGGTTTTAAAATAAACAGCCCGGCCCGGATATTTTTTTAAAAAAAATTTGGTCCCGGCCCGGGTATATTTAAAAAAATTAAAATACGGTCCGGCTCGGGGGCCGGGTCTGCAAGTCTTTGAAAAACATACCTAAGAAGTATAACTTCTGAAAGTAGATTGAATGGTTTGAATCTTTTGAATATTCATAGGCATTTAACGCCGCAAGGATGAGATAATTGAAAAATTAGCTCAATCCCAACGAAGATTGGATTTTACATTGTAAATGTATAACATATAAAATACAATTATTCCTAAAAAACTTTTTGTGTATAATATAAAAATTTTAAAGGCTCAAAAAATTTAAATTTCTATTTTGGATCATTTAAGTGATTCATATGTAGTTATATTCATTTTATAATTTATAATTCACATTTATCTTGTAGTTTTTTAATGCCGTCAGTTATATCCATTTAATACATTTTAATTCACATTTATTTATATATATAATATTTTTATAATTCACATTAATTTAAAATTGTGTATTAGAAATAGTTATTAGTCTTAATAAATTTATGCTTAATATTTTAAAATAAAAATAATATTTCTTAAAAAATTTATTACCCCCCCCCCCCCCCCAGACCAAATTCCAGCGTATGCGCCTGCTTATGGGCTTTGTCCTAAAAAAGTAAATTTATCAATAAATGTTTATTATTCATAATTTATTTATATAAAGGCCAGAAAATTAGCTTATCAAACTTTCATGTAAATATATAATATAAAAGTATCACTATCATAGGCATAGCCAATATTTTCCTAAGGGGGGGGGATTTAATTTCTGGGGGCGAAGCCCTCAGAACCCATTTGGGGCGAACCGGGTTACCTTGGTCTGTTATTGTCATAACATATTTTTACATGATAGGAGGTTTATTTTAATAAAAAAAATGCCTGGAACAAATATGAAATATATTATTATTAGTTTATATAAAATATAATAAATTTCTTGTATATACGTTAATATAAAAGCATGGTAATAATTTATTCCAAACAAGTATATGAAATTTATTTATAAAAAGTAAGCAGACATATAGTTGATATTCCTCTATTATATAGAATTGGTTATAAAATACTAGGTAAAATTCCACTTTTACAGACATATTTGACAGTTAGACAATATATTACAGTTAATATTTTAACAAATTTTACTTATCAATGCTCTTGATAATAAATATAGCAACAATTGCATTCAATTATTTAACGCCATCTATTTATTTTAAATATAAAATGATATTAAAAATTAATCTTCATATTATTCATCCCACAATCTCTTTAAAAGATATTTTTTGATGTCTTTATCAATATTTTATAGTTTTCTGTAAAATATATAATACGCTATATTGATATAAATTATTTGATTGTCATATGATAATTATTAGATATACTGTAAATCTACGACATATAATACTCCACTGTTTGTATTGTGTTTTAATTTTTTATTTAATTTATGATTTAATTTTATCAATAGCTATAATTATATTTTACTTTTATTAAGATAAATAAATTAAAATTACTCACTTTATAAAAAATTATATTTGATATATTATATTATTTCGTAACTATATGTATCTATTATTATAATTATAATATATTTCATTTTTGTCTTAAGACTTATCTTTGGCTTATATTCCTTTTCTTTAAAAACACTTTTGGTTCACTTTTCTTATACATAAATGTTTTATTCCAAAAATGTATAAATTATGATGAATAGTTTTAGTTTAAAAAAATATCAACTTTACATCCTTTCTTTCAAATTATTGTTTAAGATATATGCTTACATTTTTGGGGGTCAGGAGTGTGAGGAGACTAAAGGTGATATTTTTTATTAGCTTAAAATGATATTCACAAAAAGTGATAAATTTTTGAAGAGGGGGGAAATTTACCCTTGCTCCACTTGGCTACGCCTATGCATATACATTGATCCTGTGGGGTAATGGTAAAATTTGGGACTTTACCTGTAACAATATTTTTAACACTTATCATAAAAATTACAATCCACAAATTCCGAGAGAAAGAAAAGCCTAAAATATTCCCACATTTCTGTTCATAACTTCATTAGTGGTATCAACTTCATATTCTATTGTAAATGGGCTAAATCTCTTATCAAAACTCATAAGTAAGAAGCTGAAATTCAACACAGCTTATTTTTATAATTTTTAATTTACTAAATGTTTTCTCGCAATTAACCTGAGTAAATGACAAAGTTAAAATGTATTCATATGCCAATAAATTAGAGTCACTTGTATGCATATTGCACCTTTTAAAAATTTCATACACGCATATTAAGCACTTGTTACACTTATTATCACACTCTGAGTTATTATCATATTGTAATATTCCGTCTTCTTCATATGACTCCTCACTTGTTCATACGATCATCTTCCGTTTCATTTATTCTGCTACCATATCTTTGAATATACTGGCAAATGGACATTATTCGTTACGTAATTTAACACGCAATATATATATCTTTCAAGATAGAAATCCTGAGATCATACTTCCCAACCTCATAGGATTTTCCATACATTTTAAGAGGAAATAAAAAATTATTCTATCTGCTGAATATCCTCAGCAATATAAGATTTGTAATCTAAATTTTAAATAGTTAAACATTTTAAAAGGGGGTATATCATTAAATTATTTTTCCTGGCATAATTCCCTTTTTTTTCTTTTTCTCTTTAGCTTTCACCTTTTCTGGTGGTAAGCTTTTTCAACATCTCTCTCCACTTTATGTTATTCATACAATCTCTTTTATCTAATTTATACTTCTTTATATTGGCTCTAACTTTAAGGCCCCATTGAAGTTTTGGCCTTCCTCTTTTACGTTTGCCCATCACTTCCAAACTCTCAACCTTATTTCCTATGTAGTTCATAGGCCTTCTCATTGTGTGCCCATAATACCCAATACCATAAACTTAGTCTTAATGAGCACTACCTTTAACTACTTAGTATTATTGTACTGCGCACTTTATCCTTTCTTGTTACTCCAGCAATCATCCTTAGCATTCATCTCCATAGTTTGTAGACTTCTCTCGTCTGATTCCTTGGTTGGCCATGTTTCCGAACTATATAGAATAGTTGGTTGTAATATGGAACTGTAAATTTTTCCTTTTAATTTGTCTGGGATTCTTTCGTCAATAGCATTCCAGATAAAGATCTCCACTTTAATCACTCTTGATTAATTTTAGTCTTTATCTCTTTTTCGATTGTGCCGTTTGTTTGTATAGTGGAGCCCAAATATTTGCAGCTTTCAATTGCCGATATCTGCCATTCATTTATATAAATACTCTCTGTTTCATCTCCTCCTATCACCATATATTCCGTCTTTTCTCTATTTACTTTTAGTCCGTGCTTTTCTAGGATATTTATCCAACTCACTAATCTTTCTTTCATTTCATCCTTGGATTCGGCAAGTATCACAATATCATCTGCAAATATCATATTCCACGGGACTGTTTGAGGTATAGACTGTGCTAATACATCTATTACTATAATGAAGAGAAGTGGGCTAAGAGCCCACCCTTGATAAACTCCTTCGGCTATTGTGAAGCCTGCTGAAGTACCTGTTGTGCTACGGACCATTGTTGTATGGCCCATATACATATCCTGTATTTTTCTTATATATTTTGTCCACCAGATAAGTTTTCTTGGGATTCTATCGAAGGCCATTTCTAGATCGAGAAAGACCATGTGTAGCTTTTTGATCTTTTCCCTGTATTTTTCACTCATTTGCTAATTGCGTGGATAGCATCAGTTGTTGATCTTCCAGGCATAAAGCCAAACTGAGTCTCTCCTATTTCGATTATGTACTTAATCTTTTTTCCATTATTTTTTCGTATAGTTTTAGATAGTGTGACATTAGTTTTCTTCCCATCTAATTTTGACAATTGTGTGGGTCCCCTTTATTTTTGAAGATAGGGACTAGATAGCTCTGCCTCCATTTTTGAGGAACCTCTTCATTTCCAGGTATTTTATTGTATATTGTGAGGAAATGTATTCCATCATCTCCTAGTGCTTTAAGACTTTCTATTGGAATATCATCTGGACCCCTAGCTTTGTTGTTTTTATATGCTTGAGGCATATGATTAACTCTTGTTCTATTATTGGTGGTATAAGGTTTTGACATGGGGAGTGTTCATTTAAATGTATTATGTGGGGATTAAGTTGAGAAGCTCCTGAAAATATTATTTCCATCTATTCATTATTTCTTTTTCCTTTATTATCAATTTACCATCTTTATTCTTGATTACTTTCGGAGCTCCGTTTATATCCCTAGAATTCTTTTCTCGCTGTTTGGCTAATCTGTATATTTTATTTTGCCCTTCTTTGATATGTAGTTCTTCATACATGTAATCTTATGCCATAGATTTGGCCCTAGCTACCGCCTTTGTAGCTATTCTCTTGGATTTTTTGTATCTTGTCTTGTCATCTGGGTTTTCGGATTTGTACCATATTTTATAAAGGGCTTTTTTCTCCTGTATAGTGGTTTGTACCACTTGATTCCACCACCATAGTTCTTTGTATGATTTGTTACCTCCCCTTGTCAAACCTAGTATCCATTTGGCAGTGTCTATTAATCTGGATGAAAGGTCTGTCCACATTTTTTCACTGACTTGTGAGGATGTTTGCATTGATTGCAAAGACATCTGTCATTGTTTTTAATTTATCCCATTTGAAGCATGGTTCCAGTTTTATCTTGTTTTGAGTGGATTTATTTGTGATGTGTAAATCCATGACTAGTAGCTTGTGTTGCGCGGCTATATCTTCTCCTGGGATGACTTTGCAGTCTATTACATCTTTTAATCTTCTGCGAGAGATTAGCATGTAATCTATCTGTGTTTTCCTTGTACCACTTTCATATGTTATTAAATGACTGTCTTTTTTCCTATAGTAGGTGTTGGTTACGGCAAGGTCGAAGGCTTGCGCAAATAGAGCACACTCCGTACCCAAAACCAGATGTCTTTTGTAGCTATCTCTTGCTTTTCCCACATGTGCATTTAAGTCACCACCTATTATGACTTGGTCATCCTTAGGGATTTCCATTACAGCTTCCTCAAGGATAGTTCTAAAGTCATCTTTCTCTTCTTCCTTGCAACCCGTTTGAGGAGCATATACTGAAAGGATGTGTAGTATTGATAGAACAATACAGAGTTTTATCTTCATTAGTCTATCAGAGATCCTGTTGACTTCTACTACTGAGGAGATTAGTTGACTGAGTATGATGCCGACACCGTTCCTATTGCTAAGAATTCCATTATAGTACAATTTATACCCATCTCCAATCATTAAAGTCTTCTGACCTTTCCATTTCGTCTCTTGTATGCACGCTATGTCAACTTTTCTCTTGTTCAACATTTATACCAATTCTATCGTTTTACCTTTAAGAGTCCCAATCTTCAAACTTGCTAATCGTCTTCTTTGCTTTGACCTTTATTTTACTTTTCACAGGATGGAGGTCTACACCCTGCGCGTCGCTTGGAGGGAACGCCCTAACGTTCATATTCATATTTTCATTTGTTTCCTTCAATTTGTTTATTAGACAAGTATCCTTAGCACCCGGCTGCCCCTGTCGGTGACCGGGGTGTCATCTCTAAGCTTCGAAATTTATTTTACCATGTGTTTTTACACATCAGACATCGAAGAAAAACCTAAAAATTTTTATGCTCCATACCAGGATTGAACCTGCGTCCTTCTGTTTCCAAGCATACATCATAACCCGTTAGGCCTACCCGGCGATTGGCATATTTTCTTAAATTTAAAATAGGAAATTAAAAAATTTTCTATCTGCTGAATATCCTCAGATGTCTAGGATGCAAATATTGCACATTCAAAATAAATTCTCAATTCGAAGAGAGCCGTTCCAACAAGCTGTTTATTATTTGATCAATTAGGATGAAATGCTCCGAACCTATAAAGATCAATCGATTCTTGAGGACGTTTATCTTGGCATTTGTCACTATATATTCTCTTCGCTCGTCCTATTCGATTTTTTGGCAGAGCATTATGTACCCTGATACTCTTCGAAAGCTTTAAATATTAAAGTGTTTCATTTGAATTAGAAGCCATTTTATTGTTTTATTTTGAATCGATGTAATAATCGATGATACAGAAGACTTAGCATTTTAAGCTGACAAAGTACCTAATTTTTTGGTTTGAAGATATGGCATCAGCCAATTATTTCAAAAATTTCCAAATATATTATAGCTGTACTTAGAATCTTAAATTTAATAAATTATCAAGTTTTTGTATCAAATGATTTATTATCTATTATAAATTGAAGTGCATGTATCGTTATTGGGAGCAAGCTCTCTTACCATATATCCTCTAAGGGCTTTTTCACGTGTACTTTATCTAACCTATTTTTGCAGCTTTCTCAACTTATTTTGGCCAGATGAATTATTCTTTTCGCCCAAGCATCCATCCTTTAATCTGATTTACCGACCTGGATTTTATTTGATTTCAATGAATTAAGAACAAGAAATGTTGGCTATATTATTTCTACAATAAATCAATGTATAAAAATGTAATATAATGAATTAATCAAAACTTAGCTTTCACTCTACTCAAACGGAAGCGTTTTTACTTCATTTGAAAAAAAACAAAGAAAAAAAAACAAGGTAATGATGTATAGCGTCAAGCGACATTATTGGTATTTTATGCATAATTATTATAAACGACATGACAATTGTCAAGGAATGTGATATCATTAAAAATAAATAAATGATAAGAGAAAATAATGTGAACATAATAATATATTTTTTTTCTAATCGGCCTTTTTTTGATATTTTCCTCTGATCGGTCTCAAAAATCGACATTTCTCGCGGCCTCGTGGGCAAAATGCCCACCTGGTCTTATGCCAGTCCGCCCCTGAATTTATATATAAATATAATCTCTATAATATTGAAACCCTACTTTTTAATCTAAGATTCATTAATATTTTGCTAAGTAGAATAGTAATATATCACTCAGTATTGTGATTTTAATCTTGACATTTATCATATGTTCTTCAATAAAATTCTAATTTAATTTTAATGAATATAAAATTATTATGCCATTATTATATGAAAATATTATTATTATAGGTTTAACAACTGTTCAGAAGCCTGCTAAAGTTTTAGCCATGAAACCAACAATAAGTTGGAGTTATCATATCAGATGAGAAGGGAACCCTTATGACTTTAGAAATTGCAGTTAATGCACTGGGAAACTTGCACCAATGTTTATATATCCTAGGAAAAAATATTATAATCACTTTTTAAGAGATGGACCATTTGGTGCTATTGGTGTATCAAATGGTTCAGGCTGGATGTTAGAGGATGACTTTTTTATTTTCTTAAATCATTTTGCCACACATGAGAAACCCAAAAGATAGAAAGGTCCTTTTATTTGGAAGAAGGATAACAATATTAACTCTCCCACTATAAACTACAACCTTTGAATAAAACAGTGTTTGGCCCATTAAAGAGATATTATAACTCTTCAGTTGATTCATGGATGAAGAACTAATTATGGTAAACATTTTACAATCTATGATATACCAGGTATAGGCAAGGATATTTTACCTAAAGCATGTGCTCCAGCTACAGTTTAAAATGGTTTTAAATCATGTGCAATTTGGTCATTTAATCTAATTTTTAATGATGAAAGTTATAATACACTAATGATAATTTAGCAATGTTAATTTTGAGAATAATGATAGTAATGATATGTCATTGAGAATTAGACATGAGTCTGAAGTCAACTTCTTATTCAAATGAGCCAACAACATCTAAAAATTTTGACTCAGAATCAATTTTTCCATGCCCAATTATTTATAGAAAGAAACAAAAATAAACAATATTCTTCTATTTTTCTTCGCCATATAAAAAAAAGCCATGGAGAGAGCAAATAAAAGAAAAAAATCAAAAAATGTTATTAATAAGAAAAACAATTGTTTAGTGTGCAAAAAAATATTACAAGTAACAATCTAGACCGGTTTCAATGTCGTAAATGTAGTTATTGGCCACATGGAAGCTGTTTCAATTTTAAGTCTTTTTTTATTTGCAAAGATTGTGAATAATGTTTCCATTTTTTTTGTTTTAAATGATTTTAATCATTAAATATGTTCTAATAAAAATATATATAACTTATATGTGGAAAATTAAACAGAGCTTATAATAGTCCCGAGCAAAGGCTCGTTCGTCCTCGGGTAGGGTTCACTCGTTCCCAAAAAAAAATTCCAGAAAAACTAAGATTTTGAAAAAAGTATTAGATATGTATTTTTGAAATTAAACCTACCATAAAACTAATAGAGCTGAACAAAATGAGATAATTTTTGTTAAAAATGAAAAAGCACTTTTAATTTTATTAAGGTTTGCTTTTTGGCGTTCGCCATAACCCCGGTCTTCCTATCATTATTAATGACATATTATCAAGTTTTTAAAAAAGTGAGGTGGAAGATGTAAAGAGGGCGACTTTTATTGTATAAATGATATTTCCTCAAATTTATCAGCGGGAAAGTTCCCTGACCCTGGCTACATATATATATGTTCATATAACTAATAAAATAAAGATTGTCATGCTGATGGAACCTAACAGGGTTGACACGGTGTATGGTTATCAAATTGATAGCATGTATCTTAAATTATTTTAAAATCTTTTCATCTTAAAATATTAATTAATGTATAGTAATTTAAAAATCACTTAAATTAATGATTTAAATCTATTAGGGATTGATTTGTCAACTTAATTTAAGGCATAATCAGTGCTGTGTTACTTAAATAGGCGAATAAGACACGTTTCCTCTAAATTATATATAGGGACATGTAAAAATAGGCAACATTTTTGTAATTTAAGCAGAGGAAGAGAGCGAACTGGCCCTCATAACTTATTGAACCATTAACACCTTTTTACTATAATCCCTAAAAGAGAATCGAAACTTTTATAAATTTTCTTGAACTAATTTAATTAAAACCATTATCTTTAAAAATTTTAATTGATTTAAGATTATTTTTTGGAAATGTATATATATTTTATTATTACTTGGAGTTATTATATTAGACTTTGAACAAGCAAAATGTTGACCTAAATGAACTATGTATTAATTTTAAAATCGTAAAAGATCCGTAACCTTTATAATATTTTGCTCTTTAACTGTAATGTTCTTTTCCAGCTAGATATATTATGGTTATTATAATTATAATCCCAAATTTTAAGGCCAAAAAATTGGAAAAAATTGAGGTGTTACATTTTATATGAATAATGATATTCACAGTCGTTTAATGAATATTATTTGTTATTTTGTAAATTATTTATAAATTATTATTAATACAAAAAGATTATTGTTATTTAATGAGAGCGGTGGATCAGAGAGTTTAGTGATATGAATTATTTCTAGTGAGGCGCAGCTTCCTATTTTAATTTTCGATTTTAAATATAAAATATGAAATTCAAAACATTAAATATTATAAATGTGATTTTTGTTTCTTGATATTTTATAAGAATATTTTGAACCAAACTTCGATTCTCTGCTTAAATTTAGTTTTCCATGAACAAAAAGTATACGCTTCAATTTGAATATAAATATCTAACTGGAATTTGCTATTAATAGATATTTTTTAATTATAAAAATATGACTTTTCTAAAAATATATATTATATTTAAATAATCTTCATTATTCTTAATATATCTTGTCAAGTCATAAACCTTATACAAAGCTATAAGGGCTTTAATAACACAATATTAAATTAGCTTTAAAAAGAATAAAAAAAAAAATTGAAAATTAATATACTCACTTGGGATTTATTTGAGATATAATGAGAGTTTAAGATTTTTTTTAATTTTATAAAACAACAGGATCGACCAGAAATAAACATAAGTTTTATATGGTATATCACCGGACTAGAATTAGAGATGATTCACTTAAAACTTTAAAGATTTTTCAGTTAATAGTGGATATATATAAATAAAAATATATTTAAAAATATTAATTTTGGCGACATTCGAGCTTTTAATTTTTGCTATACATTTTATTTCAAAATCACCATGTACACTTTTTAGAATTTCATAAAAATGTTATGTAGGAAAAAAATTTTCAATTAAATTTTTGTCCGATTTTTTTAATTCAGTTAAATTTTTATTTCTATAAATAATTGGAATTGAGTAAAAATTGTGGGTCTATATTATATAATTAGACGATATATCTCTATTTATTTTTCATTCTATTTAATAAATCCTTTTCCTGACATTTAGACATTATTATTTAGAATATTCTTTTGTAAGTTTTTTAATTTTTTTTTGGAGTACAAAATAAACAGCTGTGATAATAATAGTGTTTTTTAATACTCTAATTACATATAATTGTATAAAATTTTTTGGAGACATGGCAAAACTTCCATCCATATACCATGCTGTCGTATTTGCTATTAAATTTAAGGATTCATTTGCTGCAAGCATGATTATACGTTCTTCATCATGTGAGCCATTACCAAATAATAAAAATCTTTTTGAGTTCTGGGAACCTAAATTTACCCAATCATCTATAATATTTAAATTTTTATGAACCATGGGGTTCTTTTTTCATATTGCCATTTATTTGATACATTTAAATATTTAATCGTCATAAATTTTTTCACCGGTATACTATGTATATTAATATTTTTATATTATATTATAAATCATTAAATTTTTCAGTAGAAAAAATATATAATATCTAGTAAAATAGAATGAAATAAATTTTAACATTAACATTTTTTTAAATAGGTGAATCGGGGTAGCACATAAAAATAGGTGAAATAATGATAAACTTCCTTTTTATCAAATATTTTCTCCAATGGAATTTTTGATCAAAAACAATAATTTTTTGTTTCTTCATATATTTCGGTACCTGTTATTTTATCAGTTATAATAATATATAAAATGTTATATACAATAAAAACTTATAAAATTTAATATATATCATTAGGTCTATTTATTTATCTCAATAATGAACGCCATTATAAAAAAACTTATATAATACCATAAGAGTAATTCGGGGGGAAATGGTAGATAAGAAATGAAGAATGCTCAAAATATCTATAGATTATTATTATTTGTGGTCTACAATAAATTTGGATGCATTGAAGTAAAACAAAGCATATAATTAAATCGGGTTTTAAAAAATTATTACATGATTTATAAATGACTATAACCAACTCCTAATGCAAAATATTAAGTTTTCTAAATAGGTGATGCATAATAATTCTACCCTTGAAATATGGAAGATTAAAAAGAGAAAGGGTCCAATGGATAGGATAATGAATGGATGACCCGTGAGACTCTCAAAGACCATATCCATAACACTAAGATATTATAAATGTGATATTAATAGGGGTTAAACAGAGATAGACCGAGATAGAATGAACTACTTATCAGAGATCGAATAAATTTGGTCAACCATGACCGGATCAGACAAATCAATAGTATTTCCTTAAAAAAAGTTATCGGTTGCTTTCAAATGATACAGATTGATTCCAAAAACTAAATTGAATATGGTTATTTGATCTGCCAAAATAGTACAGACTGCTTCGTTCACCTGAAAAATATGTGAAAAAAAAAGTAGAAAATTTCTAAAGGGGTTAGGGATGGTGTCATATTATTAATAGCGACATAGATAAACATATAAATTAGTATTTATAAACGGTTGTATAAATCGAATTAAATAACAAATAATCAGTTAGACAACAAAAATAGTGAAAATAAATGATGAAAAAAAAAATATATAAATCTGCCGGACCAGTTAAGAGTACAAAAATTTATAAAAAACTATTAAATTGGACAAATTATATTTATTTCTTTAGACTGTTACATTTTCTGCAATTTCTAAATAAACTGGGGGAGAGTGTTAGGAGCCACTTGCCTCATCTTTGAGGTGAATAGGGTATAAGGAGTAAAAAAAATTTTTTTCTCATGTAGACGTTGATTTTAGTAAGTAATTTTACTTTTATATAATTTTCTTCAAAAGTTTTTTTAAAATAAATCTTTAGTCATGAATACTTTATAATTACTTTCTTAACATATTAGGAGTCAATCATAAAGCAAAAAGTTATAATTATTTAACATTTTCGGTGGCAAAATATTTATTTATTATATCAAAATAGATATTCTTAAATTTTATCGTTTAGATTTTAACGGTCTAAAATTTCATTGAATATATATATTTTTTAAATTATGTATATTGTATAAATATATATACATATACACATTATCGACTTATATATTGTTTAAATGAAACTAGTTTTTATTTTTGTATAAACGATAACTTGAATAGCACATTTAATATCTTTTTAGCAGGGACCCGGAGTGAACCGTAACGAACCGTTAAACCATTATAAACCGTTATAAATATCTGAACCATAACAGTAACCGAACCGATGTAATTATTTTTTGACCGGTTTAAACCGTTTCAAAAGGTTCAGTTTTTATATTTTAGAAAAAAAAACATTATAAATTATTACCAGGTTTTATATCAATATATATATGTAATATATATTTTTATATAAACAAATATATTACCTATATGTTATGGAAATGGAAATAATTTGAATATCCAGAATTATATAAACTTACTTTTATAGTTAGGCGGTTCCCGCAACACAAGTTTCTGTAGAAAGAGCTTTTTGGGGCTAAAATTTGTGTTATCTTCACAACGAACAAAAAGAAATCCATTTATATTAGAAAATATATACTTTCAAATAATATATTTAAAAATGAGTTATTTTGAATTTTATATATTTTTTTTATATATAATTCATAGATGCTTATAATAAAAATAAATTAGAAGATGGTGTTGCTTCGATAAAAAGAAATTTCTAACCTTAATGAACCTTTATAAACCTTTATAATTAGCTGAACCGAACCGAACCCTTATGAATTTCTTCTTAAGAACCGTAACCATTATAATTTTTTATATACTGAACCGTAACCAAACCGAACCGTTATAAATAACGGTTCGGGTCCCTGCTTTTTAGGCAAGTAATAATCGAGTTGTTTTAAAAATCTTGAGTTTATTCTAGGAGCTGTTTTTTTAATTTTGTACAAATTTTAATGACTTCATTTTTATTATAAAAAAATTATATTTAAGTTTTATATCATTTTCTCATTTCCAAGAATATTTAATTGACATTCGAAAGAATTACCTTTATCATCTTTCACTTTTATTTTTATTCATTAATGAAGAAATTCTACTAATTTCTTAAAAACATTGTGTTTCAAACAATTGACCCCATAACTTTCATGATTATAAAATAATAAATCTTGATTAAATTCCCACTTTCAGTTCCCCACAAAATACAATACATATTTTTTCACAAATATTTTTAATATAGTAGGGGAGATGTGCCATAAATTGCCATGTTTTTGTTTTTTTCAAAAAGAGGCATTCAGGTTTGGATTTAATCAAACAAATTTTATACCAATGTTTAGCCCAATTCTTAATCTTTAAAATAAAATTTGAATTAAATCTATACCTATAGTAATTTAATATCCAGATGAGGTTATGTGAAAGTTGTTTTTTTTTTGACAAGTCAAAACATGATATGCATTAGCTGGCCATATACTATGTGTTAACTGGTCATAATATATTATTTGAAAATTTTTAAATATGAAATATCCTATGTTTATATTTCTTCATTTTTTAGTTATATAAAAAATTAATTATACACTAATTTAATTAGTATTAACATTTCAATTATCATCATCTATTTGAGAATATTTTATAAATTAATATTTTAATTATCTTTTTGCTAAACATTCTTATTTTAATATAAAATTAACTGTTGTTTTGAGCGAGCTTTTCATTTAATATAAATGTATAAATGTTGGCCAGTCAATATATGGCCAGGCAATACTCACTTGTCTATTATTATTCAACGCTTTTATATGACTATTAAATAAAACTTGTAAGCTCTATTTCTTTGTGTTGCATAGGATAATATTTATATAAAATATCAGTAATCTAAATTAATTTTTTTGGTCAAACAAAAAAAATGTATAAGGTGATTTTTCTAGAAAGAGGCACTAATAGCAGTTTATTTAAAATATTTTTACATTTGATTGCTCTCTTCAATAAATGAACTTAGGTAAGGTACACATCTAAATTGTATACAATTGGTCAAATAGATAAAAATTTAAAGGATGGTGACCAGTCTTCAAAAATGGCCATTTATTGCACATCTCCCCTACTTATTTTAACTGGGCACTTTCAGGACTATCAGCTCAATCAGGAGGTTTTGATTTTTTTAAAATTAATCTTTCAGAATTCTTCGTTATATTCCCCAAATTAATAAATAATTATATAATTTTCACTTCCATATCTTTATACAATTGATTAGTGACCGATTCAATTAACAGATTTGAGGCCTCTTCATCCTTATTCTTTCCCAATAAATTTTTTTTACACCCCCGGATATAAATTTTTTTTTATATTTTAAACAGCAATTTCAACAATCCCTTTTAATTTATACACAAACAGTCAATGACAAATATGGGCATGAATGACGGAAGCCCTCTCTATTCCTAACAATCTTTATCATATGTACTCTTAATATGTGTCATTGATTTACATATAAAAATACATAGTTTAACCACATATTTACGTGAATGTAATTTGACGGTAAATTCAAAAGTAAGGGGTTTGAACTGTATTTATAATCAAGACATTACTACACTGCATAAACCATATAATCAATCCGGAGTTAACAGCGACTTAAACAGCAAACCCAATTGCGTCCTTAACCTATCCATCACTAGAGAATAATTTTTAACGGAATGAAATATCTTTTAGACAAATAGTTACAATGGCTATGTTTCATTAGTAGCAATCAAATATTTTAAAAACTTCAGCATCAAAATTTGAAGCTTCACTGATAAAGGCAACAAATTTTTATGTATTAGACATAATATTTAAAATGAAAGTTTTAAGATAGAAATATAATGTAAATTAGCAAAATCAACCCATCACAAATTATAGGGAATTACAAATAATGCAAAATCGAAGATCCCAATATATCTAACAGAAAATATATGATTAAAAAAACAGCTAGTTATTATTATGCTCTTATCCAGGTTTAAAAATATGCCGTGACCTCATATAACCCCGTTTAATTAGAGGGATTGTTTACTATTGCAGCCAAAAAATATTTTTATTAGTTATATATCCAATATTTGATATTTATCTTACAAAAATTAATTGACATTGTAGTCAAAATATTTTTATAACCTTTCATTTGATACTAATATTTTTCATAAAATTGTTTATAAAATAATATCTGATCACCCAAGCCTTTTCCCTCCTTTCCCACTTAGATTAATTATTATTATCCAGTCAAAAGATATTTTATCTTCAATATATATGTACAATCAGTCAGAGTTGTTAATTCATTTTTAGAAGTAGCTCCCGCTTCAGATTTTGCCATTTCAAGAGGAGCTAGCTCCCACTACTGAGTTTTTAAAAGGAACTCGCTCCCACTTTAAATTAAAGAGGAGTAATATTTATCTACCGCTCTTTGATTTTCATTGTTATAAGTAAAGTTATATTTTATTCAAAGAAAATGATGCATCAAATATTGGTAATTTTTTATTTGCTTTTAAAAGTAACATATTTTTTAAATTTTGATCTAAAATGCAGCCATGCCTAACACCTAACACCTGGTTAGCAATACTAATCAAGTCATGAACTATCAAATATATGTGGTATGTTTGTTAAAAAAAAATTGTCTTGTCTTATTTTCTTCCTTATTAACTTGATTGAATCCCCCCAAAAAATTATAAATCATTGGAGGGTACTTTCGGTGTAATTGTAGATATTTTTATTTTTGGAATTAGTTTACTTATTAATTAATTAGATCTATAATTCTTAATTTTGATCCCAGGATATTCATTCCCTATTCATTTTGAATGCAGTATAATAGCTGCGAAAATTTACAATAAAGTTATGTAAAAATATATAATTTATTTTTAAAAATATAAATCTTTTATCAATATCACCTATGAGAGAATATACAAGATGTTTGCAAAACACAAAGTAAAATCATTTATTTTGAAGTGAGTCGTGTAAAGCTCATCCAAGGTCTCCATAACCTGAAATTTAGCATTAAAAAAAATAATGATTTTATTTATTTACTTGGCTATTCTTTAATAAATTTACGTTCCTGAGAGTCAAAGATATGGACTATGTTATCATATAAATTAATAAGATCTTAAATTTTTTCACTTCTTTTAACCAACAATGCCATGGATAAATATGAATACCTTCTATAGTTTTTGGACATATCAAATAACATCTTTAACTATATTTTCGGCCATATCAGGGGACAATTTTTTTTATTCCATAAAGATTGATATTTTTGAATTGAGCTTTGGGATATAATTTGAAGGCTTTCATTTTCTAAAGCTTTTTTCACATTCACTGTGTCTAAATTGATGTTGTGACAGGTAAAAAGTAAATAAATTCTGTGAAAGATAATCATAAATATTTGATCTCTTAGGATATCCCCGATATTACAAGTTAAAATCTTTATTTCAGAACTCTTATCCTAAAACATTATCAAAATAAAACAAAATATAATAATTGCAAAATGATTGATTTGAATTATCCCTGTGATGCGGTCTTTTCTAGTGATAAAAAATGACATTCCTGCCTATGAGCTGTAAAGTTTAATATTGAGAAATTTAAAAGAATTATATTACAAATATAATTGTGAGAACACAAATTTAATAGCCTTTCTTTAATAAATACAATCTTTAAATGTATTTTATCACAACGGAAACACATTAAATCTACATATAACTGTGCACCAGAACGTTAAACTAATGATTATTGCAGGGAATTTTTATCAAATATTTTTAAATGACTTTATATTATTTGATTATAAATATTTTATTGCGCAGAGCTTCTGTAATCCACATCATTAAAAAAAAATTATTTTAGGAAAAATAAAATTTAATAAACGCACCCTTTATTTTATATATCTGTTTGAGTCACAAATTACATTTTTTTTGCCTTAAAGTAATATAAAAATGCTCAATTTGACAAATTTCTAAAAAAGAACAAGTGCCTTTAAAAATATATTTGAATGTTTTAGTACAAAATGTCTTACATTATTTAGTTATCTCTGATCTTTGTTCTTATTAGCGATATTGTTGATCAAAATGTCAATATTTCACATTTTGTTGAAATTCGAAGGGTAATATCTCCACCTGTGGGCTAGATTAAAAGCTAAAATTTAGTCAAATTAATATTTACCAAAGGTATCCTATATTTGCCGAGTTTCATTAAGATCCAAAGGGGTTGACATGGTCTCTAGATTTGGCATGGAATTCATATTCATATTAGATGTTTATGCTAGTAAAAAATTATAAAACAATCTTGAACCCACTTCCCCCAGGCATAGATCCGTTCACTAGAATTATGATTGCGATTGAAATCAAATTTTTAACATAATAAATTTTTAGATTATAAAAAAAATAAACGACTCCTAAAAAGTTTTAAAACATTGATTAGCATCAATTTGATAAGCAAATTGCTTAGAAAAGGTTTAAAAAATAATTCCCCTCCCCAGACCTTTCCATCTTGATTGATTTTCATTATTACAGTTAAATAATATTTTAATTATCAATCTTCATATAATAGCCATATCATTTTTTTACTATAGAATACTTACTGAGACAACCCTGATACCCAAGCCAGAGCCAGACTCTTAGATTGATTGTCACTTTTACGTTCAAAAAATATTTTAATTTATTTAATAAAAAGGTTTTAAAAAATCTGACCGTTGTACAGAATTGCCAATTTATAGCTATTTGCACTATTGCTGTCAAGAGATTTTTAAATTAGTTTTTATTTGATTTCATAGTATTTTTTATATGAATTTAAAAAAAAGATAATTATTATTTTTAATAAAAAGATTAAATTGATTAACTGTTATTTGACACCAATATATAATTTTATGTAACAAAAAGTTAAAAAAAAACAATTTAAACACGAAAGGAGGGAGTAAAAGGATAATATTGCCATTGGCTTAGGGGGTGTAGAAGTACCAGCGCACACTTAGAGTAATGATAAGCATTGCATTTTAATTATCTTCAATTTGAAACTTATGTTATTTTATATTATACCTCCCCCACCCCACCCTCCCACTCACACAAAACCAAGTCCAACTCCAACCCATATAATCAAGAGTGAATATATACTATCATTGTAGTCAGATGCTATTTTTCGATAAAAATATACCTGACCTCCCCTTCCCAAGATCTAGACCACCCCCATAGGGGAACCCGGGGTAAAGCGATTGACGGGGTAACAGTGTAAATGCTAATAGCTTTTTAACACTTGAGTATAAAAATATATTTTTATGTTCATCTTTTAGAAATCTACCAGGTTTGGGATATTTTAACAAAAAACCCGTTTTACCCATAAATTATAAAAATCATTCTCTATATAATTTATTTTTATCAAAATTTATATGCTATGCATGTTCCTTAAAGTCTAAGAAATAAAATAATGGTTTATAGGTTAACTAAAAATCACGATTTTTATAATATATATCACCGCTGTTATGAGTAAAATGGTTAAAATGTCCCGTCTGATTAAAGGTAATCGGTCATAAGTGTCCTATGAAAAAAGACCTGGGGAAAAAATACCCAGGGTAAAAAGACATTGTTCAAAAATACCCCTGGACAAAAATATCCCATGAAAAAAAGACACTGGATAGCGTACAAAAAGACACCGAACAAAACACTCAAATTTTAATAATTTTTGTAAATGTTGAGAAAAAGGGGAAAGTTATAAATAAACTCTAATTTCCTCCTATTATATTTATCATTAAAAATATATATAACAAATGATAATGACCCTCATCTTGTCATTTTTGCACAAATTTTTATAAAAAACCATGCACATTGTCGAGTATTAGGGTAATGTTTGGATGTTGCCCAAATATATTGCTAAGCGGTTCATAGTAAGAGCTGATCTAGGCTGGGGCTAATCTAAGTGTAAAGATAGATTATGAGAAATACTTAATTTTATTAGACACTAAGCCAACTACATTAGGGTATGCGAAGCAACCCTAAGTATCAGTTAGTTTTTACAGAACTGTGCGGTTTAGACTAAGGTCTAATACTGAGCTCGTGGATCGCTTTAACGGTTAGTTTGTTTAGGGCTGTGCAACAAAGATAAGGGTTTAGTGTTTGTATAAGATAAAGAGAAATATTAATTTTATAAAATAAAAAAATTTGTCCAATGGCACCCTTAATTTCTCGACTAAGAAGAACTTTTTAAAAATATGACATTTCTTGAGTATTTCTTTCATATCACCTTAGATATTTTTTTCAACTCGAGTGTAGATAAGGTTTAAAAAAGTTGTAGAAAAGTTTGGGGAGGATTAATATATATCAAGAGACCTGCAGATGTACCATTTGCGAGGCCCGGCCCAGGTTTTATATTTTCCGGTTCGTTCTTAATTTTTTTTTAAAAAAAAGTATTTTTTGGCCCGGTCCGAATTTTTTCAAAATAGATTACATTTATTTTTAATTTTTACAGCTAATAATGACGATTTAAAATATTCGGTTATGGCCCAGCCCGGCCCGTGTAGAGCCGTATTTTATTTAGGCCCGGTCTGAGTATATTTATAAAATTAAACTATGGCTCTACACGGGCCGGGCTGGGTCTGCAGGTCTCTGAATATATATTTAAAAATTAAATTTATTTTTTCTATTTTTTTCGAAAGCGATAGTTACATTTATTGAATTTTTGTAATAATTCCATTGAAAATATAATTTATTTTCTCAGTATTTATTTAAATAAAAATTTACCCTATTAGCACCTGATTTTTACTAAGTGAATCAAGTTTAAATTAATAATTTTTATAAAATTTCTGTCGACCCAAATATTATAAACAAAAATTTTAAAAATAATTTGTGGGTCGCATAGTATATCAATCCATGGTGCCATCATGTTCCTTCTCTCTCTTTTTTTAAATGGGGCATTTTTGTCCGGTGTATTTTCATACGGTGTCTTTTTGTCCGATGTCTTCTAGTTCTGTGTTTGTCCAGTTTCTGTTTGCCCGAGGTATTTTTGTCCGAGATTGCTGATTAAAGCTGCAAAAAGAGAATCATATAAAAAAATGATTTTTAGCAAAAGGAACATTAATCAATAATTTTTGTATTATATAGAATAAAATTTTTTAAAAAGTTGCAAAATTAAAATGTGTAAGTGCCTAAAATGGGTGCATTCAAAATTTGTTATTTTCAAAAAATTATCTACCCTAATTATGTTGATTAATTTATAATTAAAAGTATTTAATAGATGACGAAATTGCTAATATTTTATTTAATGAAGCAATAAACTTTTATTCAATTTTACAATTTATCCAGGTGCTCACCCATTTTACTCTATGCTAGGAGTAAAATAGCGAAATAACACACTTCACATAATTAATACAGCTCCTAAAGTACTACAGGCAGAGAGCTATACATTTATTTTTATTTTGTAGGCAAGGAATGGGGCTACATAAGAATTTATAAGGTTTTGTTTTGCTTTTGTTTAAAATCTTTATAGTAAAAATGCGAAAAACTAATTGTTTTACCCACTATTAAATGATTAACATGGTAGTTAAAAATATTTTAACTACCTTTTATTTGATACCCATATCGAATTTATATGTTATAATCCCCCTCCCACCCCCCAGTGTAACCAAGTTCCATCCATTAAGACTAAAAGTTAATGCTATCATTACATTCAAAATTGATACATGCATCGATCTATTATATACCTACCCTGACCCCTCAAGACTGCCCCCTTAGACTCAAGACTATAATTACAGTTAAAATATATTTTTATTTTTTGGTATGAGATTTATTTACGGAGATTTTTTTTGTTGTTAGATCTAATTATGGAGATTTTTTTGGTATGCGATTTATTTACAGAGATTTATTTGTTAGATTTAATTACGGAGAATATCAAAGTAAATTCTGACCCGAGCCAAGAAAAAAAACAATTAAATATTCTAAATTAACAAATAACATTTTTTAACAATCGTTATCTCTTACTCTGGACAAATGTCAAGCGTAACTTTAAAATTTTTTAAAAATATAGGAGGCGAAATAAGAGCCCTTATCAAAACACAAAGAATATTATTTTTTAAACCATTTTAAAATATAATTATTCATGTTTTTTGAGAACTTATAGACTCACCTGTTTATGTGTCTTATAAAAAAATACAAAATTTTACCAATAAAATAAAAATAAAATAAATAAAAAATATAAATAAAATAAACTTAAACTAAAATAAAATTAAAATAAAATTAAATAAAATTAAAATATAATTAAATAGGCAAATTAGATATTATTTAAATTATAAATAGGGGTTAACGAATTTGAAGAAATTGAATTTTTTAAATATATCTTATTCAAGTTTAATATTAATATTAATTTTAAAATATTGAATAAATAGCGTATTTTGGAACTATTCAAAAAAAATATTGATACTATTGTTAGCTCTTCTTAAAAAATCAAAAATATAACCTCGCTACTATAGATAGTTACTTTTAATAGCTACTATAACATTGATAATTTTTATTTGGAGAGATAAATTTCAAAAAATTAATTTAGTTGTTGATTTGATTTAAACTCAACTCCAAAAATTATTTTTGATTTTATAATATAATTTAACATTGTTAAGAAATAATTTCTTAAATCATAAAATTAAGTTTAAAATTGTGATCAAATAAAGGGGAAAATTCAGTTTCATCTATCAATAAATTAAGGATAGAATTCTGATTCCCTGTCATTTTTAACGGGTTATCAATTAGTTATTTATAAAGAATGGTACAATAGTAAAAAAAAAATAATAACGATAATTACAAGATGAACAAAAGATATGCTAAGAAAAAGGCACAAAAAAAAGGCACAAAAAAAAGGCACAAAAAAAAGGCAAGAGTTTGCTAAAGAAATGGAATGAGCTGAAGGAATGGAAAATGTGAAATGGCAAAGCAGATGGCAAAGCCAGGATGTGGTAGGTGTTAAATAATATGGAAGGAAATGATTGATAGTAATGATATTAAGAACACCTGGAAGATCTACTTGGAAGGAATTTTGAAAATGGCATAATAATGTTAGTTGTGCAAAGATAGAAGGTCCAGGATGTAAATTTGGCAAGGACGAAATAAAGAGAACAGTGAAAAAGATGAAAAAAAAGGCATCGGGTTTAACGAGGGTGGTTCAGAAATGTTTAAAGGTGCTGATAACTTAGGGATTGAATGGTTAATAAATTTAGCCAATTGAATTGTCACAGATGGAACTATCCCGAGGACGGGCGAAGAAGCATAATTATTCCAGTATACAAGGGAAAAGGTGATATTTTAGATTGCGGGTCTAACAGAACTATTAAATTGTTGGATCATGCAATAAAGGTAGTTGAAAAGGTGTTAAAGCGGATAAGGGAACAAACTAAAATTGATGAAATGCAGTTTGGTTTTACATCGGGGAAAGGCACGACAGATGCAATTTTTATGGTGAGACATATATAGGAGAAGTATTTTGCAAAAGAAAAGACTCTGTATTATGCGTTTGTTGATTTGAAGAAAGCATTTGACAGAGTGCCGCGCGAGGTTACTAGATGGGCCTTGAGAAAATCAGGTGTGGGAAATGGTTGGTTATGGTAATTATGACAATGTATGTGGAAGTACAAACTGCAGTAAGGACAGATGAGCAGATAGTGAAAGCTTTGAATTGAAGATAGGGCTTCAAGGATCCGTGCTAAGTCCATTATCACTTAGCTTAGTAATAGATGTGGTGGCTAGAATCCGTGAAGGACTTCCCTGGGAGCTATTATATGCTGATGATCTTGTATAAATGGCAAACAGTGAGTAAGAATTGAGGGATAAAATTAGTAAATAGAAGATAGCTATGGAAGCAAAGGGCCTGAAAATGAATGCAGCAAAAACAAAGGTGATGATTGGTGGGGAACTTCCAAAGATGGAGGAACCCGGTAAGTGGCCTTGTGGTGTATGTGAGAAAGGAGTTTCTAGAAATTTAATCCAATGCACCAGATGCTAGAAATGGGTACATAATAGATGTAGCAGGAAAAGGGAAGTTTGATGTTAGCAAGAATGACCTTTATTTATAGAACGTGCATTAAAGGGGTACATAATAATGATAACATATAAAATGGTGGTCTGGATATTGGCAATAGGTTAACCCTAAGTAATATGGATAAGTTTTGTTATTTGGGTGATATGCTAAACGCAGATGGTGATGTAGATTCTGCCGTTGTTGCCAGGGTCAGACAAGCTTAGAAGAAGTTCAGAGAAATGTCATCTATTCTAACAAATAAAAAAGTCTCCCTGAAGTTAAAGGAGAAAGTTTAAGTATGCTATGTGAGGATATGTTTGGTATATGGCGGTGAAACATGGGCAATAAAAGCGACTCACGACACGAAGCCAAACAGAGATGAGGATGATTATATGGATGTGTGGGGTATCTCTGAGAGAGAAAAACTAGCAAGGAATTGCGAGCAAGTTGGGTATAGAAATGATTAGAGTGGTAATGCAACAAAAATATGATAAGGATAAGATAGTTTGGGCATGTGGAACGTAAAACAAAATATTACTGGGTCTGATGGAAGTAGGAGAATCAAGACCTAGAGGAAGGCACAAGATGACGTGGACAAATGTGATAGCGGCGAATATGAGAAGCATAAGTCTTATAAATATTGATGCTCAGGACCGTTAAAAAAGAAAAATCAGAGGGAAAACTGGCCTACCTGGGTAAACCTGGAAGTCGTCATAAAACGGAGAAGAAGAATTTATAATGATTTAATTATATATTTTGTATATAAATTATTAAAATCTAACAATCCTTATTTTAATTATATATTTTTACATAGATGTAATATCAGCTCATTAAATAAATTTTGCTCACTTCGAAATTTGAATTTTAATAATTGAATCCTAAGCTTTAAACATACCATACATAGGTCTAATAAAAATTGTATCTGTATATAGGTCCATTTTTGCAAGATGTATCTGCATCTAGATACATTTGGAAAGTTATCTTTTAACAATCTGCTACAGGCGCGTACGCAGGAATTTGGTCTGGGGGGGGGATAATAAATTTTTTTAGGAAATATTATTGTTTTTTAAAAATATCAAGCATAAATTTATTAGACTAATAACTATTTCTAATACACAATTTAAAATTAATGTGAATTATAAAAAAATTATATGTAAAGAATCACTTAAATGATCCAAAATAGAAATTTGAATTTTATGAGCCTTTACACAAAAAGTTTCTGGAATAATTGCATTTTGTATGTTATATATTTACAATGTAAAATCCGATCTTCGTTGTGATTGAGCTAATTTATCAATTATCTCCCTAGCTTGTCGTCAAATGCATATGAATATTCACAAGATTCTTTTTAAATATACCCGGGCCGGGCCCGAAATATTTTAAAAAAACACCCAAGCCGGGCCTGAATTATTTTAAAAAAACACCCAATCCGGGCTGTATTTTTTAAAACAGCCTATATTTGAAATCGTTATTATTAGCTATGAAAATCAAAAATAAATATAATTTATTTTAAAAAAATCTGGGCCGGGCCTGAAAATTTTATTTTAAAAAAAGCTGGGCCTGGCCTGAAACATTTTTTAAAAAAGCCGAGTCTGGCCTAAAAAAAATTTTAAAAAAAGCCGGGCTTGACCTAAAATTTTTTTTAAAAAAACCCAGGCTAGGCCGTAAAAAATCTTTAAAAAAAATCCGGGCCGTACCCCGCAAATGGTACTTCTGCAGGCCTCTGTTATTCTTCTTAAAAAAAATGTTCTCTCATTAGTTTACTAATGGAAAGAGTTTATAAACCCTTTTAATACATTGGGAATTTAATCTAAAATGTGTTTGAAATATGCAGAGCATTCATAGCATTTTTTGGGACTATATCAACCATTGTTAATCTTATAAACATAGTTATTCAGCTAGTAAGGCATCATAAGATATTTAACATCTTCATAATAAAAATCTAACAAATATTTTTTTTTCTATCACCATCTGAAAAAGGTTGGGAAGGCTTTTGTGGAAGTAATATTTGCAGATTAGTAAGTGCTGCATGATGAATTAAAATTCATTTATTTGGGTTATAAATGTATCTATATTTAAGATATACTCTTCTACTGATCCTATATTAATGTTTTAACGATGAGCTTGCCTTGCTACAAGTCGAGGGAGACAAATATTAAACAAGTCTCTGCTTTGACTCAACAATAAAATATAAAATATGAAATTCTTCATCAACATTAGCCCTAATTTCCTTGAGTTCTGATAAAATGCTCTCCGCTATTCTCATCTTCTTAATCCAGTCAATGTCATGTTTTTGAAAAGTAATACTTAAAATAATTGTATAATTAAATAATACATTCTAATGAGAAATAAAATTTGGAATAAGCATTGAATCCAATAATTTTCTTGCTTCTGAGGAAATATTTCTTTCAGGCCATTGTAATATTTCAGTAATAGCAAATAATTGGCTCTTCTAACTCCTTAAAAGCGGTTACTGCTTGATGGCAGAGACTCTATCTCATTGGACAAGGTTGCAATTTCTTTTTCCCTGTTGGACAAGAAGTTTCAGAAATTATTATTATTTGACTATAAATTTGAAAATGGTAGATAAATATTACGCCACTAAAAATTTGAAAATAATAAGTAAATATTACGCCGGAAAACTTGAAATCGAAATTAATTGATAAAATAACTTAGTAGATAAATGTGATAATAAATATAATTAAATATATATTTAATATGAGATACGAATAAATATTAACAAATATAAATTAATATAAACAATAATATTTTAGAAAAATATATCCGGAATCTGCATTTTTTGGCTTTGGTGCCCCCCCCCCCCGCTGCGTACGCCAATGCTCTGCTATAATTGTACAATTAAAAATCTTTAAAAAAGAGTTTTAATAATAAAAAAATGTAATATTTATACCATTTAAAAAATATAACCTGGCCAAAGATTTAAAATGCAAAAGTCATATACGCCCCCCCCCCCCCCACCACCCTAGCGACGTTTAAATTACAAAATTATATTTTTGAATTGTTAAGTATAAATTTTCTCCTATAAAAAAGTTTTACATATATTTGGAATTCAATTCAAAAAAACACAAATCAGGAAGCTAAAACAGAAAATGGTAAACGGAGAAGGCGCAAAAGTTCGATATTTAACCCTTTGAGAGATCGTTCGCTTAAGGCTAAAGGGGCGCTTAAAGATGACATTAGTGGGGATTCGAATATTTACCTCAATCCAATGTTCGATGCAAAATCTCAACAGCTTTACCCGCATCACATGATCACACCATCTACCCCACTAAAACCGAACTTATTTGATATAGCTAGAATGGCCGAGTAATAAAATTAATTAATTATAACTTTTGTATTTACAAATGAAATTTAGTTAGATGAAGAATGAATTAAATTATGTCTATAATATGATTATATAATAAATATTCTTATACATAGAAATATATAGGAATGTTTCCAGGATGGAGGTTATAAATATTTAAAAACATAATATTATTTATACAGGTTAGAGTGAACAGATACTGATAAAAAATATAAATATCCACTGCACATAAGACATTTAGAAGTGAGGGGGGTGGGGCAATAGAAATATAAATATAAAAGAAAAATAGAATCATTTTAGATCAGTTGATGTTGAAAATTATTAAATAATGAGACATTATAACGTAAATAAACGATCAACACAATTATAGAATCGATAATATGGAAAGTATTTATAAAATATTTTAAAGAGTTTTATATGATATACTAGATGATAACCTGTCAACAATTACGGGGAATCAGAATTTTCTTCTTTACTCAATGATTTTTTGGAAAAACCCACAGATGGCAGATTCAAGAATTGCTGTCATAAGGGTATTTGAGGATTATTATAATAGATAAATTGAGCACATATATAATTTTTACAGATTTTTAATAGCCCTCAAGAATGACAGGGAATAAGAATTTTTCTTTATTCAATGATGGATGAATAATAAATTTTACCTTTATTTGGTGATGAATGAATCAGAAATTCCTATCTTATGATGTTCTAGCAAGAAAATATTTTTTATATTATAAATTAAATGAATAAAAATTTAGTTTAAAAGATTTTTTATTGTGCACATAAATTAAAATTACTAACCATATACTTCATAAACATATTTTATAAAAAATAATGTAAAATTTTAGAATAACCCCTCATCTAAATAAATATAAATTTCTGAATCACATCTCATAAGATAAGGGCCGTAGCCAGGAATTTTTCGTTAGGGGGGGGGGCACTATTTTTTAAATATAAAACAAATAAATAAGCATTCATAGAATTTTTTTTGCTATTTTTATTAAAAAATTATTAATGTTATATGAATACAAAATAATACTATAATATGAACATACAAAAATAATACTATAATATAATATGACGATTTTTATTTTTAAATTTTAACATAAATGAATTAAAGGATAAATTTCGTGTTATTTTTTTCATAAGCCATCAATACTAAATTTTGCTTACTTTGATCTTTCATCGACCTTCTAGTGCTCGATAGAACTCTCTTTATTATAGAGAAAGAAGCCACACAAGAAGCCGTTGTTGCCCCAATGCTGAGTAGCATTTATACAATTCTTTAAATGCATGATGATATTTTTGTATACATAATATTTAGGATATTTTCAAAATTATGTGTTTCCTTAACTTAGCCAATTTTCATTTCATGATGTAAAGTTTCCATATTTAAGTTTAATAATTATTCTAATCGGGCCATTTTGTACGATATAAAATAATCACTATCAAAGGGGGACAATGCATTAAAACTTGATAGATGATTATAATCATCTTGTGTAAATCTATCTAAAAAATTATCAACAAAGTAATCAATAATTTCATGCTAATTCTATTTTAAAGAACTCCAATTGGAGTCGTTTTCGCAATCAAATTGTAATTTGGTTTCGACTAAAAAATCTTGGAATTTATGTTTTACGTATGCTTGATGATTTGTGGGGTAGAGATTAAATTTTGTTAAAAGTTTTTAAGCCTTTATTCTAATCAAATCAATACAATTATAGCTTCTTATATTTTTTAAATATATTGATAGTGGAATCTATACAATTTTTACATCCACTTGATAAGTACCTACTAACTGTAGATACATAATGGATCTATTGTTATTAATATCTCATAAATTATAATGGCTAATATAATATAATTTATATTAACGTAATGAGATAAAAGACCAGAGGCTTTGACAGAATCATGAGTGCTAACCTCTGAATTAAAAGTTCTATTAGAAAAGTAAACTAATACTTCACCAATAGCCTCAAAATTAACATAAATGATGTGAGATGTTTCTAAATGACTAGTCCACCTCTGGTCTAAAAGTCTTTTAAGTATGGCCTGCATATTTACAGGATACATTAAACTGCCTAAAAAATTATGCAAAGCATTGAATAAATTAAAAAAATTAGAAATGATAACAATATTATATACTAATTTTGAACCACAAGGTGCAACATGTAGTTGTAGCAATGTATAAAAGGAGCTTTTTTTTAAATTTTATTTTGAAATAGGGTTTGCACTCTTCCATTTCGGCCAGACATAACGTTTGCACCATCATATGCCTGGTTTATCATATTCGAATTAATATTTAACTCATTAAGTTGCTTTAAAATGCAATTAGTAATGCTTTTAGCAGAAAGACACTGTAAATTAATAATCCCTATTAAATTTTCTAAGACTTCTCCAGAAAAAATATATATAATTATGCTCAGGGTTTCAAAACCTGATGCATCTTTTGTCACATCAGCCGTAAGACAAAATAAAAGGCATCTCACTTTTATTATATTTATCTGAAATATAATCAAGCATCATATCTACCATAATAGATATTACTTCGTTTTAAATCGGGTGATGATCGCGTATTTTTGTATATAAATTTCGTAATTTTATTTAATTCAGGATCTTTTTGGATGGTGTATGAAAACATTGCTATAAAAAGTCCAGAAAGAATAAATTATGTTTTCTACATTTGCAGCATCCGTAATTTTTGTTGAACCAGTCCCAGGGAAAGGTAGCTTCTTATGTTAAGAAATATCATGAAATATTTCTTTAAGATCCTAAAGATTACGGTAAATTTGTTGGTTTATCAAAATTGTTGTTATCTCAGTATTTTCTTTATAATGCTAAAATATTCACCGCTCTTTTAAATAACTGGTTATATCGGGCTTAGATAATATTATTTTGTCTAAGATCTTAATCGGACCATTTTCAAAAATCGGCCCAAATCAAGTTGTTTAGCAACACTGCACAATAATTACCAAATTTTTTAAAAATTTAATAAGAAACTTTTTTATTTTAATAAATATTTACGGATCGGTATCAATCTGTTTCCTTATATTTGATATATATATATATCAAGCCTTGAGTAACCACTTGATTAGCTTCAGAAAATCTTGGTTTTTTATGATTTGCACACAGATCATAATATTGTGATTGAACCATACTAAATAAAATAATTATCATTGAAATAAGTACAATTTAAACTTTATAATTAAGCACCTATATAATGTTATACACAAACACACAAGAATGATAAAATATGAATGAATGATGATTTATTATTGGATAAAAATAAAACAGAATAGGAAAAAATTCATAAACAAGACATTTTTTTTGAATAAATATTTAAAATTTATTATAAAAATAAACAATTACAAATTTTTTTTTTAAATTTGGGGGGCCGAAAAAATTTATGGGGGCCATTTTTGCGGGGCAAAAATTTTTCCCGTGACTACGGCCCTGCATAAAATAGGAAAATTTCTGATTCAATCATCATCAAATAAAGGTAAAATTTATTATTCATCCATCATTGAATAAAGAAGAAAATTCTGATTCTCCGTCATTCTTGACAGGCTATTCTTATATTTTTGATAACGGGTTCTTTAAAAATCTGTAAATTTAATGCAAGGTCACAACAGGCATTATTTATTTTGGTTGTTTATGCTAAAAAAAATGGATTAATATTTTCTCCATATATACACTTCACAATGGCTTACTTTATTTCCATGTGTCCAACGATTTTTTGAATCCAGCAATTATCAGAAATTTTTTTGCAAATGATTTAAATAAAGCATATCTATGGTTTGCTCACTCCTTCAAGTTCAAATAAAGTTAGATGGGAAATGAAATAAATCAGTTATTGAAATTAGAGACCTTCACGGGCCTTGATTTATTTATCAGCCTCCAGCCCAGGTCAGCAGTAATAATTTACAGGCCCATTCCATATTTAATAAAAAAATTCAAACCCAAGCCCATCATAAGTTTCAAATATTTTGCCCAAGCCCATATCCAAAAATTTAATTTATTGCTATAAATGAATATAAACAATATTCAAGTGTTAGGCATTCACTTTGTTTGCAATACTGAAATTTAATATCATTAGAAAAAAAAAATGCAATATATTTTTAAGTTAGTCACAATTTAATAGGCTAATTTTAAAGAAATATTTTTAGGCTTTTTATCAAAACCCAGTCCAGGCTTAGGCATATTAGTAAATATATTATTTATGCTAAAAAATGGATTTTCTACCCTTCACGGCTTTCTTTATTTACTTGTGTCCAACAATTTATTGAATCCAGCAACAGAAATATTTTTGCAAATAATTTAAATAAGGCATATGAAAGTTTACACATCAAAAATAAAATAGGATATACTGAAATAAATAGGGTTTACTTTGGTGTTCAGCAACAAATATTTTAAAAATATTATCTAAAAAATTTGTTGAAAAAAAGAATATTTTCCCCTCAGTGGCAAATTTGATATTGATATTGTGTTGAGTATATTCGCCATATTATAAATATGGGAATTACTAATGGCTTTAAATTGCTATTATCATAGGACAAATATTTTTTAAAAAAACACTATTGGTTAAATTTCGACGTTTTTGAGGATTATTATAATAGATAATAGTATTAATGTTGATTCAGCTATGGTTACTATATCCATTAGGTAAGGACCCCCCCCCCCCCGGTTCGCAACAATTCTTTAATTAAATAGTGATAATTTTTATTGCACTATTAGATAAAGATTGAAGGGTTTATATTGTGAAATAAATTATTGTATACTTACAAGAAAAAAATTTAAATATCTAGATTTATATAACTTTTTTATTTATTATATCCTAATCAATTACGGTTTGGTTTGCCGCTTATGTAAAAATCAAATTTAAACCAACATTTGAATAATATTATTTTAACAGTACCTTTTTGAGATTGATTTTCAGTAGAATCAACTTAACCTTATTTTTGCATTTGGTTAGATAATTTAGATATACTATACACAATAGGTTTGTAGGGAATTAGAATTCAATGAGTATACACAATTTGTCAAATTGATTGAATGTATTTACAAGTAATAATGTTCTAATATTATATTGCCAAATAGTAACCAGCAATTAACTTGATAATTAATTATATAACATATTATGTTTATTTATATATTACATCACAATTGGATAGGATACCTTGCAAATAAGAAATTCTTTCTTGACACATTTGTTTGGTTTTTGATTTGAATGCACTAAAATTATAAAAATAAATAAATAATTTTAGCCAGATGAAGATTTTAACTCTCAACCCCCTCCCCTCGGCATATGCGTAAGTTCTTATGAGTTATTATCATTCATTATTACGTTTTTGGCAGATGCCGAAGAGTTCTTGTTTTGACTTTATCCTGACCTGCCACAAAATGAATTAGGAATTTGTCTTGATATGCTGTGCTTGTGTATATGTTATATTTTATTACTTCTAAGAGTTGATTTATATTTTAAAATATTCCTTTCTGCAGACCCTGTTAGAACGGCCCATAAACCAGGCCATTGAAAATATTGGAAAATAATGTAATGGAGCGTTTAATATTTAATTACTGCTCATATTTTCAATTTCCATTTAAAACAATTTCAAAATTTAGGCGAAAATGATTTAAAATAACCAAATTAATTCCAGGCGGCCCGTAAAATATTGGGAAATAGTATAGGCGCCTAAAATTTTGACTTCTTCAGGTCTCTAATAAAAATTGAAGAGATGTTTAATATTTTTTAATATTAAATTTAGTGATGATATATTTATCTAATAATTAAACGTTTTTTATTTACAAAGTAATGTATTGAGTAAACAATGAATAATGTTTGTTTTGTGTAAACCAAACAATACCAAAAATTAAAGATATAGCTGATAAGGAAATTGTGTTTCCTTTTAAAACCATCATCAACCTTTCAACATTTAGATTAGCATGCAAATTATCTTTCAAAAATCAATAGCTGATCTATATATTCATATATAAACAATAAATTTTGATATTGAATCTCCCTTCAAAAAATATAAATGTTAAGTTTTGATATTTTATTTAAATGCTTATTAAGTGAAACTATAAATAATACATATGAAATTTTGAAGTTAAATTAATTTATGAGTAAAAATAAAGCAAAAGTGAAATGAATATTAATTTTACTATAAAATCAACTAAAAATTTTGTTTTCAATTACTGATGTGTTTTTACCTATAAAGTTAAAGTTTGCTTTTTTGAATGATCCATTTTATTAAAAAATAAATTTGGAGGCTAAACATAGACAGAACTTTTCACTCATAATCGCGAGGGCCAAAAAAGGCCACTATTTATTTTGAAAAAAAGGATTTTGAAATAGGGATTAAATTTTAGGTAACTCACCGGTATGACTAAATACTGCATTGCTAAAAAGCATCAAAATTTGATTATATAATATTTTTTAAAAATAATTTTCAGAGACATTTTTTTCAATGTACATAAATATATTTTCTTATTAAGTAAAAAATTGAGATTAAATATCAAATAATTTAAAATTCTATATTTACTTAATGTTATAAAAAATATATTTAATAGCTTATTACAACTTAAATTTTATTTTTCAATTGCGAAATTTAACAAATATATATCCATAATAGGGCGTTAAATGCATAAATATGAAATATATACTTATGAAACCAGAATAATTATTGGATAGGGCTTTTTTTATATTTAGGTGTAAATATACATGTGAAAAACCTAAAAAAATTTTAAAAAATATTGGTTTCTTTGACATTTAATTAATGAGTAGGTTTAGAATCGAAAAATAATAGAAAATTTATAAGGTACATATTGCTGGCGTTATTAATCAAAATCTTTTCATTTTTGGTTACATATGTATTTATTCAAGAGAAACTAAATATAATTTATATATATATAATATTGTTTGTATTTGTTATATAGTCATACTTATTTTTCGAACAGATACTATATATACTCCTCTTAAGCGTGAGTTTGTTGCAAACATAAGGCGTTTAAATAAAAATTTAGTTGAAAAATTATCTTTATGGATGAAAACAAGAATTTTTATACCAATTTTAATATTTTATAAATCGATCACATCCCCTTACTCATTGTTAGATAGACTTGATGATATATATTATATTTTTTAAATATTCTCAAACTACTTGATTTATTAATCGTTTCTATAATATTATGCAAGATACTCATTGTCCGAGTCAAATGCCCCGGTCCTAAGATATTATTAAATTAATTGCCAATTTACAAGAATGGATTTAATAAATATCAAGTCAATAACTGAAAAATCATAAACCAAAAATGAACTCTTTCCAATTAATGTTACTACCAAATTTGGTTGATCGAATATTTAATAAGTGGTCGGTTTTGTGATCGGCATTCGGTCAAATCATAAAATTATCAAAATATTTTTTAGGATAATACTTAACACGTTAATGTACAAGTATATACCAAAAATGAAGAATTTCCAATGGATAACGCCAGCAATGCAGTATTTCGGTTTCAAATCGGTTATCGGTCAAATCACGATATTTTTAAAATATTTTTTGGGATAATGATTTACAGGTATATTTATAGATAAATAAACCAAAAATGAATTTTCCAAATAATATTACTACCAAATTTGATCAATCGAATATTTAGTAAGAGGTCGGTTTTGTGCTCGTCATAAATCATAATTTTTTCAAAATATTTTTTAGGATAATGCTTAACACGTTATTGTACACATATAAACCTAAAATAAAAATTTTTCCATAGATAACGCCAGCAATGCAATATTTCGGTTTCAAATCGGTTATTAATAAAATCACGATATTTTTAAATTATTTATTGGAATAATGATTTACACGTTTTTATAGATAAATAAACCCAAAATGAACTATTTCCAGTTAATATTATTACCAAATTTCGTCAATCTAATATATATTTAGTAAGTAGTCGGTTTTGAACTCGGCATTTGGGCATATCTTAATATTTTCAAAATATTTTTTAGGATAATGCTTAACACCTAAATATACATGTATAAACCAAAAATGAAGAGATTTTGATCAATAATGCCAGAAATATGTGCCTTACAAATTTTCTATTATTTTTCGATTCTAAACTTACTCATTAATTAAATGTCAAAGAAACCTATATTTTTTAAATTTTTTTTAGGTTTTTCACATGTATTTACACCCAAATATAAAAAAAGCGCTATCCAATAATTATTCTGGTTTCCTAAGAATATTCGTATTTTAGCGTTTAACGCCCTCTTATGGATATATATTTGTTAAATTTTGCAATTGAAAAATAAAATTTATTATGTAATAAGCTAGTATAATTTTTTTCCAATTACATTAAGTAAAAATAGAATTTTTTTGATATTTATTCTCAATTTTTTACTTAATAAAAAATTGATTTATATACATTAAAAAAATGTTTCTGAAAATTATTTAAAAAAATAAAATTATATAATCAAATTTTGATTGATTATGATTAGTGTTGATGAACGCGTTACTAAGTTCGTTTTTTTGAAAAAAATGATGAACGGCGTTCCTTTTATTTTTGACGAACTTTGAACATGAACGCGTTCCTTTTTTATGACGAACGCGTTCGAATTTAACATTCTTTCAATTTTAAAAATATTTTTATTTATTTGAAAAATTTAATATTTACAAATTTTTTAAAAAAAGTATTAGGGGAGACCGGGGATGGTTGGGACACTTTTCGTTCAAACCTTAATAATTTTAATATTAATAGACTAATCTGAATAATTAAAACATCTTCTGAATCCCAGAAGTATAGGCTATTTGAAATAATTAATATATATTTTATGAAGATTATATTTTTTTATAAAATTGAATTTAAAAAAAAAATTTTTTTTGTCCCAACTATGACAGACTCTGTGTTCGTTGGGACACACATATGTGATAGTTGGGACACTCGTGAAATAGAGGTCTAAATAAATTTAAAAATTTAAAATCAGTAATCCAGTAAGACTAGAGACTATGACACATATGATTTTATTGATAATATTGTAATTCATAATCAATAACTATATAAAAAATTTTTAGCAAAATTTAGGAAATTTATTTTGGGGGAAAAAAAATTGTAAAGAAAAAAATGCAAAAAAATTTTTTTTTTAATCATAAACATAGCGAAAGATAAGTATTTAATTATTCATTATTCACAATACTAAACTAATAATAAAATAATAAAATTGTTTATAAAATGAGCTAAAATGGCGTGTCCCAACTATACTATGACCAACTATGACCGAGCCCACTAACTTTATAAATATCATCCAAAATCATATTAATTCATGTTTATTGATTTTGAAAGTTTGCCAGATTGGAAAATAGGGTTTAGGCTTTCCTAAAATCTATTTATTATGATTTTTGAAGCTTTATTTATAAATATAAACGATAAAGTTTGCAAATATTTTTTATTACTTTTGGTATGCCAAAACACATTTTCTTCTGTAAAAATTAAAATACTAAATATTTTTCAAATATTTTTTAGCCAATCATGTATGACTAAATTATCGATGTTAGGCTCAAATTTCCAGTCTTATAAAATAATAGCTCAAATTATAATTAGAATATCCTAACGTTCCATTGTACTCAATGTACCCCGGTTTCCCCTATTTATATTTTTTAATCGGCTGTGTATTTCCTTTTCACATTTCAATTTTTTTAACATATATTTTAATTTAATAGATAAGCATAAGCATGGATATTATTATTTAATCCTCATCATCTGATTCTGAAAATCCAAAATCAGATGAATTATCATTACTATGGCCAAATATGATAAATGTTTTACATTAACATCCTATATTGAAGGAACTAATCTAATGCTTACCAAGTGTAAAGTGGCCAAAAAGTATTATATTGTCAAAATCTTCAGGTTCAAATTTAAAACTACATTTGATTTTAATATTAATTATTTGATTTTATATGATATAATTAAGTTAAATCATTAAATTTGAAGAAATAATGCATTTGTGATATTTGACCCCAACAATAACGATAATTATTTTAAAACTATGGCCTCAAATATGGTCAACCATTGATAGACGCCGTATTAAATGGGATTGATAAAAGGTATTAAACCTATTACTCTCAATTAGTTACATATATTTTATTTTTTTAAAGATTTGAACATATATATAAGGATCAATATGTTCTTTCTGCAATTATACATCCAGCATTCAAACTTCAATGGCCATGGATAAAACTTCCACAGAACGAACCTATTAAAAATAAACTTATAGCGTCATTGAAAAAAATGCTATGAAAACCCCAGAGAACTGTTAATTTCGAGATATCCTTTTTTTTTGACGAGAGTAGAGAATGGATTGGAGGAGGATAACTTATCTCAATTTTTTGCAAATAACAAAACAAAACAAAACAAATATTATATTATATTATATATTTTTTTGAAATGTTTATAGCACTAATTATGATTAATTGCTTTTTAGCAATGCAGATTAGCAATGCAGTATTTAGTCATACCCGGTAACTCACTGAAACTCGGGGAAATTTTTAATATTATTTTTTAAAATTTTTTTAAAAAATATTGTTAAAATTTTTTTTTATTAAAAAATAATAAATATGCGATCGTTTGGATATTGGTTGAAATTTTTTGATATAATAATAATTCAAAGTTTCATTACTCAAAAGTTTTAAATATATATTTTTTTAATTCCCCAGAACTGGAAGAAATTTTTCCTCTCATTTATATATATATGCGAATATTCTAATTTTCGTAATATTAAAAATATGTCAAATTTAGGTAAATTAATTAAATTTTTAAATGATATAAATTTATATAGAACTATTTATGTTTTTCCTTAAATTTATATATATCTATATATTATCAGTTTATATCTTATGTTTATTCAAATAAATTGCTTAATTATCTGGTATTTGATTTAATAGTCCTAACTTAGTAGCATCCAACATAGCACATGGCTTTTTAAAATTTTTAAATAATATATTCTATTTTTAATGTAAAATTAAAGAATTATAAAAATTTTCACAAAAAAAAATTATAGTCCTAACTTAATAGCATTTTATATAGCACCCCTTTTCCATTTTTAATGTAAAATTAAAGAATTGTGAAAATTTTCACAAGAAAAAAATATGGAATTCTTAAAACTTTTGAGCAATGAAACTTTGAATTATTATAAAATCAAAAAATTTCCTCCTATATCCACACGATCGCTTATTTATTATTTTTAAATAAAAAAAAATTAAAAAAAATAATATTTAAAATTTCCCCGAGTTTCAGTGAGTTACCAAATTTTATTATACCCAGAGTCTTGAAATTAATATCAAATTTAATACTTTTTTTTGTAAATCATGCACTTTTTTTAATAAAACATGCAAATAAGCTGAATTAATATTTTTTTAGAAAAACTTTTCAAGTGATTTGAAAACTATGCATGTTATTAAAAAATTGCATAACCGATTGAAAAAAAGGGTAAATAATTAAAAAAACTACACAAAAGATAAAAACTAGGAAATTTGAAAACTACTTATTTCGGTTTAAGACTGTTCACATAATTCATTCATTCATTACCACGCCTAGAAATTGCACGAAGTGCAATTTCATCACTCACCAGGAGTTGGGCATGCACCAAGTTTATTCACTAGTATATAGATCCTATACATGGTGTATATCCGTTTTATTATAGTGGACGGTACCACTATGTAGCCAGCTAGCAAAGTGAAAAAGAGAGAAGTACGAAAGTGGTGATGTATTAGTTCAGTTACCGGCAGAATAGTGTTAAGAAATATAATGTCATGTAATAATGTACCTGAATCCTGATAAGGTTATTTAGTGAGGCATCAAAAAAAACAATAATAACTCTTATATCTTGGTGAGTATTGAGAGTTTAAGTTAAGTTTGCATGATGAGTCCCTTTGTTTGTTGTTCGGTGTGTCGATATCGCGTGTCCTGTAGACCTTGTATGCGCTGTGCAAATGATATTTGGGTTCGTAGGTGTTATTGTGTTATTATCATAACCAGTGTTCGTTATCATTATCCATTATTCTATTTTGTTCTAGCTGTTGTCGTTATTGTCGCCGATATCGTGTGTCCAGAAGAAAAAATGTCGTGGGTTCATATGAGGAAAGTTGCGTTATCCAGATTATTATCATCATCAAACATGCTTTGCTCTGTTCTAGCCATTGCTAGAAAAGAAAAAGAAGAGAACGGTTCCTATTTTAAGGCCATATTTTAGCATGTATTTTAGATGTTCTTTTAGGTGTTTCTTGTTGCTGAATGCTATGAAATCTGCAAACGAGAGATTGATCAGGTCCATATCCTTCAAACATTTCGCCAACCAATAGTATTTAGGGGTACTTTTCTTCCTACCGTCAGGGGACCCTTTCATGGACGAGAATATCATATTTTCCTGCGAGTGTTTTAAGCTATGGCCTAGTAATAATTTCCTCATGGGAATGAGTCGATTGATTGGTAAGATGTCGCATCTATTCCAGAGCGTTGAATTTGAGGTGTTGTGTGGGTAATATGTTTTGGTGATTCTTTTTAGGCATTTGTTTATAAATGTTTGAGTTGCGTTGATGTTGCTTTTAGTGTCCTGCCAAGTCTCCAGTCCGTAGGTAAGAATATGTACAATTAGGGACTTAAAGAGTCTTATATTTAAATTAATTGATATTTGGTTGGATGACCATAATTTCAACAGTTGATGATACCGGAGTCTAGCATTATTAGTTCTCGATTTCGTATCTAATATTGTGAGGCCTAGTGATGTTATCTTGGTTCCTAGGTATTTGAAATCTGAAACTAATTCTATCGTATTACCCTCAAAGTTAAAGGGGTTTAAGTTACTCGCATATGTATTTGAGGTGATAAGCTTGGTTTTTGTGTAGTTAACTCTTAATCCATATTCATAACAGTTGTTGATAAATAATGATAAAATATTTCTTATCTTGTATTACGAGTTAGCTAATATACACACGTCGTCGGCATAACATAGAAAATTCAGAGAGTTATGCATGTCATTGTGGTGCTGTTGATCCCTGTAATGTGGGTTGAGTGCATATTCTTGTTTAAAGGATTTATTTAGGATATCATTCATTATTACATTAAAAATAATAGGCGATAGAATGCATCCTTGTTTAAGGCCCCTATTTGCTTTAAAAGGTTGTGATTTTACATTTAGATGTTGAGGTATTACGCTATGATTGTTATAAATTATCTTAAATAGCGATATCAGATGCTTATCTATTCCTATGTTTTCCATCAAGAGCCATATCTTGTGCTGTATACTGGAATCGAAGGCTTGACTTAAATCAATCATTAGGGCAAAGATGGGGGATTTGCATTCTAGCCTTTTCCAGAATAACTTTAAGTGCCATAGTCAACTCCGTAGTATTTCTATCCTTCCTGTATGATGTGATAGTGTTAGAGAGGAACCTGTTGATGATTGATTTAATCCTGACAGATATGATGTATGTGAACATTTTTAGGGTAAGTGGAATCAGTGCAATACCTTTGGGGTCTTGTTTTTAAGGAAGTTTAGTATTATTGATGTCATCCATTCGTCAGGAAAATTACCCGTATTCCATATCTCTCTAAAGAGGGGAAGTAGTAAACTGGCACTTAGGTCTACATCTATCTTCCAGAGTTCTGCAAGATCCCATCGATTCCAGCAGCTTTATGCATTTTTAGTCGTTTAATGGCACCGATTATATCCAACTTGTTCAGGTTCTGACTGGGTGATTGGAAAGGGTAGTCACATATAGGACTGGGCCACCTCGTTCTGTAGAGGTTCATGTAATGGTCTATCCATATGTCTACTTGTTCCTTTGAGTCAGTTATAATCTTATTGTTATTTAAGTGTAGTCTTGGTAAAGGATTAGTCTTGAAGGTGGTGAGTAGTTTAAGAGATTGGAAAGCCTTATAAATGTTATTGTTATCAAAATTGAATTGGATAGATTTAGATAAATTAGCGATAAACAGCCTTTTGTCGGCCCTTATGCAGTGAGTAATGTACCTCCTGTGATGTTTAGCGTCATGGTAATGGGATATATTTATTGTTAGGTTCTTAATTATTTGTATAGTCGAAGGGGTGAGCCACTCTCTGCGTTTAATGCGTGGTCTTAAACATGATGTAATACTAACTAATAAATTCAGCTTAATGTCCTTCCAGGTCAGATTTGGGTTAATCATGTCATTTAATGTATTCCTCCATGTTGCTAATTTAGTGACGAACTCTTCCTTCACCTCTAAGTCATTGAGCTGTGCCACGTCTCTTACACTGGTGAGACAGTTCTGATTAATGTGATTTGGGAAAATGCTATTATTGATTCTGAGTTCACAGCCCAGTGGGTAATGGTCTGTAAAAAGTGTAAGGTTTAGTTTACTGATTACTCTGATGTCTCTTACCCACTTGAAGATCTTTGTGGAAATTATAAAGTAATCTATCTGTGAGGTAGTGCCAAAGGAAGGACTCTTGTAAGTCATGATGTGATGAATAGGATGCTTGAAAAACGTATTTCCAATTTTCATGTTGAAGAGTTCACAGATTTCTATTAACCTTTTACCGTTGGGGTTCGTACTTTGTACTAATGCTGCGTTTCCAAGGCAGGGAGAATTATTAGGTTTGCCTTCCGAAGCATTGAAATCGCCTGCTAAGATGATACCATCCCGACACGGTAGTTCCTTTAAGATATTTTCCAATTCCATATAAAAAGTACTATCATAAAATGAATTATTAATTATAAATATTATGCATTGATCATTAAAATATAAATAAATTTATTCATTAATTAAAAATTAATAAATGATAGGAATATCACATGTAATAAATAACACACTGCTGGAATATTACACAACTTTAAGAAATCTTAAGTATTTTTTAATACATGTTCTAAAATATATAAATATAAGTTTGCCATTAATAAATTATTAATTTTTGTAATTTGAATAAGCAGAATTTACAAAATAAATAATTTTCGCCTAATAGTTGTGTTCTGTTGTTACTTGTAACTTATAGTATTTATTTGATACTAAAATTAAAATAATTAAAATAGTTATTAGCATCGTTTAAGTTACTTTTGAAAAATAATTAGCTTAAGTTACAAGTTGCATTCTTAATAAAGTAACTAGCTACAGTTATATAAAAATAACTAGTTGCATTACAAGTTACTTTATGAATTTTACATATATATCATTTTTAGTATAATTTTTTAAACTATGCTTTATCATTTTAATTTACAAATTTTAATTTTACTTACTTTGAATTTAAATTTAAAATATTGAAAATCAAACAACATCCTTTTCCTCAACTATATGGACATCTGAAATGTGATTGTCTTTGCTATTCCATGATTTTGCTATAGTATAAAGAGAAAAACTAATGATTGTATTGTTATTTGAAATATTAAAATTGTGTTGATTATACTTATTTATTTCTGGAAATTTATCAATTGGTATATTTTTTATTTTTATATTTCAATAACTTCAAAATTAAAGTTATCGGGATATCACAAAAATAAAAAATATACCAATTGATGAATTTCCTTATTAAATAGAAAAAATGTTTATACTGTTTATAAAGTTATCTTTCGAAAGTAGGCATTAAAAAGTTACCTTTATTTTTTTAAAAGAATGATGTTAAATTATATGTCAATACATTAAACAAAACAGCTTTTGGAAAAATACAATCATATATTTACTATTATTTTTAATTTTTTCCAAAATAAGTAAATAGTTCATGAATCCATATTTATTCCATTTATTGATGTCGCCATATATAATATCACGAAAATTCAATTTTACCATACATTTGTTTTAGACATAATCAAATTATAATAATCTCTTCTAGAATGAGAATAATTGATTTCTTGTTGCCATCACTTGTAATCTTCGATAGTAATTCCTTACAGACATATTTCTCCCTATTTTTAGGGTTGTAAATTAATACAGCTTCCAAATAAGAAATATTTTAACTATATAAAAATTATTTAGAAAGAGCATACAATAAATTATCTCTCGATTATTTTTCATCTAAAATTTATCTATATAAAGATTTGTAAAAGATATATTGAACTATTATCCCCATATTTTTATAATAATTTATAAAACTAGGCCATTGGCATTGATTATTATCACATTTAATTGTTTTTCACCATAAATATGCAATCTAATAAGATGAAGTAAAGCTTTAAATCAATGTGTTACAATGGTAGAGATTTATTAATTATTTCTGATGCTTCACCGAATAAATTTAAAGTAAATAGTTAATAAATACAATATATAAACGGAATCTATTTGTTATACAATATTAAAATTATATGGGTAATTTAATTTACAAACAATACAAAAATCAAAAAATTTTTTTTAAAAATTGTCTAATTTAAATTGCCCTGCTTATAAAATTTTAGGTAAGCGGAACATATTCCCCCGGAAAAAAAATCCAAAAAATATCCCATAGAAGATAATTCCCCGGAAAAAAATTCACATAGAAATTATTTCCTGGAAACAAAACCCATTTTTTAGATTTTAACTTAAATATAGCAGAAATTAAATCCCCGGAGAAAAAACTGGAAAAATATACCTCGGATAATTTTTTTTTAAATTATAAAAAATAACCCCGCCGCTAAAATAACGAAAATATTTCTAAAAATTCTATTCAGTTATTTTCTGAACGTTGGTATTTATTCTCAACGTTTAAGGATTTTTTTTGAACATTTATGTTTTAATTCTAAGCGATTAAATAGGGTAGTCTTAAAATATAAGAATTTATAAATCGGTTGTTAGCTTTGATACTATATAATTTAGTAGGTAGCATAAAGAGTATAGATTTGTGACATCTTGGAAAGAAAACATGATGGATTTTTATATAAATAAATGGAGGAAGAAGTTTTACAATTTAAAATTGAAAAAAAAATGTGAAAGTAATTTTTTTTTCTAGAAAGAGGGAGATTATTTCCATAATCCACTTCTCATCTAGATATCAATAGATATTATGAAAACAAATCATTTTACCACACTATATTTACCATGAAGAGGGGGGAGGGGTATTTTCAATCCATACGCCACTAAGGTTAAAAAGATATATAACATTAAATATGAATAATAGAACACTATTCTGTTCCATACGTTTATATCAGTCTGAATCCCGGACAAAAATAACAAAGTGGAAATTTTTTGAATACTATGATTTTAAAAATTGTATCTGATTATAAATCTTCAAAAAATTATTAATCCAAATCACTGGCAACTAGGGCTTATTTCAAAAATGGTTGAAGATGTTAATCCAATAATTAACCACTACCCAAAAATATACTATTCTAAAAATATTTATTTTTATTATAATTTTAAAAATATTAATTTATTTACATTGTCTAAAATATTACAAATAAAATTTTCGTCAATTTTTTGTTAAATTATAGAAGTAGAAAACACAGGAGGGACCCCTTTAAAATTTTATTTTGATAATATTGATATTAGCATAATTTAAAAAAAATGATAAAACACTAAAATATTAAAACAACTATATAAAAATATGTAAAAATATAAAAAATTACTAAATAAAGATATATATTAATAGTATCGAAGGCTCTAAAAGGAGTTCAATTTAATAATGAAAATGTACCTAAAAAACAAGTATAATTGTGTTTAAAAATTTCCAATTGAAATTTTTGTTAAAGAAATAAAGCTTCGCGATTTTCGTTTGTTATGCTAAAAATTTTACGTGATAAAGTTTTTTAAAAAATATATGTAGACTGTGAAAAATTGCAGTTAGTTGAAATGACTATTGGCTAAAATATAAAGTTATTTAATTTTGAATATTTATTAATTTTTTTATTTTCCCCACAAGTAAGAGGGTTTGTATTAATTGATGAAGGAAAGGATGATACTCAGGTTGCATCCCAAATAAGGGATCTCCCAATGGACCAGGGGGTGCAGGTTAAGCCGTCGTGTCTAAGGCCGTCCTATAATGAGAGGTTGATAGATTCAAGGATGTTGGGTATTTTAGCCTTATTAAAAGCGTTATGTATGATTTATTAATTACTTTATGCCGGAGATGGCGACCTTGGCTGCGGGTGCAATTTAGACCGTGTATGGTGTTAGGTTGAACGGGTAGGCTACATTGGTGGCAAGAGTGTGAATGTGTAAACGAGGATCCTAGTCTAAAGCCTATAGTTACTCTCAGTTGGTCATTGGTTAAGAGATTATCTAAGGTTTGGCTTGGAAGTGCTTCGAGCCATTCATGCCCGCCGTATTTATCGTAGTTTTGTAATAGATGTATATCGCTGATTTCGGTAGGGCTAAGACTATTTTGTAATTTGATGATAGATTTGTTAGAGATTTCGGTAGGAAATGTATAACCGTCTGGGGTTAGGAGATTCCATTTTTCAATTGCCGCTGAAAGAAGATCCTCATGGGGAGTTATGAATGATAAGATCACAGAATTGAGCTATAGGCGATTTGATATAGAGAAAGGAAAAGTAGTTCTAATGGGATCAAGTCGAGACCATCTAGTTTAGCGGGTAATTGGGCTAGGTGCCAATTAAAGTCTGATAATGAAAGGAGGGTCCTTCCTATAAAGGTCTTTAAGAGAATATTGTGATGAATGAAAAATTTTGAGGAGGTGAATGAGGAGGATGAGTGGAAGAGATGTGAGATTTTGAGAAGATATAAACACTTTTTTAATAAGTAAAAAAGCTGGTGCGATGGAATGTGGTTGATGAACTTTTTCAAGTTTTGCATCTCAAAAAATGTTTTATCGATAATTTTTTTGGATATATTATTATTAAGTAATGGGGAGCCCACGAGTTGGATGTCTTCTTTTTCGATAATAGTGTATTCTTTAAATAAATCTGAGGGAATCTCGGGGTTGAGGAAACAAATTTCAGTTTGAGTTTTATTTAATTCTAAACCTATTTTAGAGCATTCTCTTTTGAGGAAGTTAAGGGCTTTGCTTATTTGATTTGGATTACCACAAAGGGTGCCATCATCAAGATACCATAGGTTTAGGTCGAGAACAAAATCAAATTTAAGATCTTTAATCAAATTATGGACAGCTTAGCAGAAAAGAATAGTGCCGAGGGGGTCGCCCTGTTGTACTCTCTCTTCAGAGTATATAATGCTATCATTAAAAATGAGGGGAGTGCTATTGTTATAGCAGATGTCTATGAAGCACCAGTATTGGGAGAAATTATCGAAGAAAGATTCGAGAGCCGAGGAACGTGAAATTGTATTGAAAGCATTTTTAAAATCGATTTTGCATAAAACGGAGTTTTTTTGTGGATGTTCGAGGTAGATTCGCAGTGAGAGGCTATATCTACGCCTCCTTTAGTTCCGCATCATAATTGGTATTTGCCAAGCAGGGAGTGAGTATCGGATTTTATTTTTTTGCTATAATTTTAGCTATCAGGCGTCTGAAAAATGAACCAATTGCGATTGGGCGGATGCCACCATTAGGTTTTTCAAAAGCAATCAAGTTAGCTCCAAATATAATTTGATGAGCTAATGTGGGAATATTTTTAGTAGTAATATTATTAAGGAAGGTGGTAGTGAGTTAAAAAAATTATTGGAATTATGAGATTTTAAAAATGTTTGGAAGTAAGAAGGTCTATAGCCATCCGGGCCAGCTGCTGAAATTTATTAAATTCACTTATTGTATCGCGAATATCTTGGTTTGTAATTATGAATGGGGGAATATTGAGTGGTGGGTTTGGTAAGCCAGTATAAGAGGCACGTGGATGAAGGAATTTTAGGTTGTTAAAGGTCTCGTCGTTAGATGTTTTGTTTGTGAAGAGATTAATTTTTGTGCACCACATATGTCACCTTCATTTATTTTTTTGGAAATTTTGTTGCAGGTATTACTGAAACTTTCATTAGAATTATTGGGATTTTTAACGTATTCTAATAGTGTTAAATATTCCAAATTTTTGAGTCTGTCTTTTATTAGGTTAGGTAGTGAGATAGATTTGTTATCTTTTGGGATTGAGAGGCATTTGAATAGGAATGTGAAGAGATTATTCCAATGATATAAATTTGACAAATTTTTGTTAATATTATCAAATAATTTAGTAAGATGGTCATTGATTTGGTAATTAACACTAGATGGGATGTGTTTTATTGTTGATATTTTTTTAATAAAGATAAATTCTTCTAGTGATTTGTTATTTACTTGTATGTGTTTGGTATTGATTGGGGGTTTTAGTTTTGTGCAAAGTGTATTAGAACCTGAGCAAGGTTGGAGGGCCATGTTTGTATAGATGGTCATCTTTTGTTTATATTAATAAGTTTGTGATAGGTTGGGTAGATTCCTTTCATGCTAATGATGAGAAGGCGGTTTAATACCTGAGAAGTTTGTTACTTTGAGTCTAAGGCAAAAACATTGGAGTTGGGTTATTTGCTGGCATGTTGGTATATAAGGGTTTTGATGTAGATGGAATCAGAATAATTAATTTATTATGAGGGTTGTATTTTACTTCCAAGATAATGTGTTATTAGTAGTTTCAATTGAAAGTTAGCTTGTTATAAACTCTGAAGGTATAGGTGCAGGAGGTATAGGAAAAATAATTTTTCAATTCTTAATATAAGTATTGTCAATTTTGTTCTGAGTTGAGTTAACGTATTTTGGAAATTGGTTAAACTTTTAAATGGTTTTTAACTGATTAATATATATTTTGAGCTTAATTGTAATACAAAAAACAGCTGACAACCGAACATCAATCTATAATCTTGAAATAAAAACTTATTTATTTGAAAAATTTTTAACTCCGGAAATGTTATTACATAATCCCAGTTTGTTCCTTGATTTTATTATTATTTATAACGTTGAAAGGAGTTATGTTCAAGAATAAATATTTATAAATTTGGGTTGTATATTGTTTGTATTTTGAATCAAACGGTTTTCAATGTTATTTTCTAACTTTTTATAAAATTTACTTTTACCATTTTAAATATTTTTTATAATTATAATAAATTAATTTTTTATGTATATTCTTCCGTTGAGAACGCTAAAATTTTTCAAGAAGGTTATTCCAACAATTATCATAAAACTACGATAAATTTTAAAAGGTACAAAAGTACATTATATAATGCTGAAAAATGCCCAGTTATTTTGAAATATTAGATGAAAATAATTATTTATTGGAAAATATGCCTCATATTCATCATATAAATCCACAAGAATATAAAATTAAAGAAACAAATCAAAATCCTTGTCAATATATATGCAGAGGAAATTTGATTGTCTCTCGAATCAAGAAAAAGACTTACAAATGAGGATAGCCTCAAACGGACACTTAGAAATCACTAAATAAAGAGGTTTCCTCCTATTTTGACCACATTGGAAGAATTAAACATTTCAGATCAAATCGTATTTAAGCCTATAAATAACTTATTATTTTTTTGATAATATCTTTTAATATTAGAAGATTGGGCTACAACAGCTTTTGCATGATAATGGCGGAGATTCAAATGAACAAATAATTATATTTGTTATCGATCATAAGCTTAAGATGTTAGCCCAAATCATGTCTTTGTATATAGAGGGGAATTTTAAATTGGCTACTCTTTTTCTGCAGTTATATGAAATTAGGGTAACCTGGCATATTTTTTGTTACAAAGAAAAACGTATAAAACGTATGAAGAAATTTTTAAGATTTTACTCGAAAATGCCAAAAGTGATAGATCCCGCAATAATTTATATGGATTTTGAAAAGGCTGCAATCAATGTCATCGAAAATATTCTAGGTTTCTTTTTAATGATTTAATTATATCAATTTATAATTGAGATATGTAAGAAATTTGATTTTAATTTTTGTATTTTGAACTAGTGGACCTTGAAATTTTTTAATTTTTTATTTTCCTTTTCCTGATGTTTTTAGAAATTATTTTTGAGTATAATCACAAAATTATTTATTATCCTTTAGTCACTGTTGAAAAACTAAGATATTTTGATTAAATAGTAAACATGAGTGTCAAGAAATTAAAAACAATTTTGGGATTATTGAATAATAAAAACATAAATATTTAATAAAACCTATATAAAAAGTTCAATAGATTTATTTTTTCAACTTTTAGGTAGAGATATCACCATCCAAAGATGTTTCTATCATCTAAATCAATACTCTTAGGAGGATTCAAGAATAACTATTAAAATCAGCATAAATGATCCATAGTAATGTTTATTTGCATGAATGATTGACGGATTAGCATTCTTAGTTGTATATTATGTCAAACGAGGGATGGAGTATTTAAGACTATTGCATGGGAAGGATGAAAACAGAGATTTATTGTTATATTTTGAATATGTGAAGGAGTGTTAAGAAATGGGAGAAACTCGCAAAGGCAAATAGAGCCATTGTTTCCACCTAAAACATTGAATGCATTCAACATTGCTGGTGAAAATCGAACAAATAATGTATGTGAAGGGTTGAATAATCGATTTCAGCATATTACAGGTCACAAAAAACCTATGATATAGGAACTAATCAAAAACATGAGATTAGAAATAGCCGTCGATATGGGCAAGATCGGCGAATGGAGTATTGGGACCTACACTCCCAAAGAAAACATAGTTACGAGGCAAAATATAATATTTTGAATAATTAATGTATTGATTTTTTAGAAGAGAGAAGGGACTTACCTAATTTTCTCTCTTCAATTGGAGAGCTTATACGTTCTAGAATTGTCTCATTTGAATAACATGACTTCTGTTTCATATATCACTTAAATAAAGTAAAAATATAATTATTTCCTTTCTGTAAATTAAAAAAAAACAATTCATAAGCAAAATAATAATTGTATGATTTGAAATATATAATACTCAGTGCTGATTGAAATAGATGTTTTTTGATCAAAATGGTCAGCATTTTTTTTAAATTTTGGCAGTAATTGGGCAGTAAAAAATATAATTTGGCAAATTTTATCTTGATTTTGTATTCAGCCAGTTAAATTTTTATAGTAGGCATTAAATACCTCATTAAAATATATACATTATACATATATATATCAAATTATAATTAAATATAAATATATACCTTTATTGGTGTATATAACTTTATTGATTCTTTATTTTAGAATTCCAAATTATAAATTAAAAAATTAAAATCAGTAAAAATTAAAAAAAAAACAATATTTAAATTCAAATCATCATAATATCATTAAAAATTATCCAACAAAATTTCGCATGATTATAAAATAAAAATGAATGCTCTCCACTTTCTTCTTTCTATTCGTCACATATATATCATCATATATGACAATAATTTTTATCAAATCTATTGAATTGCAAATTTTCACTTTCGCCACAGAATTTATATATTTCGGTATTTTTATCCATTATATTGGTTAGGGTTAATTAATAATAATTAAAAAAGGTTAGGTTTAATATTAATCATAATCACTAGTTATTATTCATAATTTTGTTTAAAAAATTTATTTGAGAAATTTTTACAGGAATTTTATTTTATTTTGTTGATTTTTTCAAAATTTTAGATATTTTATTTGGGGATTTTTTTTCCTATTTTGTTAATTTTCGAAAAATAATTTAATATTTTAATAGATCTAAAAAACGGGGAATTTATTTTCGGGGAAATTTTTTCCATGGAATTATTTTCTGTGGGAATTTTTTTTCCTATTTTGTTAATTTTCTAAAAATAATTTAATATTTTAAGATCTAAAAAATTTGGGAATTTATTTTCGGGTAAATTTTTTCCAGGGAATGTGAGAATTTTCTTCCGGGGAATTATTTACCAGAAGTATTATTTTCCTGGGGATTTTTTTTTCCGGGAGTAATCTTCTGGGAATTATTTTCCTAGATTCAAAATTTTGAACAGATTACTATAAAAATATTTTGATTTTCAACATAATTGGCGAAAAAAAATATAAGCAAGTTTTATTTTAAACTTTAATTTAAAAAATTAACACTTACAAAGACAACCCCAACAAGTTATATATAAGATATATAAAATTATTTTAAATGTAACTAATTAATAATTACTTTCCTATAAATGTAACTATTTAAGATTTCACAAAAAATAAATTAGTACCTCAAATTAATGAATCAATTAAGGTATTCACCATTTGGGCGACAATAAAATTTTTTTAAAATAAGTGGATTTAGAATATTTATAATAGGCACCATGCCTCAAAATAGGAATTAATATCGAATAATTTATTTTAAAATTTGGTTAAACATATATAATTATATAACGCCTAATTTTTTCCAATTGACACTGAGAGTGTGGTTTTAAAAGATCGGCGAATTCATTTTCGCCCTGGATTATCAAATGTCTTGGGCCCTGCTAATCTATTTTAATAAGATCTTGTAAAAACGGATATTTTTAATATTTATAAATAATTCAAATATTTATAATAATTCGAAATATATATAGTAATTTGAAACTTTATGTACAATTAGAACTTCTACAAATAGATGAAAATTCACCTAAGGTACTTAAATATCAAGAATATTTGTCCATGCCTTACATGATGATTGCCAACTGGACATTTACATTTGCATCACTACCCATTGAAAATGTATATACAGTCTAGTTTAATTTGTCTTAAACTTTTTTTTATGCACCTTATTAAATTATTTTTGTTTTCTTTATTTATTATATTATATTTATCATGGTTAAAAACATCTAATAACGTCGTAAAATTATTTTATTAATATGATATAATTTATTTATTGAATATGTTTATTATAATTATGTTTCAACTGAAATTTAACATTACCCTCCTTCCTAATTCATAAGGCAGAATATTAATTAGTGGTATAATAATTATAAATAAATGATATAATTAACTGTACATTGACAAATTTAAATTTAATAACATGAAATTAATATGCTGACTGGGTATTAGAACTTTCAAATTATTACCTATAAAATTGTCAAATTTTTTAAAATATTATTTGAATTTTGTATTATGTTTGGATCAAAAGTTGACGTGGTTAATCTTTTAATTTCTTAATATTTTGATCAAAAATAAATACTATTATTTATATAGATATGTTAAAGAAACATAAAAAAAAGTAAAATTTTTATTATATCATTTTATACTAGTCAAATTAATAGTAAGTTATGAGTATATAAAGTCTAATAATTTACAATTTCATTTACTAAAATTTCTTATGATTGTCACTGCATTATAATATATAAGCGCTTATAGATATATTTAATAATGAGTTTGATTTGAGATAAGCAAACTTCAGAGCATCGGTTATGTTAATCGATCATTTAAAATAGATCTAGGGCCTTAATTTTATGATCAAGCCTGACCTGGCCCGGGCCGATCATAAAAATATTTTGTAAGCCCAAACCCAAATAACTATTTTTTATTATCAGTTAATATTTTTGTAAATTAAAAATTCCCAAGCCAAGTCCACAATAAGCTTCAAAATATATTTCCAAGTTAAATAATTTTATAATGCTGAAATAGTACTAATAGATATATAATTTTAGTAATTTATAAACAAAATTTTAATCTATAATTAATTATCATTTAAAAATAATATATTATCAACAATTGCTTTGTCATTTTAATGGATATAAGGAAGTAAATTTCATTAACAATTTGATTTGCATTCATGACTAAATAAATGTGAAGACCCTACTTTTCGTGACTATGTAAGTATGTTCTGACTTTTTTTATATTGAACAAATCTAATTTTTTGACTTATGATTGTCAATTATTATTATATTAAAAATGTCCCATACTTTACTCTTTAATAAATTAATTTCAAATAATATATATTCATGAGAATGAAAATTTTTAAATATTTCTAAAAAGAAGATGCTATAATTGTTTTATGCCATTTTTGATTTATAATATATAGAAAGAAAAGGTTTTAATATAAAATAAAAAACTTGATTAAAATTAGTATATTTGAAAAATTTATCTACCAAAGTTATAGATTCATGCATTTTTTTCTCTTATCCTATAACACCCCATGATCAGTGGCTTCGAAAATAAATTTTTTTAAAATTTTTTTCTTAGCAAATAATTTTATTTAAAAAATGGTTTCAATTTATAAATAAAATTATATACGATATGAAAATGAAATATATTTAAAAAACAAATAAGAATTTTTAATTTTAAATGATAATATGGTTTAAAAATATATATTTAAAATTATATGTAAAATATTAAATAACAATATAAATATATTGTAAATTTTTTCTCGCATAGTTAAATTAGAATTTATAAATTTAATAATAAAATTTATAATGTTAAACTAATTAGATAGTTTTAAAAATTTTAATAATTTTTTATAATTTTTAAATAAAATAAAAATCATTTCATTTGGGAAATATAATAAAAAAGTAAAGGTGATCGGAGTAGTTTCTAGATAGTCCAATCGCTTAAATATTGATGCATCTACGATTAAGGATTTTTATAAAATAAATATTTTTACTCCCCTTATTGATACATTTATATTTCAATTAAAGGAAAGATTTATTAGTCACAATTTTATTTTAAATAGCTTTTATTTTCTTTTGCCGGTTTAGTCTAAATACACTTGAAACGCGAGAGAATATTAAGAAAATCTCAGAGTTATTCTGATAAATTATCAAGATCGTATGATAAATTACTTTGTGATGTCGAATTTTGGTATAAAATTTTTGACAGAATAGAGTACTCTTTGAGACTAAAATATTCTTTTCAGGCCCTTTCTATGTATAATTGCACTTTAGAATCTTAGCTACCTTACCGATTATCACCTGCACTAATGAAAGGTCTTTTTCAACTTTGAAAAGGTTAAAAACCTATTTAAGAAATAGCACTCGTGAAAGCCGTTTAAATGATTCGCAATATTAAATATTTATAAGGAGATTATTCTAGATAAAAATATGATTCTAGATGAATTAGTCAAATCTCAGAGAAATTTTCTCTTTATAAGTTCAAATAATAAAATTGCTATATTATTGTAATATGATCATAAAATTTTTATATTCAAAACGTAATTAAAATGAATTCTTAGTCATAATATTTATATATTATACTATTTTTTAAAAAAATATTGCATTTGCACTAAGAATTAATAAATTTTTCAAGCCCGGCCCTGCCCGAAATTATTTTAAAAAAGTTTTGACGGCCCGAACCCGAATTTTTTTTAAAAGGTTTTGTTTGCCTAGTCGGAATTTATTTAAATATAGAAATTATTTTTATAATTTCTCAAAATCAAAGATATATGTTATATGGCGTCTAGTTTTTATAAATAATTAAATATTTTTATTTTACATAAAAAATTTAACATAAAATTGATATATTTATATATATTTTAAAAAGTTTCCAAGGCCCGACCCAACCCGGCCCGAATTTTTTAAAAAAAATTAGCCCTGACCCAGCCCGATTTTCCTACTTTTGCGGATTTCTATTAAGAATTATTTATGTTTTATTAATATACTCATTTGTATCGACCGGGTGGCCTAATGGGTTAGATGTATAGAAACAGAAGGACGAAGAAGGACAGAGGTTCAATCCTGGTAAGGAGCATAAAAACTTTCAAGTTTTTCTTCGATGACTGATGTGTAAAGACATATGGTAAGATGAATTTCGGAGCTTAGAGATGACACCCCGGTCACCGATAGGCCCGGACAGCCGGGTGGTAAGGATACCTGTCCAATAAACAAAATGAAAGAAACAAATACGAGAGAATTGGCATCAATGTTGAACAAGAGAAAAGTTGATATAGCGTGCATACAAGAGACGAAATGGAAGGGACAGAAGACTTTGATGATTGGAGATGGGTATAAATTGTACTATAATGGAATTGTTAGCAATAGGAACGGTGTCGGCATCATCCTCAGTCAAGATCTAACCTTCTTAGTAGTAGAAGTCAACAGGATCTCTGATAGACTAATGAAGATAAAACTCTGCATTGGTCAATCAGTACTACACATCCTTTTAGTATATGCTGCTCAAACGGGTTGCAAGGAAGAAAAGAAAGATGACTTTAGAGCTATCCTTGATGAAGCTGTAATGAAAATCCCTAAGGATGACATAGTCATTATTGGTGGTGACTTCAATGCGCATGTGGGGAAAGCAAGAGATAGCTAGAAAAGGCATCTTGGTGGTTTTGGATATGGAGAAAGAAATGATGAAGGAGAGCACGAACTGAAATTTGAGCAAGTCTTCGACCTTGCCTTAACCAACACCTACTATAAGAAAAAAGACAGTCATAATAACATATGAAAGTGGCAGAAGGAAAACACAGATAGATTACATGCTAATCTCTCGCAGAAGATTAAAAGGATGTAATAGACTGCAAAATCATCACAGGAGAAGATATCACCGCGCAACACAAGCTACTAGTCATGGATTTAAACATCTCAAATAAATCCACTCAAAACAAGATAAAACTGGAACCATGCTTCAAATGGGATAAATTAAAAACAATGACAGATGCCTTGCAATCAATGCAAACATTGAAATATCCTCACAAGTCAGTTAAAAAGGGCAGACCTCATCCAGATTAATAGACACTGCCAAATGGATACTAGGCTTGACAAGGGGAGGTAACAAATCATACAAAGAACTATGGTGGTGGAATCGAATGGTACAAACCACTATACAGGAGAAAAAAGCCCTTTGTAAAATATGGTAAAAATCCAAAAACCCAGATGACAATACAAGATACAAAAAATCCAAGAGAATAGCTACAAAGGCGGTAGCTAGGGCCAAATCTATGGCATACGATGACATGTATGAAGGACTACATACCAAAGAAGGGCAAAATAAAATATACAGATTAGCCAAACAGCGAGAAAAGAATTCTAGGGATATAAATGGAGCTCCGAAAGTAATCAAGAATAAAGATGGGAAATTGATAATAAAGGAAAAAGAAATAATGAATAGATGGAAAGAATATTTTCAGGAGCTTCTCAACTTTAATCCCCACATAATACATTTAGATGAACACTCCCCATGTCAAAACCTTATACCACCAATAATAGAACAAGAGTTAATCATATGCCTCAAGCATAAAAAACAACAAAGCTAGGGGTCCAGATGATATTCCAATAGAAAGCCTTAAAGCACTAGGAGATGATGGAATACATTTCCTCACAAATCTATACAATAAAATACCTGGAAATGAAGAGGTTCCTCAAAAATGGAGGAAGATCTATCTAGTCCCTATCTTCAAAAATAAAGGGGACCCGTACAATTGTCAAAATTAGATGGGAATAAAACTAATGTCACACTATCTAAAACTATACGAAAAAATAATATAAAATAGATTAAGAGACATAATCGAAATAGGAGAGCCTCAGTTTGGCTTTATGCCTGGAAGATCAATAACTGATGCTATCCACGCAATTAGGCAAATGAGTGAAAAATACAGGGAAAAGAACAAAAAGCTACACATGGTCTTTCTAGATCTACAAATGGCCTTCGATAGAATCCCGAGAAAACTTATCTGGTGGGCGCTACGCCACAAAATGATTCCCGAAAAATATATAAGAAAAATACAGGATATGTATATAGGCCATACAACAATGGTGCGTAGCACAACAGGTACTTCAGCAGGCTTCACAGCTCTCAGCCCACTTCTCTTCATTACAGTAATAGATGTATTAGCACAGTCTATACTCGAATCCAAGGATGTAATGAAAGAAAAATTGGTGAGTTGGATAAATATCCTAGAAAAGCACGGACTAAAAGTAAATAGAGAAAAGACGGAGTATATGGTGATAGGAGGAGATGAAACAGAGAGTATTGATATAAATGAATGGCAGATATCGGCAATTGAAAGCTGCAAATATTTGGGCACCACTATACAAACAAACGGCACGATAGAAAAAGAGATAAAGAGTAAAATTAATCAAGGGTGGTTAAAGTGGAGATCTTTATCTGGAGTTCTATTTGACAAAAGAATCCCACACAAATTAAAGGGAATATAGTACAACCAACTATTCTATATAGTTCGGAAACATGGCCAACCAAATAATTAGACGAGAGAAGTCTACAAACTATGGAGATGAGAATGCTGAGGATGATTGCTGGGGTAACAAGAAAAGATAAAGTGCGCAGTACAAGAATACTAAGTAGTTTAAAGGTAGTGCCCATTAAGACTAAGTTAATGGTAAACAGACTTAGGTGGTATGGGCACACAATGAGAAGGCCTATGAACTGCATAGGAAATAAGGTTGAGAGGTTGGAAGTAATGGGCAAACGTAATGGGCAAACGTAAAAGAGGAAGAGTCAAAATGGGGCCATAAAGTTAGAGCCAATATAAAGAAATATAAATTAGATAAAAGAGATTGTATGAATAACATAAAGTGAAGATAGATGTTGAAGGAGCTTACCACCAGAAAAGGTGAAAGATAAAGAGAAAAAAAAATATACTCATTTGTATTAATTATATTATAATTGTTAAATTAGATTTTTTTAAATACCGCACAATAATTACTCATATTTTATTGTAATTCTATTTTTTTTAATATAATTATTTAGAATAAATTTTTTATATAATCTGTATAAAAATTTAAACATTTTGAAATTTATTTTAATTCAATCAAAAAAGGAAAAGGTCCGATCTAAAAAGGGAAAGTCCCAAAGGCTTAGAAAAAAGTCTGATAAAAAAGGAAAAGGTTCAATAAAAGGTTCAATCAAAAGAAAAAGTCTCAAAAGAAGGAAAAGTGTAAGAAAAGAAAATTCCCCTTCAAAAAATCAAAATCGTTATTTTTTTAAATAATTTGAAAAAAAAATTATAAAATTTTTTCTTGTTATTTTTCTTAAATTTTTAGTTTCTTTTAATTTTTCTTCTTGTTTTATCTCTAACTTTTTGAGATTTCTTTAAGTCGTTTTTAATCTTTATTTTTCTTTTTTTTATCAATTTATTTTTCTTCTCATTTTTGATAATTCATTTTTGTCTTAAATAATTTATTGATTTTCCCTGTTATTTCTCTTCATTTCTCTACTCCATTTTTTATGTCATTTTTTAACAATTCTCTCTTTTTTCATCCTAAATAACAATTTCTTTACTTTTTATGATTTTTTTCTTCTTATTTTTATCTTTAAATTTCACTTAATTTTTATTTTTCTTTTGCAATCAAATTTTTTTATTAATATTTTTTGCATATCAAATTATTTCATTACAATTACGTTGTATATATTTCGTAATTTTTAAAGGGATTATTTAAAGAATCCCTTTAAGAATTCAATTTTTGAAAGAATATCAATGAATTGTTAATCAAAACATCCATCTCTCTCTTTAAATGGGCGAGTTTAGGTCACGTGGGTCAGGAATATTTACTAGCTAATTTAAATATTCTTTGGCTGAAAGTTTTAGTTCTTGATCTTGATGGGTAGGACTTGGTCTGTGGGTAGATTAAGGGGGAAAGGGGGGGGGTTGGTAAAAGATAAAAATTATTCCTGACATCCCCCCCCCCCGACCAAGTCCTACCTATCAAGACCTAGAATGAATATTTTCAGTCAAAAGATATTAAATTATTATTTGATACCTATATTGTTTTATTTTAATAAAAATATTTCTGAACCACCAGAACAACTTGCCCATTAAGGGGAGAGATTGTTCTCCATTTGAATATTTTTTGATTAGCTATCGACTGATATCCTTTAAAAAATTGAATTCTTAAAGGGATCCTTTTAAATCTCGTGATTATCTAGTATAGTTCTTATTCATTTTAAAAATTATGACACATCCTAATTGTAATGATATAATTTAATATGGAAAAATTATTAATAAAAAAATTTGATTGCAAAAAAGAAATAAAAATTAAGCGAAATTTAAAAAATAAAAATTTAAGAAGGAAAAATTTATAAAAAATTAAAAAGTTATTAGGATGAAAAAAATGAAACAAAATTGTTAAAAATAACATTAAAAAAAGATGTAAGAAAAATAACGAAAATAAATATATATTATTTTTAAAATGACAAAAATGAATTTTCAAAAAGCGAAGAAAAATAAATTGAGAAGAGGTAAGAAAAATAAAGATTAAAAATGAAATAAAGAGATTGCAAAAAGTTAGGAATAAAATAAAAAATAACTAAAAATTTAAGAAAAATCGACAAGAAAAAAATAAAATATATTAAAAAAATAACGATTTTCCTTTTTTGAATGGGAATTTTCCTTTTTTGATTGACACTTTCCCTTACCTCTTGAGATTTTTCCTTTTTGATTACACTTTTACTTTTTTGATTGCACCTTTTCTTTTTTGTTTGATACTTTTCGTTTTTTGATCGGACTTTTTCTTAAGCCTTCGGGACTCTTCCTTTTTAGCTTGATACTTTACTTTTCCTTTTTTGATCGGACCTTTTTCTTTTATGATTGACATTTTCCTTTTTTGATTGATACTTCTTTTATGAATGACACTTTTCCTTTTTTTATTGGGACTTTTCCTTTTTTGATTGGGAAACCCTGTAATTCATTTTTAACTCTTTAAAAATAATTTATTAATTTTCCCTGTTATTTTTCTTCACTTTTCTACTCCATTTTTTATGTTATTTTTTAACAATTTTTTCCTCTTTTTTCATTCTACATAACAATATTTTAATTTTTTATCATTTTTTCACCTTATATTGTTATCTTTTATATTTCTAACTTTTCAATCTCTTTAATTCATTTTAATTTTATCTTAACATTATACAATTTTTTTTATCTTCTCATTTTTGATCATTCTTTTATGTAATTATTATTAATCTTCAATTAATTTTTATTTTTCATTGGCAGACAATAATGTTTGCGGAATAATTTTTTTAAAAAAATTGCGATTCATGAAAAAGTCAATATTATATTGATTAAAATAATATCTTATATACATTATATAGCAATACAAGTTGGAAGATTGTATTATAATGAATACACAAATTTTATGCAATTAAAGCTTATAGCTGGAGAATGGCTGAATCACAGTAACTTTACATAGTTATCACGTCATATAAATAATAAAATTCTCAACATTCTCACAATTTACAAAGGAGACTTATGAAACCTATAAAATCGGCTTCACGATAATGGCAGATAAAACCATGGATATCACAATATCACAAAAAGCTATCGATAGATTTTCGTTACTTGAAAGAGAATTTAAATATAAATAAAATATTTTAAGGATTCGAAGTATATTGTAATTTTAAAAACTTCATCAGTATCAGCATAGTTGTTTTACCCCCCATATTTAAATAATGATTATAATGAATTAATTTATAATTATTATGTTAAATAAATAATTAAATTTTTTTCTCATATTTTCGAGCTTGTAACGAATGCCATTTGCGTCCAATGTCGTAGAAAAGGATCTCACCATTTAATTTTCTGTATTCTCAACATTTCTTTTGTTTTATTTGAAAATGCCTTTGAATTTCATGACCATTTCTAAAATAACAATATTGAATTACGTTAATATCTTCTAAATATCTGAAAAAAATCGAGGTTTATTGGGTAAAAAGAAATAATTATAATAAAGCTCTAAAATAAGTAAGGGACGCAGTGAAAAGGTTTAATTTATCTTTTATTTTAAAATAACCTATTAAATTATAATTTTCAACAACTAAAAATAAAAAGATCTTTTCGATATATATAATATACAAAATAATAATAAGCAAAATTAAATAAGGTTAGGATAAAATTTTACAAAAAAAGTTTAAATAAAATATAAGTTAAAAAGCCAAAGTCAACCAAAATAATTTCAAACTATCTTGTTCGTTAAAATATTTAATTTAAATAATGAAATAAAAAGAAATTTTTTTTTTGTAAACTAGTTTAAAAATGTAATTACAAAAATGATTTACATTTCATAATATCCAAATTTAATAATAATTATTTTAAAGGATTTAAAGTATCTATTATGAGATAAAAGAAAATACAATGATTGATGTATATTACTTTATTATAGAAGATATCTAAAAATTTAATTTTTATAATTTGTTTATAACATATGAAAATGAATCTCAATTCAATTAATGTAAATTATATATAAAATCTTTACCTAAGCATTTGCAGTTTACCTTGGAATTTGTAGTTTACCTAGGCATTTGTAGTTTAGTCAAACCGTGTTTTAACCTTATAATTTGTAAGAATATTTCTAAATTGTTTGGGCATTATTTAATTAATTGTATATAGGAATTTTTGTTTAAACATTTATTTGTGCTAATAATAATTTTATTTTTCTTGTTCCGATATTATAAAACTAGATACTCAAACGAATGTTTTAAATTTTTTTAAAAAATATTGTCTAATTTTTATAATAATTTTTAAATTTTAGAATGTTATTAGATTTATCAAGTAGAAATCTTTTGAATTATTAGGAATATTGGTGAATATAGATTAGCAAACAGCATCAATTTAACCTGAGTTACGAGGATCGGAATTAAAGTGAGGAAGATAGCAAAAATGAAGGTGAAGATTGTATAATATATGATCTTAGTGGTATGCAGTTATGATAGAAGCTATCGATGATGGGGTTTGAATATCATAGAGAAAAAATTTATATTGATCAAGTAGATGATATTATCCAAAACAAAAAACCAAATAAATTCATATAAACTAAAATATAAATGATAAGATCATATCATCGATTCTCTCTTATTTCAGAATAATTACAAATACATCGTATCCATTAGAATAGTTGAAAACTTTTTCAGTTATTTTTTATTTTTTGAATACAAAAATAGTATAAATGTTTTATACCAGAAATCTAAATGTGTATATTATTTAAAAAAATTATGAGAAAGGCACGAAAAAAATGTGATGTATCTCCATTTTCTTTTAAAATATATAATATTAGATGTTAATAGTTAAAGATTATATCATTTACATATTATGATTATATTACTTGAATATAAATTTAAATTTATTTGAAAAATTAAATTTTTTTTTACCATTTGTAATGCATTTAAGTTCTCGGTGTTCCAATAAAGAAACAAATTTTATAGAGAAGTAAGATATTTTTAAAAAAAGTAATCATTTTTCTTAATTGAACAATATTTAGAAATATTATTAAAAAAAATTTTTTTTAATCCCCCCAAAAAATTAAGTCTGGGCAAAAACGGGTTAGTATTGTGCTATATATTCAATCAATATTAAAAATTTGTTATCTTTTCTGTACGGTTCAATTTTCTTAAAAATTAAAATTTTTACCTCAGCACAGATTGTTGATTTTATTAATATTCATAAAATGATTTTAATTGTCGCTATTTCCTCGAATTAACTGGAATCTATCATTATACTGACTAAACATCTCACTGTATGTTTCCATATCGTTTAACTAAAATTTTATCTATGAATGAATGATTTAAAACTTAATTAACCATTAAAATCAAAATAAATATTTACCAATAGATTGCAATCCTTTTACCAGGTATTTCTTGTCTTTAATCTTCAAATTTTTTACTTCATCCTACCCACCAGTGGTATATTGCTTAAAAACTTGGCTGAAGGATAGAATCAATATATTTAATTACGAATACGAATAAATTCTTTATTTATTATATTTTAAAAATAATGTAATAAATTTAATACCACCGATATTTATACAAATTAAAATATATATAAATATGTTTCGTTTTCTTTGGGCTGTATTCTTCTTTTAAAAGATTCATTTGCCTGTGTTTATTCCTTTTTTTGTTATATGTTTCTAGAAATCATTCCGATACCGAAAGGTCTATTAATATTTATGAACACTAAACTTGTCACATACTCATAAACTCGTTCGTTTATCTGCCATAATCAAAATCATAGGATGAAAGCCCTTTTTCTTGGGCAGTAGAATAAAGGATTCACAGCTAAGGAATTTTTAAATTTTTTAATAGTAATATTTTCAACAATATATTGTCGAACCCATCATATACATTTAATTTGAATTTTTTTATTCATTTTCGCCAAATCACCCATCTAGGTTCTTAGGCCAATTTTTTGAATAAAGTATATATCGGAAAGAATTTCTAAAATATAAAAATAATTTTATACAAATTTATTCAAATCATTTTACCTTCGTTTCTAAAGCTATCCATTAGACGGGACTGCATGATGCTTTATAGTAAAAATTAGTCTATTTTTAACCTTAAACTAGTTGTGGATTTTTTAATTGTATATTTTTAAATAAAAATGGAATTTCTGAACAAGATATTTTTTCCAGTCAGTTATCCTTTAAGTTTAAACCTCGATCGAAGCTAAGATGAAAGATTTCGTTTAGAAAATTGGTTTAGCCTTTAGAGTTAGACCACCTTTTAAAAATGGAGATAATTATCACCACTACTTGTTGGCGATCAATCTCATATACTTTAAATGAAGCAGAAACTGACGATTTATAAATATTTATATAAAAATAATGAAAAAAATATTTAAAAATGAGATTTTTTATTTATCTATCTTCTATGTGGCTATTAAATTTATTTGATTAAGATATTTGAATATATGAAATTTTTAATTTTTATAACATTAAAGGAAAAAAGGAATTCAAACAAAATTTTAAAAAGCCGACTAAAAATAAAAAAAGTAGCAGGGGAGCTTAGACCTCATAGTCCACCTCTCAATAACCCCTGCTTTCTACTTCCCTTCAAAAAAATTGGAGGCATCCAACTCCCATTAAGTAAACGCTATTTTTTCTCAATCTTTTTGTATCATTCTATCACATTTTAATTTGAATTCAAATTTCATATCTCATTAGAATTTAGTAAGAAAATTATTTTATGATTTTATTATGATGTTATATGCAATGTTGAAAATTGCCGATTGTGTATTCCTTAGTTAATATATGCATTTGCCTTAGTTAATACGTGTATCCTTAGTGAATACGTGTATCCTTAGTGAATACGTGTATCCTTAGTGAATACGTGTATCCTTAGTGAATACGTATAATATTTTAATCAATCCAAATATATTTAGTATAAAAAATATCAAAAGTTTGTAACAAAATTTCTTGAAATTTATAAAGATAGGTATTCAATAACTGGAATATTTTCAATAAAATTTATTTATTGAGTACGCTTTTTAAATTAAAAAAAAATTGATTTTTCCAGAAATTGATTTAGGTGTGTATAGTATAGCTATCATATATATTTTAGACTATTATATTTAAGATAACTTGGAACTAAGGTTGGGTACTAACTTACATAGGAAACTTTATTAAATTATCTCTGAAAATATTTCACATACCTTAATATTGGATTAATTTATTTTGCAATTGTTGCTAAATACATTTTATAATGCTTTTATTAGAAAATGATTGAATGTAAATGTGTTTAGATGATTTCTTTAATATTAATTTTGTAATTTTGATAATAGGTTTTTCTAGACATTCTAATATGATAAAATGAAAGCTATAATCTGTTTTGACAAGCGATCGATAAATAAAGAATAATCTTAAAGTTTTTAACATCTTTGCAGGGATATTTATTTTAATTTTGTATTCAAATAATATTATATTTTCATGATAAATTTAAATATTGTGATTGGAAAATTTTACGATTTGAATAATAAATTTAGTGTAGTTGTTAGTACATGTATATTTTTTTGTTAGATAAATATCTAAGTTTTTAAACGATTATTATGTTAGAAAACTATTAACATCAGACATCCACTTTGCGAAACGATAATAGTTAAGCTATAGATAACTTATATATAAATATCTATTTTATATAAACAAATTTATTTTGTATTTCTTTATTCATTTATTTTTAGAAATGAAAAAAAAATTGATTATGTAATACTAAATGAGTGAGTAAACTCTGAGATTTGGAAAAATATATATAGCTTGATTATACATATTAAAATCTATTAATTTTGAGGTGTATATACACATACATAATACACATACTTATATAAATGCAACCTTGCCGAGCTGGAAGTTTATACCTAAGACGGTACAACTCTCTCTCTAAACGACTAACTGAGTCGCGAATGAGAATATATCTGAAACCAGAATCAATCAATTTGAATAATGAATTCTCGGAAGATGACATTCCCAGTAGTTCAGCTAAAAGATTATCTAGGAAGCAATCCCACATTGAACAAATGATTGATTCAGAAATATCGGAATATAGTAGAAAGGTATTACCCCTGCAAAGAAAATACACTCTCAAAAAGAATTTAATTATTTTGAAGGATGCGGTAAAAACAAGTTCCACTCTTCCTGAGCCCAAATATATTCACAAAGAAATTAAATCTAAGTATGATTCTACTATCATAAATACATACAAAAGAAAATCGATCAAATCGCGTCCGATAAATAGTTATTCAGAGCAAATACCATTATCAAATGAAAGACATAAATTTGAGGTTTTTTCTAATAGCCCTATCAAAAGTGAGAAGCAAATCATAAAATATCCGATTCCATCTTGGTATCCTGAGGACCATAATGAGAGATTGGTGATTGAAAATACTAAAGCATCTCTTTTTAAGGTTAACATTGAAATCCCATCCTCTAAAATAATTATTGACAAAAACACTGTTAGAAGATTTCAGAGAAATGTACGAAAAGACGATGTTAAAGTTAAAAACATCAAGCACAGATCCCAAAAAAATATTCTAATAGGTATAAATTACTCATTATAATAGTAAATTCTAGGTATATGCATTAAATTTACCCTATATTTAGTGGACTCTCAAAGCTCAAAATTAAATTTAATGTTACACAAAGAAGATTCCTTTAAATTGCTTTACGATTTAGGGTATATATATTTTCTTAGTATAATACACAAAACATCTAATTTCTTGAAAAAATATAGCTAAAATATCACTAAAAATATATTTAATTTATCTTGAAGGCATTTAATAAGATTGATTAAATGACAAGCATTGTATAGAATATTTTAAATCTCTGTATCCTCTAAAATTAGATAGTAAAATATGAGAATGGAAAAGAAATGTGAATTAGATAGAATGGGAAAAATAATTTTAGGAATAGAAGATAAATGGATTAATAAGAATATGTAAAATAATGGCATAGAAAAAATATTGTAAAATGGGTGTTTATAGAATATATTATAGTAATAAATTATTGGCTGAAATTTGAGTATTATATAGAATATAATTACAAAGAATAAGGTACCTGAATAAATGCCATATAGATGTTATTCTTGAACAATAAATATAACCAATCTTGAAATATATGTTCACTATCAGTGGCGTATCCAGGATTTTCTTATGGGGGGTGGGGAAATTTTTTGGGGGGCTTCGCCTCAAACCTCTTTTACCTGGACTTCCACCAGCTTTCCCCTGACTTTTGGCCGGGTCTTATATTTTAGCTATTCCATTAAATTATTCATAATTTAATAATAAATATATTTCTATTTTTAACTATTATTTACTAATTCGTGCTTATGGATATTACAAGCCTATTTTTTATTATTTTAAGTTAGGTATATTATATTTAATAAAGTTTTTTTAAATGTAAAGTTGAAATAAAGTTTAATGTCATTTTTTTTATAAAATTTGCTTAAACTAGCCTCAGCTTAAATTCTCATACAATATAAGTAGAATATAATTTTTTTATTGAAAATACTAATAGTAATGTGTATAAAATATTGACTAGAAAATAATTTAAAAAACAAGTTTTTTTTAACTTCTTATCAAATACAATATTATACAAAAATTTTTATTAAATACTATTATAATGTGATTTTTAATTTTCGTGGGAATGTTGCCAATTCATCAAGAATTCCGTTTGTCGTTGGAACCAAATCTCTGTGAATATTTAACAGAGATAACCCATTTAGCCAAGATTCAGAAGTAGTACTTCGTAAATATGTTTTCAACCTTCTCAAGTTGGAAAAAGTCCTTTCATTCGTACATGTTGTAATAGGCAAACATGCAAGAATATAAAACAACTTCAAAATATTAGGAAATTGAGCCAAGGTTTCTTTACACCGATTGAGCGCATCAAATAGCATGCTCAGGTAAAATAACTAAATGTAGTAAATATTTATACGACAATTCGAATTCACTGATTAAATTTATTTCAGTATCAATATCATAGGAATAAAATTTTGCTAAATATTTAATTTTACCAATTTGAGCCAATTTTTATTTTAAATCTCAATAATTGCCTAGATGCTAGACGAGGTTTAATTAGTGTTATATCATATTAGCCTTCGATTCAACGTCTAGATAAATATTATAATATTTATCTACATTCATTCTTATTGTATCTACCTGTTCACATTTATTTTCCGCCAAATCAATAACCTGAACCAAATCTAAATTTGGTTTTTGTAAATTTCTACAAAGTAGTGAGCTATAGGAAAATAATTTATTGATGCAACTAGCAGCAATGATAAACTCTGATTGATCAATTGAATTTAATAATGATATCGCTTCTGAAGAAACATTACTTTTTTTCATGCTCTGCCTTATTTAACTTCTGTATTTCTATTTCTTCTGTTCTACAAATTGGAAGTAAAAATGAAAAATATTTAAAAATTTATAGATATTTATTAATAATTAAAATATTATTAAAAATACTTATTAATTCTAATTTACTAATAATTTTGATTTTAATAAAATAATTATATATAATAATAAAATAAATTACTGTTTGATTTCAATCTCTTTGACTAAAATTTTTCCCATTTTATTAATATTTTTGAATACACAAGGAAGAGAAATTTTAAAAAAATTTATTTATAAAAAATAAGTTTTATGTTGAAAAATTGATATTCAAATATTTGTAAAATTTTGATTGAGGAGGGTGGGGGGGGGGGGGGTAAAATTTTTATTAGTTTAAAATGATATTTATGAAAACAGTCAAAATTGCGATGGGGGGGGGATTGGTTACGCGCCTGTTCACTATATTTTATCAATAATTTGTTTTGAAAATTGCAAACTTGACCTTTAAAATTTGAGAAACATCTAAATATCTACATTCAATCATTTCCTATTTCGAAATATTTAACATAGACCTATTCCAGCATCAATCCAACTAATCACATTCTACATAATACCAACCTCGATTCGAGAATTTATTATATTTCTCTCAACTTCTACTCATTCTACGAAGATACATATTTAAAAGAATAAATAAAAATTAGAAAAATTCAGTTTAATAAGTGCGTGTCTCTTCCCTCAAACTGAAGGAGGGTGGGGCTTCAAAAATATATTTAAAAAATGTGAAATAGGTTACCATTGGCAAAAACGACTAACAAGGTGAGTTCTATATACTTATATATCTTCATAAATTATCCCTTTTCTTAAAGATTTGTCTTTTTTTCATAATAAGATAATCCTAATTTTTGCAAATCAAATTAAATATTTAAAGAATAAATATTTTATAAGACTATATGTATTTTCTATTTTATCATTTCGCCTTTTATATAATTTTTTTTTTATTGATTTTTAATATTTTTAGTCACAAAGAAGGTTTATCAGTAAAATATATATTTTTGGATTATTTGAAAAAATGCTTACATATATTAAATTCTTTTTGGGAAGTTCTCAAAGACAATTAACGTATTTAAAATTAAAATTGCTTGATCAACAATTTTTTATTATCTATGATATAAAGCATAAATTTTTTACATATATTTTTTAGTAATTAAGACTTAATTGACAAAAAATAATTTTTTATTTACAAAAAATAATAATTAGCTGGTATTGAAGTTGAAGTGTATTTTATTAGAATTGCATTCATAAGTCTTATAAATGATCTGCGGAAATGAGAAATCGTTCCTATGCATATATTTACATTATTCATCGTGCAAAACAACGAAGAAATTTATTCTATCAGTGAGATATAAAAATCACTACCATATAATTGTGAAAGTTCTTCATTTGTGAAAGAAATTAAAATTGACCTCAAGAGGTGATGTTTCCTTATAAAAAAACAGTAAAACTTTCAGCTAACATTTAAAAGAAATCTGGTCACCACCATTGTTGAATAGTTTAAGGTGTTATCCAACTCGGTAGTTAGAAATACTTTTTTTAAATAAAAAGTTTATTATAATATAATAAAATTACTTTACTCATTTTGCTTCCGATTTAGTAATAACTATTAAAATATAGCTTTACCCCTAAATTGTGGCTTTTTATATATTTTGACTTTTAAAGGATAAAAATGTTATACATTTTTTAATATAGAATTTAATGTTGAGAATATATTTAAATCACTTAAATTGACGTATTAAAAAATCTAATAAAAAAAATTAATTCACTTGAAGGTTATTATTTCATAATATTTATCTCAAAATAAGATTTTGCTAATAGATGTCCTAATCTTTGTGCCATCTCTGACCAAGATTTTCAGACTTGCATAATATTTTACTGGATAAGTTAGCCATTGCACAAATCGCCCATTTAATAAAAAATAAAGATTTTTTATTAATCTTCTAGGCGATGCAACACATGTGATCTATTTTACTAGCTATAGGATCCAATATTTGATCACTTCTATTATTATATGGGGAATTGTAAATTATTTTTTTATCATTTACTCTTATAATTTTATTGATTAAAATTTATCAGGTAAAAAAAATAAGTAAAGGAATATTATCAAGTGCAATATAAATATGTAATTATCTGACTCCTTGATTTAAAAAAAATATTAGGCAAATAATTTTTTCTTATAAAAATAAATAAAATGACTGTTTCATGGAAATTATTATATGATTTTTATTTTTAATTTTTCCAAAAAATAGCTATCCTTATTAAATAAGTTGTTTATAAATGTAGCAAAAACCAGTAATGAAAAAATGAAAATTATGCATCTAGTAGATCATTTATAAAATAGCCGGTATTGTAAAAAAGTGACAAAAACTGATATATCTTATATATAAAATTGATCAATCCCCTTAAAATAAATAATAACATTTAAAAATTTGAAAATATTTTCCGGCTCCATTCGCAATTATTTTACACTGCCTGTACAATTTGGTAAAAGTTGTCTAACTCAAATATTTATTGAGAGACAAAAATTTGTTCTAATAGAGTTGTCCGGCCCTGCAATAACTTTTCCTACTTGAAAATAGAGCTTTCAAACTTCTGGCTAGGCCACGCCTACTTCTACAATTATCTACTCGGCTAATATTTCATCAATCTTAAAACCCGTAATATTTCACTTCCATTACTAGGCCGTATAGAATGAAATTTACTCCAGGGTATAAGGAACTCCCACTACCATGGGATCACACATGAGTAAACAGTTACCTAGCATAAAAATATAGTTAGGGTAATAATTAAAATAACCCAATAATAGAAATATACTTTATATCACATTCATTTGTTTCAGAAAAAAATCGGTATGTTTGGATCTTGCCGAGATTTTTTTAAAATTTTATGTAAAAATTCATAATAATAATTTCTGGTCATATTAAAAATTTTAAAGTTTGTGGGAAAATGACTTGGAAATGGCTTATTTCCACTTCATAAAAATAGCCCCAAGCCCAGACTCTCATCGAAAATTATATTTAGAAGTATTAAAATCGATATTCTATAAAATAAGTTTTCTTTTCTCTTTCATATATGATAGTTTTGGGGTAGTAAAGATCTATTTAATTATTATGTTTGAAAATTATAAGATCCTAAAAATCTGATTTTGTAAAAATCATATAGTGAATTATATTAAAATCTTGAAATAATTTTAAAACTTTAGGTTTAAATTAAAATATTTTTTAAATATTGTTACTTTTGCTACAGTAGAGATTATAAGTATATAATTATTATTATATTATTTTTCACTCTCTACCAGATATAATACAATAACAAATTTAAAATAATTTTTCATTACTTTTCTATTAATATAACCTATAAAATTATTTTTTGAAATGGGTATACTTAAAAAATATTATATTGCTTAACAACATTAATATATTAATAATTTAATTAATTTTATAGTAGGCTGTCCTAAATATATTGAAAAAAATCTCAAGATTTATAAATTTTATTAATAAAATTATGTCCGAAGTCTTCTATTAATTTTTTTTTAAAGCTTTGTAAAAATTTAAATAAAAGAAAAACAAAGGCCGTCACTCTCTACACTGCAAGCGTTGTAGAGGCATACACATTAGGCATTTAAAATGCAATGATATCATTGCCAGGGCCTTAAAAGCTGCCGGCATCCTATCAACCCTCGAACCTACTTGCCTTTACAATTCCTATGGTAAGCGGCCCAATGGTTCGACTATGATCCCCTAGAAGAAGGGGGAATTCCTAACTTGGGATTTCTCATGCATCAATCCTCTTGCTCCTTCCAATATAAATAGAGATGCCATACTAGATACCCCGCCAATTATACATTCCTACCATTAATAGCCACGACTCTAACGTCGTTCGGCTCTCATGCCCTGGCCTTCTTTAAAGAGCTGGGGAAAAGGATCTCTGCTAAAACTGAGGATCCCAACTACCTACGCCAAAGATTAGCCATAAACATAATTAAATACAACTATCTCAGCTTTATTCTTTCAATGTTCGAAACCCTCTAATTGAATATTATGCATAGGATAGACTTTGGCTATTTTGCTCCAAGGGTGGGGGCAAAAAATGTGGATTTTCCAGGCAAAATGATTTTATTATTGTTTCTTACTTGCATGACAATATTTTTGCCAACGTTGTATTGATAAGTAATCCCTTGCAAATTATTTCGAAAGTATATTAGAATTCGAGATAACATATTTTTTCACCATATCAATGTATAAGTTTTAAAACTATGGGCTATTCAGTTAGTAAAACCAAAATATAAATTAAAATTTTAATATAATATCAAATAAACCGTAATTTAAAAATAATAAATACCGAAATATCCGATATTCTAATGTTTTTATTTTCATACACTTAGAAGTAAATTGTAATAAAAAAATATATAAAAATTATGCCATTTTTCAATTATTCTTTTTGCATATTTTTTATTTGTTTTACCTAATATTCTAATCAACTCATTCATTAATCCCATTTAAAAAATGACGAAGAATTATCTAAATATGCAATATTGTCGAATTCATCATGACATACAATTTCTGAATGAAATATGCAAAAAAACTGAGCCCCCCCCCTCACCTAGTGCTACCTCCAAGAAAAGATAAGTTACGGCCTTCCAATTATTTTTCTGACTTTGATTTGTTTTTAAGATAAAATAGCAAATTATTTAAGGAAATGTTAAATACTGGTATATCTATCAAATGTAACTTTAAAAAATGTATTCGTTAGCATCATAAACTACTATTATTATAGGTGGTTATCAATTCAATTTTTATATCCTTGGATTACCAATCAAATTATTGTGTTCTAGTTTATTATAAGCATCTTCACACTGTAGGTATTTAAGTTTCATTTAGTAATAGTTTATCGCTAATATATGATTATATTATTTATTAATATTAATATGTTTGGACTACTTTATATTATATCTAAAATATCATAACGATATATGGTCAAAATGGTGATCGTATTTTTATTAAATATTGCCTATATATACTTTGTAAACGATAATATAATTATTTAAATTAATTGACCTTTTAAATAACCTATAATTTTTAAATAATATCGTATTACAGTTACGATAATTTATATAAAAATGTGACAAATTTCCCCCAAGTTAAGCTCAACTCTTTTGCTTCGTTAACTCAACTTACGTATTAGGACTTTGAAATCTTTATTATTGAGTTGGTCACATAGATTCTATTATTTTATCTCCTAACTTTATTTGCTCATTTATTATAATGGATTCGAAATTAGTTTTCTTTTTCTTCAACCTTTTAAGCTAATTTAGCTAGTTTTAACTTTTCTTTTAATTTTACATTTAAGATAATTTTGCTTGTTTTATTACAATTTTCATTTTTCTATCATCCTTTCTTTATTGAATTTTTGCTCTCAAATATCTGCATTAATATTGTTAACCCTTAGCATTTATATCGTAATAATTTATATGTCCATCATTGTAATCGTTGCTTTGTTATTAGGCGTTCTTTTATTTCCATATATTTTTATTTTCAGTTTATTATCCGTTCTTATTAACTCTTACTTATTTGTCTATTGTAGAATACTTGATTTTAGCGTTATGTAATGTCCTTGAGTCATATGCTATTGTACATACGCTATAGGTAATTCATCTCCGTTATTATATTTTTGTTAGATTAGTTTATTTATAATATCAACTCTACTTTTTTAACTTTTAATCTCGAGTTTTTGTAATTTTCTATGTGCCTATATTCCGCCTATATTCTAAGGATAAAAAATTTTAATTCTACTCTAAGGATTCTAAAAATTACAATTTTATTTATTTATCATTATTTTATTTTGCCATAAAGTATTTTATCCATTTATATTTTTTATTAAATAGTCAGAATCATCGCAGTAGCTATTTTTATTGTAATTTATACCTTATACATATTCTTCATTTGACAACATATGAATTGGTTTAGCTTTCCACATTTATTACACGTTTTTCCGTAGGCTGGACAACTTCGTATAGAATGATAACGATTACAATGATAACAGAGTTTTCTCGTGTTGTTATTATTATTATTATTATAATTTTGACCTGATTTCTTGGCGTATTTATTATCATATTGATTATCAACATTATTTTATCATATCATTAATTTTATATATCATTTTCGTATTGTATAATTCGTAATATACTCTTTCCATTGCTGGAGCCATCTCGATTATCTTGTTTAAACTTAGGTTGATCTCTGTCTCTAGTATCTGGATATCTTAATAGTAATTTTTGATCTAATTGAGATAGTTTTAATGTCATTAATTGATCACTATATGTAGTTCTATATTGTCATCAAATTCGCATCTACAAGCTAACTCTTGTATTTTCTTTAAATATCTGATATCTCTCATAAGGCCTCATGAAATTTGATCTAAGAATATTTACAATAAAAATTCCAAATAAATTATAAGTTAGATTATATTAATTATAACCTTAATTATACAAAAATAATATTTTAATTTCTTTACCATTACCATTTGGATTTTTAATTACATAATCTCTATTATTTAATATTGCTAAAATTTGATTCTACTGTGTAAAAATTACATAATCTCTATTTTAATATTGGTAAAAAATAAAAATTACATAAAATTATTATGATCATATCTTAAAAAGACGGATAAGGTATTAAAATTTAGCTGTTAGTTTTAGTGGTCCTTGTTGATTTACAGTCTTATTTAACATTGTAATATTAATTCATCAAATTTTAGTATATTTCTAGATATCATTAATATAAAATGTAGTAGGACCTTTGTAATTTTATTGGATTTGTATTTTTGCACCATATCTAATAATGTAATAATAATCATTCAAATTGATTGACACGTATATGGTTTAACAAGCCCCGCTAGCTCTAAATTTACTAATCATGATTGAAATAATATCAAGACATAAAAAAATACTCATAAAACGTTCTCAAATTATAAAAGAGAGTTACATTTACTATAAAATTTAATTTATATATAAATGACTATATATTTAAAATAAATTAAAATTTTGTCATGTAAAAATCTTTAGAATTTTACATAAATTTTATTTCTCAAATAAAATTTTTTTTTTTTTTTTTTTTTTCTCTTTAGCTTTCACCTTTTCTGGTGGTAAGCTCCTTCAACATCTCTCTCCACTTTATGTTATTCGTACAATCTCTTTTATCTATTTTATACTTCTTTATATTGGCTCTAACTTTATGGCCCCATTGAAGTTTTGGCCTTCCTCTTTTACGTTTGCCCATCACTTCCAATCTTTCAACTTTATTTCCTATGTAGTTCATAGGCCTTCTCATTGTGTGCCCATACCACCTAAGTCTGTTTACCATTAACTTAGTCTTAATGGGCACTACCTTTAAACTATTTAGTATTCTTGTACTGCGCACCTTATCCTTTCTTGTTACCCCAGCAATCATCCTCAGCATTCTCATCTCCATAGTTTGTAGACTTCTCTCGTCTGATTCTTTGGTTGGCCATGTTTCTGAACTATATAGAATAGTTGGTTGTACTATGGAACTGTAAATTTTTCCCTTTAATTTGTGTGGGATTCTTTTGTCAAATAGCACTCCAGATAAAGATCTCCACTTTAACCACCCTTGATTAATCTTATTCTTTATCTCTTTTTCTATTGTGCCGTTTGTTTGTATAGTGGAGCCCAAATATTTGCAGCTTTCAATTGCGGATATCTGCCAATCATTTATATCAATACTCTCCGTTTCATCTCCTCCTATCACCATATACTCTGTCTTTTCTCTATTTACTTTTAATCCGTGCGTTTCTAGGATATTTATCCAATTCACTAACTTTTCTTTCATTTCATCCTTGGATTCGGCAAGTATCACAATATCATCTGCAAATATCATATTCCACGGAACTGTTTGAGGTATAGACTGTGCTAATACATCTATTACTGTAATGAAGAGAAGTGGGCTGAGAGCCGACCCTTGATGAACTCCTTCGGCTATTGTGAAGCCTGCTGAAGTACCTGTTGTGCTACGGACCATTGTTGTATGTCCCATATACATATCCTCTATTATTCTTATATATTTTTCGGGAACTTTTTTGTGGCGTAGCGCCCACCAGATAAGTTTTCTTGGGATTCTATCGAAGGCCTTTTCTAGATCGAGAAAGACCATGTGTAGCTTTTTGTTCTTTTCCCTGTATTTTTCACTCATTTGCTTAATTGCATGGATAGCATCGGTTGTTGATCTTCCAGGCATAAAGCCAAACTGTGTCTCTCCTATTTCGATTATATCTCTTAATCTTTTTTCTATTATTTTTTCGTATAGTTTTAGACAGTGTGACATTAGTTTAATGCCCCTGTAATTTTGACAATTGTGTGGATCCCCTTTATTTTTGAAGATAGGAACTAGATAGCTCTGCCTCCATTTTTGGGGGACCTCTTCATTTCCAAGTATTTTATTGTACAGATTTGTGAGGAGATGTATTCCATCATCTCCTAGTGCTTTAAGGCTTTCTATTGGAATATCGTCTGGACCCCTAGCTTTGTTGTTTTTCATATGCTTGAGGCATGTGATTATTTCTTGTTCTGTTATGGGTTGTACAAGGTTTTGACAAGGGGAGTGTTCGTCGAGATGCAATATGTGGGAATTAAAGTTGAGAAGCTCCTGAAAATATTCTTTCCATCTATTCATTATTTCTTTTTCCTTTATTATCAATTTCCCATCTTTATTTTTGATTACTTTCGGAGCTCCGTTTATATCCCTAGAGTTCTTTTCTCGCTGTTTGGCTAATCTGTATATTTTATTTTGCCCTTCTTTGGTATGTAGATCTTCGTACATGTCATCGTATGCCATAGATTTGGCCCTAGCCACCGCCTTTGTAGCTAATCTCTTGGATTTTTTGTATCTTGACTTGTCATCTGCATTTTTGGATTTGTACCATATTTTATAAAGGGCTTTTTTCTCCTGTATAGTGGTTTGTACCTCTTGATTCCACCACCATAGTTCTTTGTGTGATTTGTTGCCTCCTCTTGTCAAGCCTAGCGTCGATTTTGCAGTGTCTATTAATCTGGATGAAAGGTCTGTCCATATTTTTTCACTGACTTGTGAGCAATTTATTGTTTCAATGTTTGCATTGATTGCAAAGGCATCTGTCATTGTTTTTAATTTGCCCCATTTGATGCATGGTTCCAGTTTTATCTTATTTTGAGTGGATTTATTTGAGATTTGTAAATCCATGATTAGTAGCTTGTGTTGCGCGGCGATATCTTCTCCTGGGATGACTTTGCAGTCTATTACATCTTATAATCTTCTGCGAGAGATTAGCATGTAATCTATCTGTGTTTTCCTAGTACCACTTTCATATGTTATTAAATGACTGTCTTTTTTCCTATAGTAGGTGTTGGTTAAGGCAAGGTCGAAGGCTTGCGCAAATTTCAGTACGTGCTCTCCTTCATCATTTCTTTCTCCGTATCCAAAACCACCATGATGCCTTTTGTAGCTATCTCTTGCTTTCCCCACATGCGCATTTAAGTCACCACCAATTATGACTAGGTCATCCTTAGGGATTTCCATTACAGCTTCATCAAGGATAGCTCTAAAGTCATCTTTCTCTTCTTCCTTGCAACCCGTTTGAGGAGCATATACTGATAGGATGTGTATTATTGATTGACCAATGCAGAGTTTTATCTTCATTAGTCTATCAGAGATCCTGTTGACTTCTACTACTGAAGAGGTTAGGTCTTGGCTGAGGATGATGCCGACACCGTTCCTATTGCTAACAAGTCCATTATAGTACAATTTATACCCATCTCCAATCATCAAAGTTTTCTGTCCTTTCCATTTCGTCTCTTGTATGCACGCTATATCAACTTTTCTCTTGTTCAACATTGATGCCAATTCTCTCGTCTTACCTTTAAGCGTCCCAATATTCAAACTTGCCAGTCTTGTCTTCTTTGCTTTGACCTTTACTTTATTTTTCACAGGATGGAGGTCTACACCCTGCGCGTCGCATGGAGGGAACGCCCTAGCTTTCATATTCATATTTTCATTTGTGTCCTTCATTTTGTTTATTGGACAGGTATCCTTAGCACCCGGCTGTCCAGGCCTGTCGGTGACCGGGGTGTCATCTCTAAGCTCCGAAATTCATCATACCATATGTCTTTACACATCAGTCATCGAAGAAAAACTTGAAAGTTTTTATGGTTCTTACCAGGATTGAACCCGCGTCCTTGTTCATGCTCGTGTTTCCAAGCCTACATCTTACCCATTAGGCCACCCCGGCGATAAATAAAATTTATATTAATTAATTTTTCAAAAGATTTTTCGTATATAGATGTAAACTAATAAAAGCATATTAGGATAAAATTTGAACCTTCTGATCAATTTAATTTTAAAATGAGATCAAGTGGTTTGCCTAGCTCCTGAATTTACGTAACACCAGTCCCTTCTCTTCCAAATAATCATCTATCGTTAGATCTTTGTGACGTCACTAGGGTTTAACATTTGCTCAAAATTCAAAAATCTTGATCTTGCTCTTTTGGAGATCAAAAAAATTGAAGATATTTTTGTAAAAAAAATTTTAATCATACTCAAAGAAGATTTTTAAATAAGAAATGTTTTTTTGCGAAAAAATCCACTATAATTTTGTGCAAATAATTTGGGATTTTTATAATATAATAAATGTATTATTTTTCTTTCAAATTTTTAAAACAATGATTTCCCTTTTTATTTTATGCTATTTTATTTTAAAAAAACATCTGGGAAATTATTTTTTATTTTTTTTAAAATCTAAAATAAAAAAAACATTAAAGGGATAGAAGACATTTTTACAAAAGATATTGATCAAATATCTCCTTTGAACATGCTCAAAATTTTTTTTTACAAAAAAATCTTCAATTTTTGAGGGAAAAAATCTTCTTTTTGTTAAACCCTGTCACCCATTATTTCTAAAATTTGTAAACATTTTTTTTATGTAAAATTTCTAAAAAATTCCCTAACATTTTACTTGACTCATAACCCATGATCAATAAAATTTATTCGTTACCAAATATTATATCTAAAATTGCGTAATGATATATGGTCAAAATGGTAATTGTCTTTTTATTTAATGTTGTCTATATATTTTGTAAGAGATAATATAATTATCTAACTCAATTGACCATATAAATTTATATAATATTAAAACCTATAATACTCAAATAATATCGAATTTCATATACGATAGCCTTTTTAATATATAAGATATAATACTTTACTTCTATGTTTGTTTTTATCAATGAATTAGAATTTAAAAATTTTTGTTATATCTCATTTATCAACCTCATGATTAAAATAAGTTTATTTTAATTACTGGGCTAAATTGAATAATTTATTGCTGGTTCTTCTATTTGTTTTTGAATAGGCCTGGTTTACACTTTAGCCTATGCCACATGGTAAAAAACAATCTATTTTTTTTATTAAAAGTGTAGACAGGGATGGGGGCTAAGGCAAATTTTCCTCTTTTTAAAGAATGCATATTTTGTAAATTCAGTTTACAAATTTCTTCCCATACTCTCCTGTCACCCCCTTACCCCTCATCCCACTATCGCTAATAGAATATTATTGAAAACAATTATAAAAAAATATTTAAGTTAATTGCTCTTGAAATAATGATTATAATTAAAATATTTCCCATATATTTTTTTTTAAAAGATGTAAAATAGAATTTAAAAAGAAATGCGATCCGGTCATGCCTTCAACAAAGAGCACCATTCAATATAATTTATGAAGCTAGGCCCAAAGCCCCCCCCCCCCCAATGTGTATGAGAAATTTTGGATAATTATAATAATTATGTCAACAGTTTTTTGTAAAATATTTAGAAATTTTGAATATATAAAAAATCTTATAGATAATTTTTTCAAAATAAATATCTAGTTGGGATTCAAAACAATTTTTTGTAAGAGATAAAAATACCTTTTATACACTTTAGTATGGCCAAATTTCATGAAAGCCGTTTTATTAAATAATAAATTTTATTAAATAATAAAAAGGAGGGTTGTAAAGTGATAAGGGTGAAAGAAACTTAATTAGTAAAATGGGGTTCTTTATGTAGGAAAAAAGAATTTCATTTATTATTTTGAAAAGGAAAGGAACACCATGCGTTATTTTTTTGAATTCAAGTCCTTAAACATTATTAGCGACGCATTAACAGAGCAAATATTATTTCAACCCTTTAAATTTACAAATATGAGAACATCATATTAGGTTTAATTTATTATGCCTGTGAGTCAACGTAAAAGAATATTAGAGGACAATAATTTATTTACTTTTTAAAATCCCATATCTTTATTATTCGACGACTTGAATAACTAAATTAACATGTATTCCATACCTGGCAATTCACATTTTCTTTCTCGTTATTATCATTATTATATTATTACTAATATTTTTGTAAACTTGGAATTTCAGAATCCATCTTTTTCATTTATGATTTTACTCTTACCAATACATTTTTACATTTTCTCATATACATTAATAATCATTTTGTTGATTACATTGGTTCTATATTTATGGATACCATTTTAAATACATTTAACCTTTTTGTTCAGGTCAATAGAGGACAAAAATAAATCGCTTAGAGTATATATAGGTGTATCCGAAGAGAGGGGGCAAGGGAAAATCTTTCCTTCAAAAATTTGCCTGTTCTCGTAAATAGCAGCAAGAAATATTTTTAACCTATACAAATTACCACCCTCTCCCCGAAATGTATAGAATATTATAATATATCACTATAAACAAGAATTGGGAAAGAAAAATTAGTAAAAGTTGATAACTTTTTAGAATACCACTATAATTCATAATTTTTAGAAAAAAAGCATTTTAATAAAAATAAGAAGTGAAAAATCAACATTATTTTTATAAAAATCTATCTCACCAAAGGCCTACAATTGGTGGATCTAATGACATCCAATAAAATTTATTCAATAAATCCCTCATGGTAGTGCCTCCCCGTTTAGCAAAATCCTGGCTACGCCTTTAGAGTTTGAAAGATAAGGATTAAAATAGAAAATAGAACTAAGTGAAGACATGACATGGTGTAAGAGATAAAAATTATGTGAGATAAAATTACAATAAAATAATATAGTAAAAAGTTTTAAATTTTAAATAATCACTATAAAAGCTTTAGGTCTCAAATTCAAATACAGGGAAGTTATTTTTATTAGAAAATAAATTCAATTAGAAATATTTATTTAGATATAACTATGGTTTCTTTATACCAACGTAAATATTTTATAGTTATAGACAATTAATTAAATATAATTTTATAAAATATCATAAATTATTGTTATAGAAATTTTTTTTAAAGTTGAATAAGTAAAAATATATTTTTTAAAAAAAAGAATAATAAAAAAATGTTTTTTATATTTAATCTTAGATGACAAATATATAACCACTATCTTTAATTAATTTATTATATTTTAATAAAAGCCATTTTCAAAAACGTTATATGCTATGCTTTATCATAATATCAAAAGAAAATTGTTATTCATTACAATTACAACACAATTCTACTGAAATTTATAAATTTCTATTATTATTTGGATCAATTATATATTTATGTTTTGGAAGTTTGTGAATATTTCTGCTAAATCCTTATTTAAACTTTTTAATTTTCTTAAAATCTATAAAAGATAAATAAATTTTAAAAACTTTAACAAAAATAAATATTTTTCTCTTTTAGAGAAATAAATTCAAAGTTTTAGACAAGGCTTTCTAAAATAATTCTAGAAAATTTAATGGATAATGGTAAAATATCCGAAACGTCAGAAAAATTAAATTTTATTGACTTAAGCAATTTTTAGATTAATCGGCTCATATCGACAAACAAATTGCCAATCCTAGTTCAAAAACTTTGAGACAACTTATCTGGGCCGGCCCGAAAGTTAAATTATGTGAAGAAACGAAGTATTAATGTTATGCTTTTTTTGGTAATAGGAAAAAAACCATGGGAAAAAGCCCCATGGAAAAAAAAACCCCATGGAAAAAAAAACCCCATGGAAAAAAAATTTAAAAAAAAAGAAAAACGTTATTTTTTAAAAAATTTTCAATTTATTATTTTCTTCCCATTTTTGCCTAAAGTCATTGTTAATCTTTATTTTTCTGACCTTTTCTCAATTTTTTTCTTCTCAATTTTCACTTAATTTTTTTAGTATAACCTAGCAATAATTAATATTGATAAATAATTTTATAAGCGAATGCCACAATCATTAGCGGCTATTAAACTCCAAAAAAAATACAAAATACTTATGAAAAAATATTCGACGTAATAATGTCTAAATGTCAAGAACGGGATTTATTTCCTGATCTATTATATATATATATACATGGATTTCGAAAAGTCTGCTATGAGCGCGGTTAAAACTGTCATTGGTATGATTATTAATGTTAAATTATTTATATTTATTTTTTCAATTAGGGGATCACATCATAATCAGAGGATGCTTTTACCATTTGTGTCAAAGTACCCATAGAAAAATTCAAAAGCTAGGTCTGGAAAGCCAATACAGAACCGATGAAGCCTTAAGCTTCTTTTGTGACATAATGGACGGCTTAGCATTTGTTCCTTTATGTAATATGAGGAATGCAATGACATTCCTTAGATCGGTTACTCCGAGCAATAGTAAGGATATTCTTGAATATTTCGATAAAAATTACATCAATGGAGTATCAAGAGAGGTCACAAGAAGCAATTCTCAATTCCAGACAGGTCGAACTGGGCCTCGATTTCCTCCAGAAACTTGAATCAGGCATTCTATCCAACGAATAACTCTTAAATAAACAATGCGAAGGTTCGAATAATTGTTTTTTTTAATCTGATTGGGAATAAACACCCATCAATCTGGGTATTAATTAAAAAAAATGAAATGCGAGGTGGCTGCCGATGAAACCAAACTTGAAGGATGGCGTGTAGGTAGTTGGACACCCATAACAAAATCGCATTGCTTAAACAAGAAAAAATGCTGATGTTCAAATTGGTACTGGGGAAAAAAATATCCCAGTAAAATAACCCATATATTACTTATTTTCGTAAAAATTTTTGCTATAGTAATAAATACAATATCCATCAATTACTATATTAAGTAGACTAAATTTGACAAAATTTGCAATAAGATCTGTTTATTTTATTGATAAGTCATTATTTTGTATATGATTTATTATTAAATTATATTTTTATAATATTTTTTTCTAAAATACTAATTTATCTATACCTTATTAAATCCAAATAAAAATATACCGATATTATTAGATCTTAAGTAAATTCGAAAAAAAATTTCGGGGTTTTTTTTCCTGGGGGTTTTTTTCCGGGGGTTCTTTTCTGGGTTTCGCTTTTTTTATTAAATCTACAGCGAAACTATTTTTCATTTTATCTCTATTGAAAAGGTTGAACAGAATATTCATTCTTCAAACAGATTATATGTTTATAATAAAATTAATTGAATGATATGTATGGCTTTTAAAATGTTAAGGAATCCGAAATACCATAGATGCCAATAGTTTCATGGACTTTTCTTTAATTTGCAACGATATTATGAAAAGTGTAAACATAGAATATTCATTTTTCAAACAAGTCATATATGTATATATACAATATAAAAAATTGGATAGTATGTTGGCAATTGCTTTAATAAATGTTAAAGTATCTGAAATTGAATAATTGTTAATACAATTATAGGCAATTTTCTTTATATCTTCATATTTAAGGCATATGATTCGCGTGATAAAATACCGTATGACCAAGTGTCGGGGCAAACATTTTGACCAAATTTTGTCAAAAGTGTGGCTATGTAACGATCCCTGTGAAAACTTTGATTCGAGTTTGATATTAACTTATTAATAATTCTGGAAATTGGGGTGGTCTATTAAATATGTATTTACTTCAATGTTTTTTTTAAACCATGAATCACTGATTAGACTATCACCTGAGAACATGTTAAAAAATAATTTTATATTGTATAAAAAGAAATCATAAATATAATACATCAATCAGATCGAGCTGTGAAAAACCTTTCATTTATCAAATTGTAATTATCTATATTATTTATATACCTGATTATTTTTTCAAAAACATAACATTCACTATAGATACATATTAAATCGATGTATTGAAGTAACACAGATGGATTTTAAAAAAAAGAAATATTAAGTATGAGCAAAACATGTTTCAAATTAAGATATCTGTAAAATCTATAAGTATTTTCTCAATCTGATTTAATTTTCCTAAATTGGCTTAAAAACGTTTATTGATTAGATCGATCTATGTCTATAAATTTAGAAAGTGTTGCCTAATAATAGTTTAATATAATTATCTATTCAAACAACCTATGTTAATATATAAATATATATTTTAAACTTGAACATTTTTTTAAGAAAAATATTTAAAATAACTACTTATTAATGAACTAATGATTGTGAAAAATTTCTTTGCTCTATATTAATGAGGGCATTTTAACAAAACATATCACAACATTAACAAATCTCTATAAAAATCGATTTTTAATGCATTAAAAAATGGCCAAAATAATATTTATATATTTAAGATTAATATTCAAATTTACAATGTTTAATTGATAATATATACAATTTTTTAGATAATAAACAATTTTTTTTTATTATTGGCCAATAATAATGATACTTAATAATCGAATAAAATTATATACCTAACACTTCCATATCTATCCATAAAATTATGTATCCATTACAAATATCTTTATAATCGTATTAACGTTCCTTTTAAGAGTAATACGGCGTTTATTTAACCCCATTTCAACTTTGGCTCAAATTTTACCAAATTATTTTCGAATTTGTATTGATTTCAAAATTAACCTATTGTAAAACCTTTCGTATTTTTTAAAGATCAAAGGAAATCAAAAAATTTCTCATAAAAAATAATTTTTTAATTAATAAAAGAAAAAGGTTCATATAATTAATAATCTTTTACTTAGTTAAAAGTAATAAAATTAAAATGTTTTTAACAAACTTTAAAAAAACCTTAAATAAATATTTATTTTATATGATATGAACCCACTTATGATAAGGTTGGCCCAGGAGGAGGCCCTTTTGCAAGAGACCCAAGATCTAGATGGATCGCCAGAAAAAAATAGATGGAGTATATTCAAAAGGATCAAGAATAGGGATTGCAAAATACCTCTCTGGATTACCACTGACAATAATTCCTTGTTTATATTTTGGGACCATCAATGTATTCGCAAATATGCCAAGCTCATTATAGAATGGGGATATCCTTTTTTATTCAAATTATCTTATAGTTATAAAGTCTTTATAATTTACATATTGTTATAAACATTCCTAAGGTAAACATTAAATTTATATAGCATACTTTAAATATAAAGCACGAACTCTAAATGCCTCTATATTCTGAACTACTTCTTTGACACTAAATTCTTTTCGAATCAAGAGAAATAAGAAAAATTATTTCTTGATATAGTTAAAGAAAAAAACTATTTTTGATCAGTTGTAATTCAAAGTTTATCTTCAATCATGATTAAAACTCACACCACCCTGAATTATTTTTTATATTAAGAGAAATATATTATTCAGCTAAATATAACCTAATCATATCTACCTATCATAAATAATTCTTTTATTCTATATACTTAATATCGGCAAAATTTCTGGTAAATTATATAAATTTTTTCTAAAAATAAACTGCTTGAAAGGTGTAATTAGTATTCTTTCAAGGCTTACAAATTTTATTAAATTAATTATATAAAATAATTATTCTCAAAAAATATATTTTATTTACCCAGAATTTTTTTAGCAAACAATAAATTTGTAGTTCTATGTCTATCTTTTTCCCCATTAGCTTTTAATGTTATAAAATAATAAAATTGTTAGTATGTTACAATGGTAGATATAGCATATTCATTAATTATTTTAATTTCCTATAAAATCTACTTAATAAATTTAAACCATAAAAAAATTTTTTTTAGGTAATAAAATATAAATTTCTCACAAAATCTTATTTATAACACATTCTTTATTACATATTATTTTATTTTTTAAAAATTTCCCTAAAATTCAGATGTTTTAAATGGCGAAAATCAATAATTTATAAATTTTATATAATAATACTTATACATCCATAATGGGTTTATTATTATTTTTTTTATCAAATTTATAAAAAAAATTGAAAATATAATTCATAATATTATAAATATTATTTGATTAATAATTTATAAATTAAAATTATACCATACATCAAACAATATTTCAATAGACAAAAATATAATCTTATGAAATCAGAAGATTTAAATATCTATCAGTTTTAAGTCAATAATTTATTGGTTTACCTAATATTAAATATTTTTATATAATATATAAAAAAAAGGGATAAATTATGCAGTAGCTTATTATTTTCCACACTAAACTCCCATTTTCTGATAGGATTTAGAACTATTTCTGAAAGAAATTAGCCTGAAAGGTTTGAGTGATAATATTGTCACATTACATATCCCAATTGAAATGCATTTCGATCAGCGAAGCAATGATTCCTATTATAAAAGCCGGAAAAGTTCCCGGAAATTTAGGTAATAAGTAATTCATTTTTAAATTCCCAGAAATATTCAAATATTTATAATATCATTAGAAAATATTCAAATGCATACATAGTAAACTTACAAAATCTATATCGCAATATTTTGATTTTCTTCAATTATTATATCAGGTGATTTTATTTTCTTCCCTAAGGCAAGACTATTAATAAAATATTTACTTAAAATTTATTACATATATTACGGTTGATAATTATTATTTGCTAATTTCAATTGTATTTGTTTTAAAAATTATTTTTTTTTACAGTTGCTGTCATGGCTTCCTTTCGATTTTTGCCTCATTTAGTATATTTTATTCACAAGAGCCAGCGATTACTCATTTCATTTTGGGTTCAAAATTTCCTCTTTTCTTTTTTCTTTCATTTCCTCTCTTATATGCCTCTAATTTTAAATTATTATATTTCATATAAATTTTCGAATATATTATTTATTTGAACAATTTTCCTTAATTCTGAATTACAATAATACGCCATTTGAGTATATGGTCCTGTTAACAATCATCGCTAATTGTATAGTTTTGGCCTTGGAAGAACATTTACCTCATGGAGATAAAACTACTCTTGCGCAGAAATTAGTAATATTATATATACATGTATTACTTGATATGGGCCAGATGAGAAATCGTAATGAACAAATTGACTGATTTTTTCGCCTCTAAAATAAATGATGTTTATTTTAAAATATTATCATTTTATATTATTAAAAAATCAAAAATATCTATCAATTTATTCATAAAATTTCTTTAGTTTATTTATTTTTTCCAAATTTTAAATGTTAAAGTTTTCATCTTTTGATAATCTTAGTTTTCTGAAATATCAACATTTGGCCCTTCATTTCGTGTATTTTATCTAAAAAATGTTATTATGGTGCAAGGTGATAGTTTCAAATTAGTAATTAGAATAATTTAATTTAGATATTTTTAAAAATTTTAAAATCTAACAGAATGTTATTTTAAAGTATTTACTTGTATCGTCACTATCATGCCATCAAAAGTTACAGTAAAGTATTTTTCCTATCTAACAAGGTTTTTAAGGGTAGATATCCACAAGTATTTAGTACCATTTTTATTTGTTACCTTTTAAATTTATTAAAAATTTTTATAATAATTGCTACCAAAATAAAACGGGATTTACCATGAAATTAAAATTTTAACTTTATTTAATTAGAAAAGGTACATCTAAATTTATATATAAAGCATAATACAAAAAAGGTAATGTTATAATGGTTATATGCTGTAAATTTTTAAAGGGATCATAACTATCCAGTGACATCCAGGATTTTAAATGGATATCTAAAAAATAAGGATTTTAGTTAAGAAATGAAATGGGGAATTTTATTTAATAATGCTCTTCGCTCTATTTATATTTAATATTATTATTATTTAAGCCACAAAGTTGTTTTTTTTGCCTTTAAGTAAGTAGATATGTTCAGTATAGACATCAATCAATAACTAATAAAAAAAAACTACCCAATTGACTAACACTTTTGATGGACGAATCTAGGCTTTGGAGGGTCAGCGACATGGACATCAAATAAAAGCTAATTGAAATATCTCGACTGAAATAATGGTATTCACGCTTGGTTAATGGGATGGACTTAGTCTGGGGGGGGGAGGCTAAAAATATAAATTTTATATTGGTATCAAATAAAAGGTAATTAAAATATCTATTGATTGCAAGTGGGTCAGTTTAGATCTAGAGTGGGGGGGGGGGTCAGGAACTTTAAATATTTATTTTCTACCATAAATGTTTAATGTAAGTTTTATCCTTTAAAACTTAAAGAAAATATTTGATAATTTAAATAATAATTAAACATTTTCTCTTATATTAAAATTTTGCTTATAACCTTTCCCCGCAGTTAAGTCCAACCACGATTCTAATTGGGTAATAGAACCAAAGGAGACGATTTACAATCCAAAATAATTTTATACAACAAATTGTTTTTCCCCATTTCACCTCTTCCATTGGTAACCTGTATTCCTTTGCTGACTGTTCTTCGACTTTTTCTTTTTTCAATGATAGAGTTTTACCATCAATATATTCCTAGTCTTTTTTCTCCTAATTGCTTCTTCCAACGACATCATTTTTAGTTTCTTCAGATCAAAAGTATCAATAAGGATTACTCTATTTTTTCTATCCAACGAAACTTGAGCAATTGAACCTTATTTTTTTACTACCATTTATTTCTTCCCGCGATAGCTTGTAACCTATTAACGAATGAATATTTTGTCAACCATTTAAAAGAAACTACTCCATTACATTTTTACCATATTGACTTAAAATAAAGTCCAGGTTTCACTATCGTACAAAAAAAATCATCACGCATGCATTTCATAATTATTTTAATGTATCACACATGATTTACATGCTAGAAAAAATATATAATGCATAACATTCCCATTTAAATAATATAAAACATTTTCTCGAATATTCAAATTTTATCTACTCACAAATTTTTATAATTATCTATTATATATTTTTCCATTTGATTTTATTCCTCGCTTTTGAATAATATATCATTTAAAGCTTTATTAAGAAACATGGACTACTTAATAAGGAAATTAGAGAGCTATCATAAGCATCCACCATTTATAAATAGAGATCAATAAGTCCATATATATTATTGGTCTATAAATTTAACTTTGATAATATTTAAACTTTAGAACAATTATTATTTTATTAAATAAATCAGAAAAATAGTATAATTTATGCTTCATTTTCTAAGGTCCATACAAATTTAGCGTTATAATTTGCACCTTATCCTTTCGTTCTTGCCTGGTTGAATATTAATGAATTATTAAAATAAGAAAAGTTTACCAAAAGTCAGAATTTGTGAATTATTTCATATTCCATTTTATATCACATTTTTTGATAAATAAAATAGATGTACATCTTTAAAGAAAAGTTATTGCTGAATATTAATACAGAGAATAAAATTGTCAGTTTGAGATGAGATAATATCCTAATTCCATTTATAAAAACCAGAAAACGTAATCTGGCTAGATATAAAAATTTAAATTAATATGAATTATTATTAATCTTTCGAAATATATTTTTTTAAATATTATTTAAGAGTTACTTTATAATAAACCGTTGTTCTATAAAAGTTAAATTTATAAACTAATAATATAGAGTTATTAATCTCTACTTAAAAATGTCTTTCTATAGATATGCCTTTATAGAAAACGAATACGGTGTTAAGCAGTCTAATGTATTTTATAAGTGTCTAAACAGGTATTTTTTCAGTGAATTTGCTAGTTCTTTTTAAATATTCTATAAGAAACGATTAATAAATTGGTAATAGAATACTTTACCAGCCAAAATTTAAAATCCTAAAAAAATGGTCAGAAATATAGCCCATTTTCTAAAATTAAAACATTTAACGGGTGATTATCTGATTAATTCATTTATAAAATAAAAGTCATTAATTTTTAAAAATTAAATTTTTATATCCTAAATAGATTTTATTTTTTAAAAAAAGATAAGGAATATGAGCCCTAATTCAAATTAAAAGATTATAAATTTTATTTTCATAACTAATAAATTTCAACATAAAAATTCATTGAAAGAATAATGTGATAACTCTGCATAAATCCCTTATAAATTAAGGGTAAAATTAATAAATTGTATCAATGTAATTAAAAATATTTATCTGAAACCAAGTAATTAGCGGTTTAACAAAACTACAAATGCTAAGGTAAGCTGCAAATGCTTAGGTAAAAATAGGTAAATAATTTTGTTATATTCTCTCTTAATTGGAGCGAAGTTCATTTTCTTATTCTCTAAATAACTTAAAAAAGATTATATTCTTAGATATATTCAATAATAAATGAATAGACATTAATAGTTGTATTTCCTATTATCTCATAATAAAGAGTTTAAATCCTTTAGCATAATTAAATTAAAAATAATAACTATTTATTATGAGATAAAAGGATCAACAACTATTAATATCTATTCATTTTTTATTGATTATATCTAATAATATAATTTTTATAAGTTATACATATCGTAAGAAAATGAATCTTACTCCAATTAATAGAATATATATCAAAATTTTTTACCTAAGCATTTGCATTTTACCTAAGCATTTGCAGTTTAGTCATACCCTTTAAAAATAATTTATTTTATTATACCATTATTAAAGTATTTCAATGTGATAAATTTTGCTTTAAAAATTATTTGACTAATTCATTTTCCGGTGTTTTAATATGATTTACGTAATTTCAAAAAATCTTTTTATATATTTTAAAAATTTTTTAGAAGAGGATTTAAAAACTATCTCGTACTCTTATCTTGAAATATAAATTTGGAATTAAAAAACAATTTTAAAGGACAGCCAATTTTTCTTAATCGTTCAAAGTCTCAATCATATTCAGATTCTTCTTCTGACTTATTTCATTATACATATAAAAGATTTACATTTTATTAATAATATAATTTTTAAACATACAATTATATAGTTTCAGAGCAATCGCAAATTTTAGCAACTTAAGTCATTTACAACGCGCGTTTTTTATAAAAGACCAATTTTGAAAGAATCATATTTCAGCTATAGAGTATCTCCAGAAGGTAGGTATTTATATATACTGGAGGGCGATTCCGGCAAAGTCAAGTTTTACTATTAAAACCTTGCGTTATAAATGAAAATGATTTATTAAGCTTAAAAAATTTGCTGAAACCCAACCCGGGGCAATGAAACATAGCCCTTTGACATATATATACAACTTATTTATTTAAGCGTTCCATCACTATATCATCTATTTTGAAGCAAAGTATGAAATAAAAATACCCTTCATTTTTTTCAAATCTATATAAAAATAAATAAATTGTTATTTAGATTGGTTTTTTATAACTTTCTTATTACCCATTAAAAATTTCTCTTTGTTTTATACATTATGAAAGATAATGTTTTTAAGATGTAATGTTAAGAAAGAGACTTCACGTTCACATTTTCTTAAATTTCCATTACCATATTTCCTCAATATAAAACTAGTATCGATATTTTTTCGTGCATTATTATTTTTAAATCAAAAAATATCGAAGACGTTTATTTGTTTAAATGAGCTTTTAGAACATTATAATACAATTATTGATTAATTTTTTGTTAAAAATTTAATTATGTTTAATAGTCAAATCATTAAAATACACATTTAAAAGTATAATTTATAACTAAAAAAATTTAACATTTTAAAAAATAAATTTTTCAAAAATATAAATTACCTACCATAAATTGAGATTGCATATGACCTGCACAATTCTAATCCTATTTCTTATCGAATATAGAAGCTTTCCACAGTTATTCCAGTGTTGCTGGAAATTTTCCTACTGAGTATATTTAAAAATTTTAAGAAGGGGTCCCATAAATAATTAACGGGATAAAATTATGATTTGATAAAAAGTAGTATTTTAATATTATATATGACTAACCGGAAACTAAACATAATTTGATTCTGCAGTTTCTGTGGAATGGTTGTTATTATTAGATGCTACAAATATAGCCTATACACGAGCAGTCTCAAACTATCAAGGCGTTTATTGTCACCTAGGTTCCTTCCGTTTAGAATTGAAGGTATGTTTGGTTAAGACCTAGCTAATTATGTTATTTATAACTTTGTATCTAATTGATCTTTTGGATTATTTACAATTAAGAGGGTGGTGAAAGTTATGTGCAACATGCACGTTGTAAAACGTGCATTAAAGGGAGTAACTATGGGCCAATTAGTTCGGAGTCCCATGGTTATCCATAACTTTTTCTTGGATAAACATAGTCCTGCACTTTGACTTGGTATTGGCTTTAGACATTCATATCTGTTATTGCTTTTGTATGAGATGTCTGTTCATTTCCAAGGATAGTTCGTTCAAAAGTATATATCCACCGGACACGCTATTAATCAGGTTCCAAACTTTATATGAAGAAGTAAAAGGTTGAGGAAGATTGGGAAGTAAATTAATCTTAACCTATCAAAGCCTTGTCTAATTAGGGGTCATTATTTACCCGAAAACTGGGTTCGAGTTAGGACACGCCAGTCAATGTAAAATAAACCTGACAGAGTTATTAAAGTATTTAGATGTAAAAATATGGCACCTGTATCTAACATTTTTATAAAAAGTATCTGAATGAGGTACTATTTTAGAGGTATCTTTAGTTATTTTTAGATACATTTTGATATAATTTTAGTTTACTTTTTTTTAATTAAAACTACTATTTTAATTAAATTTGATAATATGCCCGAGTTTATTTCATTAAAACCAAACAAATTTTATTTTATGCAATGGATGACGTCAACATGGTAAAATTTTATGTTATAATTTATTTTATTTAGATTAATTTAAAATATATAAATTATTATTTTGATATCAATATTTCTAGACAATCTCTAAAAAGAAATCATTAGATTTTATTTGGCACCCCTTAGATTATATAGATATTTATATAAGTTTTGACACATCAAATTTTGAATGGTTTTATAAAAATGAGTGCCGGGATTGTATTATATGTCATAATTATACCAATATGAAGTTGTTATTCATTAAATATAATAACCACTCTGCCATCTAGTGCCCCGGTAGAAAGAGTTTAGTGTAGCAAAAATTTCTCTAGAGAAAAACGTGGTGGATTCTCAAAATCTAACAATTATTTATAATCATTTAATAATATATTTTGTATAAGAAATATTAAAATTTAAGGATCATTTTTTCACTGATTCAGCTCAATATATTTTTTAGCTCACTTAGAAATTTGACATAATAATTCTGTATGTATATAAATATATTTGTAAAAATGTATATGTACCATCTGTATCTAGATCTATTTTTAGCTATCTAAATCTGTATCTAGATTCATTTGAAAATATCTTTTTACATCTCTCAAAGTCAGAAAGAGAGCGTGATAGGAGGGCGGCAGATATCTCCGAATTTGCTGAGTAAGGTGGCCTGCAGTTAAAGGAGAGTAAGAAAGTCAGGTTTAAAGTTTCTTCCAACAGGAAATTGAGTTGCCCAGATCACTAATTGGGGCCGAAATGAGAGCTTGTGTAATTATTGGGATACTAACTTTTTAATAATAAAGAAAGCCTGATGAGCAGGTAATAAGTAGAGTTGTTTCAGGTGATTCAATTTGATGCTAATGCTATTTAAAAAATTATAGGTGGCTATGGAACCTCCGATGGGTGGGCTAAAATTTGTCATAGCTAACTTGCTCGATACGATAGTTTGAATGATATGACGATGTTTAAATATATATCTGATGAAAAGAACTCACTCTTTTTGTTAAATACCAAACTGGAAAGGTATCACGATGTCTTGGTATTTTAAGGAGGTTATAGAGGAATAACTATCTTATGTATTTGAAATAAATAGGTAATTTTTGAATAAAGATAGGAATTAACTATATAAAACTTACATATTTTCCTCTAAAACTTAAGTATTATTTGATAGAATATTTTATATCTGGATCATTTTTAGGAGAGCACGCTTCATTTAAAAAAAAATAACGTCATTATATAAATTTTTATTTGGAAAATAATAATACAAGAAAAAATCAAGGTGAACTTTTTAATTAAGTGATGTTATAATTTTATTATATAATAAATATTTCAAATTTCATTATTGCTGAATGATAGTACTTTAAAAAAATCATTTTTATAAAAGTTAAATATCTAAAAAAAATTCTTAAAATAAATATTGAATAATATTTAAACTATGCTCTAAAGATCTCGTGAAATTTTCATGTGCAAAATTTTAGTTTAGGTTTGCACAATCTTTGAGGAGTTACGAGGTAAGTAAGATCTCATGTTATCTCATGTTTACCCTCCCCAGTTACCTTTTCCATCTTACCTTTCCAGGGTAAAATTACAGTTAACTGGGTAGTTTTCTCCCTTAGTTTTTCTTATTTATAAATTTTTCCAAACTTATTATAACTATTTCACATTAATTTAATAATTTTTATATTTATTTGTCTTGTTCGTTTCTATATTAAAAAATTATTTACAGCTTTAAAGTAGACATTTGCAGATTTCTAAAAATCTTTATTTAATGAACCTTATTTTGTCTAACTTATAAGAAGTTTTTTAGATTTGGATTGAAATCTCTTGCTAAGTTTTTATTCCACTAAGAGTAATTATTTTTATTTGATTTAGAATTTCTATATTTTATGGCAAAGTTAAATATAAAGATAATTTTATTTCACCTTCTCACAATCTTCATTTTGCATCATGTTTTACTTACTTTTTTATCAAATTTGTTATTAATTTATTCAATATTTAATTATCATGAAACTTATATAAACTAATTTTTCATGTTAGTATTATTCCCGTTTATAATAAAATTAATGCTCATAATAGCCTAAGTATCATTTTGCGATGATCACCAGAAAAACTATATTTCCTTTTACCCTTTTTATATTTTTCTATCCTTTTTTAATTCATTATTGTGACTTTTCATTTCTGTTTTATTATTTTTGCATTAATATCTAAACTAAAGTTGTGTTTATTAGTAAAATAAATTTCTACCATAAATGTTTTCATTGTGATGAATTTTTTTTAGTGTATAAATAACTGTTTAATAAATTTTAGGATAAAACCGAAGTGTATTTTTTGGGAATATTTTTAGTGGAAGCCTCTGTTAAAATTATAGCCTTGGGATTTATATTTCACAAAGGATCATATCTGAGAAGCATTTGGAACATTATGGACTTTATAGTAGTTGTCACTGGGTAAGTATTGCTAACTATATATAGTGTATACTATGATTTAAAATAATTTTGTATAAACAAATTTTTTTTACTCTATGGTTGCTATTATAAATTTAATAAAAACAGAACTATATGCACCTATGTTATCATAATCATCAATAATAATATTTAAAAACTAATAGAATTTGCTCTTGGATATTCAAACAGTTTCAATAAAATTAGGGACAATTTATTATTTTAATAAATCAATACTTTAAAAAATATAAATTATTTAGAATTTTTTATTATTCGTTATTTATAGTCATTTATAAAATATTTATAACCAATTCTAAATTTTTGCCATTTTTTTAGAAAAAATAATTTTATCCTTTACAAATATTTACATTTGTGATTAAAATATTGTTTCTAGCATAGCTAAATTTAAACGTTACTTAATATTTCCGCCTAAAAGGACCATTAATGTTAAATGCAAAAAAAATTTTTTTTAGTGAGAATTATGAAAAGTAATAAATATATATATTTAAGATTATTTTTTCATTACAGACATATATTATATGTTATCATTTATGATAACTATTTCCCAAAACATAAACATACATAAAGGTTAGTTACCGTTATGGCCACTAAAAGTACATCTTTCGACCTTCGTACTTTACGGGCAGTTCGCGTTTTAAGACCTTTAAAATTGGTATCTGGCATTCCAAGTATATTTTTTTACTGCTGAAATGTTTCCATAATAATTTATTTTTATTTATTAATAAATTCAATGAAGTTCAATTATTTTAACATGCTAAAATCATATTACAATTAAAATATTAGTTCCATCTCTCCTCGTCACAATCTAAATTTGTTAAAATATTTAAATTAAAAATATGATTATAATTGATAATTATTCCTATGATTAGAAAAAATAATTTACTGCAAAAGATTTAAAAAATATATATTCAAATAAAATTTTAAAAAAGCATATAACAAATATACCAAAATTTTTGCATTCACTTTCATGCCTTCATTAATAAGTTAACATTATTATTTGCTTAAAAAGAATTTGACAAAAAAAATTTTATAAAAATTTCAACCGGTTGATCTATGATTTTGCTAAGAGTTTATGAAATTATGTTTAAATTAAATAAACTTCATTATTATAAAAATTTTATTATGTAATATAAAGGTAAAAACAAGGTCCGTTATACATTCTTAGTATTCAGTCATAACTTTAATTAATGGAATTTAATCACTATACCAAAATATTATTGATTTTTAGTTCCAAATCTTATTATAATTAGCTTCTACATGAGAGAGAATAAAATTAGATGAAATATGTCTGAGATTATCCCTCTACCCCTCAAATTACTTCTTACCCCCACAAAAGCCCACTCTTTAGCTTCTCTATATAAAGTGAAAAATAGCTCTTATCCCCTCGTTCATTTAGATTAATTATAATGAACAGAAATTAATACCAAACTAGTTAAAAATATGAATGATATTATGCATCAATTTTATAATTCCTTTTTTTTTGAAAATTTTATGACAATATTCATATTTGTTAACACCAGAGCTTGGAACCAGATCCCAGAAGCCCTTTTGTTAAAATTAACCCGAAGGCCTAGAAGATTAAAGCTTATTTAGGATTTAAAATTTAAAGAACTCAGATTAAATATTTAGATACAGAACCACTTTTTTTAAAAACCCGTAATCAGAACCTTTTTATTGATTCATATTTCTAACTATGAATAATATATACTTTCATATTTTTATTTAATAAAATATGATAAACCTGAAATAATTTGGTTAAAAATTAAAGTGATCATATCAATTTTTTTCTATAACTGTTAGAGATAAAAAAGGAATTAGTTTCGAATTTTATTACAAACTTTAAAAAAAGTAATCGTCAGCAATTTTCGATAACATTTTTGCACTCATATATCAATTGCCTGCTTAATCTAAATTACTGTGTTTAAAATAACGCAAGCTGACTCGTTGTCTGGGCTATTTACACCAATATCCAATATATATATTTATAAAAGTAATTTATCTCCAGAGTCCAAAATATCTATTAAGGAAACCAATTTAAGCCCGGTTGGATTTATTTTATTTTAGATAGTATTTTATAGTGCTGCAAACATTTCTAAAAAATTGAACGCGTTCGCGATCAGCGTTTATTGATAAAAATTGACCGCATTCACGTTCAATGTATCCCAGTATAATAGATTCAAAGGAGCCATATTCATATTAAAACTTTTATCTATCATATAAAATTTAATTATTTATAATAATTTAAATTGTGTTCATCAATTAAAATATAAAAACTTTGATTAAAACTTAAAAATAATAGTGATTAGAATATAATTTCAAAAAATCACATTAAAAAATATTATATGAGATATTATCTATTTTATAATATATAATATTTAAGGATTTTTACTTTAAATATCTATTACAATATAATAATTTAATATACCTATGAAATATAACAATCTAAAGTAATCATTATTGGGCCACTTATAGTTAAATTATATAAAATAATAAATATTACAATTAAGTTTATTTAAATTAGAAGTTGAAGATTTTTAAACTGGTATTAAAAATTCAGAATCAGATAATGAAATAACATCCATGCATATGCTAATCTATAAAATATAAATAGTAATATTCGATAGTACAGAAATAGTGGCGTTAAAAACAATCACATATGATAAAGGAAACAGCTAATTAAAAAATACTATTTTATCTTAAAAAATTCGGATTAATATTAAATTAATATTTTCTATTTTTAAATGAATTAAAATAACAAGATTTTTTAAAATTAAACGAATCTGAAACAACGTTAAAGGAACGCGTTTACGTTCAAAGTTCTTCAAATCTATCAATTGGGATAGCTTTATATATTTATTTACTAATTTAGGTTTACAAGTAGTGCTCAAGTCAATATTGAAGGCTATGGCACCTTTATTACAAATAGGCTTGCTTGTATTGTTTGCAATAGTAATTTTTGCTATAATTGGATTAGAGTTTTATAATGGAGCCTTTCATTACGCCTGTTATAATACAAATTCAGGTTTATGCGCATAAATTTACTTATATGTTTGTAACTATAATATATAGATGTTTAATCAATTATTTCATTATAACAGAGATGCAAACTTCTTAAACTCTCATTAATTCTATTTTTTTAATAATATAGGATATATAAATGTAGTTAACGCTTTTTTTAATACCTATTGGTTACATAAATTTTTAGGATATAAATTTGGGGTTTCTAAAGTTAAATAAAAGAGAAAGTTTTAGGAATTGAGATTGAGGTTGACATTTAATTTCAAAAATTCTCTAACTTTTAACAATTAAATTTTTCCTCTTTGTTTTAAACTTTTATTCCTATTATTTAAATCTTGATGGATATGGAAATCTATTTTATTTAAAATAGTTATGAGTTTTCTTATTATTCTTAATAGGGAAATTGGTAGAAAGCCCAACCCCTTGCTCACAAACAGGGGAATCTGGAGCTTTTAAATGCGATTTACTGACAGAAACATGCAAGGATTCATGGTTAGGTCCAAATTATGGAATAACTAGCTTCGATAATATTGGATTCGCTATGTTAACAGTCTTTCAATGCATAACAATGGAAGGATGGACTACGGTTTTATATTATGTATGTTTTTTTTCTAATTATTATAACTGTTTATTAATTTTACTAGATCATCTACTATATACTATATGTGATTTGATCTATAACACCTTATAACATTATGTAAATATGTAATAAACATAAAAGTAATCCTTAAATCTAATCTATTAATATTAAGAAGTTAAATACATAAAATTAGTAAATATTTATATTACAATGTACACTTTTATCAAGAAATTTACTAAAACTTTGATAAAAATAATAATATTTATGCAATTTTTAATATTAGTAAAAATATTGTCTCAGAGAATAATTATTTTAAGCTCTTAGCTAAAATCTATCCTTTACAATGTTTATGATAAATTTTCAAATAATTTTAGACGAATGATGCATTTGGTAATACTTTCAATTGGATATATTTTGTGCCGTTGATCGTCTTGGGATCTTTTTTTATGCTAAATCTTGTTCTGGGTGTGCTAAGTGGGTATGATGTGATTTATTTAAAATTTTTTACCTATGAATAAATGTTAAAAAAACCTAGAGAATTTGCCAAAGAAAGAGAGAGAGTAGAGAATCGGAGAGAATTCTTAAAATTAAGAAGACAACAAATGATGGAAAGGGAATTGAATGGATACTTGGAATGGATTTGCAAAGCAGGTAAACCACATTCCTCTACTTATAAATTTTTAAAAATGCTTGTTTTTCAAGAGGAGGTTATACTAGCGGAGGAAAAAACTACTGAAGAAGAAAAGAAAATAATATTAGAAGGTTTGAAATATACTATTTTGAGAAGTGTAAAAATTTTATATAATATTGCCTCTATTACATATAATATAAATTCAAATGTAATTATAATATATTTGGTGATTTAGTCAAAACTCATTTATTTTTGGCAAATCCCCAATGTACTAGAGATTATAAAATCTCTTTTATTAATTTTAGGTTAATTTTAAATTAGTACCTTTAATTAGTTTTTAAGATATATTAGAAAATTTAGAGTACATATATGATATCAAATAGCTATTCTGATTCGACTTTGTTAGGTCGTATGAGTATAGCACATAACTACTCTTGATATCATTATATGTACATTAGAGATTTGTAAAAGTAGGCTAGGCCCGAACCCGGTCCGGTCTGTTCCGGCCTATTTTTTAAAAAATCGGGTTCGGGCTGGGTCGGGCCTAATATTTTTTAAGAAAATTCGGGCCGGGTAGGGTCGGACCTTAGAATTTTTTTTAAACAATTTTCTGTTAAATTTTTTATGTAAACTAAAAATATTTGATTTTATTTATAGAAACTAGATGCACTATAACATATATCGTTTATTTTGAGTTATTTATAAAAATTAATTTCCATATTTATAACTTCGGGCCGGTATATTTTTTCAAAAATAATTTCGGGTGGCCAGCAAAATTTAAAAAAAAAATCGCGTTAGGGCCGGACCGGGCTTGAAAAATGAGGCCCGATGCAGATTATTAATGTACATTAGCTGATGTAAAACCGCGGAATTTAGGCCATGGGGAAATTTCCGTGAAAAATATCTGGAAAATAAGGAAAAATAAGAAATTAAACACTGAAAATATTATATTTATACTTATAATACATAGAAATAAATAATAGTATGCATCCCCAGAATTAAAAATGCATTCACATATATGTATCCCATCATTGGTTGTTCCCATTTTATTGGATTCTGGAAAAATTTTATAGTGTAAATGTTGATTATAAAGAATTGAAACCAATTTTTTACTATTTCATGGTAGAGTCTATTTCTTATCTTTGTTCGTGTTCTTCCCATATAGCACGACATTTCCAAAAGCTTTCTTTCCTACGATATTCAGATAGATTTGCTAATACTCTATCTTAATTTATATTTAAATGATTGCCTAATATATGTAGAGCGGACGCAGTTGAAAGATAAAAAACGGCAAAAAACATAAAAATAAATTACCATTTATAAAAACGAAATAGGGAATATTCATAGGGAAAATAAATAAATCTATAGGGCAAATTCTCGGGTGTTTGCCCTATGCTTACATCATTAACATTGACTATGTATTAAAACAACTCTTGATTATTTTAGGGTTACGGTCTTTTTATTGGAGAAACTTTATTAGATAAATATAATAAAATTTTGGATAAAATCAGATAGTTGTTATTATATAAAATTTTAATTTTGGATAAAATCAGATAGTTGTTACTATATAAAATTTTATTATTCTTTAGCACCATCTATTTTATTTATAATAATCATATTGCCATAATTTACTTATTAAATGGTGTATAAAAGTGGTGATTGATGTCAAAATTAACTCATTTTTAGCAATTCAACATATTATAGATTATAAATCTCTTTTATTAATTTTAAGTAAATTTAATTAATTTTAAATGTATTTATTATAGATAAATATTAAAAAATTTTAAGTACATAATAAATTTCGTAATTATAGATTAATTTCGACCTTGTTAGGTCTCATCAATAAGCATAATAACTCTTGATATAATTGTACGCACATTGGTTATGTATGTGTAATCAATATAATTTGATTATTTTGGGTTAGGAATTTTTCAAGAAATAAATAAATTTTGATATACATATTTTTGTTTTGTTTATTAGCTAGAAGGAAAGCTGCTTTTCAAAAAACTATCAATTCTAAGGATACTGATGATCAAGATGATGAAAGTACATTTTTTTATATTTTAATGTTAATTACTCTTTATTGCAGAGTCATATTCTTCTTTTTATTATATATTTAGATGAGGATCAAGAAAACGAAAAAAAGCAAACTCTCATGCATAAATGGAAACATGCATCCAAGCGCCTCAAGTATTATAAATCATTTTTAACCAATTATTTATTAGATACAATTTTCTATGAATACACTCTATTTATATATAATATTGTCTAACGGCAAATTCGAAGTTAAGTAAAAAGTCATCTCAATTTTAAGCCGACTAAATAGGCGCAAGGAGCTAGCTTTTAAATTTAATTCGTAAGTTTTACTCCATAACCGACCTAGTTATTTGGATTAGGAGTTGAACTCATGAGTCGGCTCATACTGCCTTGGTCGTATGAGTCAGAGTTTGAAATCATAAAAACTCCTTTTTTATCAACATTATATTTAATATTTTATTAATTATTATAATTGCAAGGGGTCATTCATTCACTTAGTATTTTGTAATAAAATTTTTTTTAAATTTCAATTTATTACATATTATAATTAAAGATTTTTTCTAAGACGTACAGTCAAGACTCAAACGTTTTATTGGGCAGTTATTGTTTTGGTATTTCTTAATACATTATGCGTCGCAGTAGAACATTATGGTCAACCGATATGGCTAGGCACAGCTTTGGGTAAAAGAAATTGAGATAGTTTGTATTAATTCATTGATAAAAAAATAGATAAAAAAAATGTATCATTAAAACTAAGAAAGCATTACTATGCATATCAATTTAACATTTAAGTATGTAAATTAATTAAATATATAAAGTAGAATGTATATCGGACTTTTTTGAAACTAAGAGGGGGACGATTTTACACTTTTTAAAATAATTTTGAAAATTAGTTAATTTATAGAGAAAATTTGTTTATACAATATAATTATTCAAATTTATTTTGAAATAGAGACGACGGAATATATATTTTTAGCCTTATTTATTATGGAGATGAGCATAAAAATGTATGGCCTAGGAATACGCACTTATTTCAAATCCTCCTTTAACAAATTTGATTGCATAGTAACTATTTATAATTCATTAAAACTTAGAAATCATGTAATATTAAATTTGATATAAGTAGCAGAGTTTTAATAAAATATTTTTAGCCTTTAATATTGAAATATTTTCAAAACTGGTGGGTATATACTTTCTGACACTCATTTTTTTAAAAATCCTTCCTTTGATAGTTATCAAAATTTGTATCCATATCCTATAAGGGGTATTGAAAAAAAATAAATGATTCGATTTTATTTCAGGAATACATCAATTCTTTATTTCTATTTTCTGATATTTGAAGCTGAGTCTAATCAATTTTATAACAAGAATTAAATATCACTATAAATTATATTTAAAAAATTCAAACAATTTTTTTATCGCGTCTTTAACTTATAAGTCAATTTTTTTTATTATATCATCCATATAATATTTTCGATGCATAACAGATACTGAAGTAAGTTTTTTCTGTTCCAACGTACTTCTAAGATAATTTGTAATTGTTATATATGCCGATACATCAGTTTTTATTTAAATAATTATCAATATTTAAAATTTAAGTAATTATAAACTGAAATGAAGGGATTTATTTATGTATAAAAATAAAATATATTATATGTTTACAATAAGAAAATATATATCCATATATACTCTTACAAAATCGTTTATCTATTTAATCTATTCAATAAATTGTAGCTTAAAACCAGATTAACAAAATACAATTTATATTTATATAAATACATTACAGTTCTCCCCACTACAAATTGAATTCATCATGATAACGTATTGGGGGTTTCGAAACTCTTTTTTTAAGAGTTGCATTTCCATTATGTTCTTCATTGTTCAAATCCTCATTCATTGTTGGGTATTTTCTTAGTTTGTATCTCTCAGTTGGTCGGCATGCTTATTTTTAACAAGACCCTCAGATTCAACATCATACAATATCGCACTTTTCCGTTGAACACTGTCCCTGTAGCCATATCGCAGTCCTTCCGTTTTCTACTCATACCTTTTGCTTCTCTACAAATTCACGGGTCTCAACGTTCCTATCTTTATAATATTTGTTTTCATAATGCGTTTTCAGTCCTTTTTCTCGTAGATAATTTCCATCTAACGCTGTCATGAGCGGCTTTCCAATCATCATTTCAGCAGAGGATTTACCAGTAGTTGCATTTGGAATATTTATGTGATTAATTAAAACATTCGCTAAATTTAACTTCTCCATAGTCCCACATCTCCTTCCAGCATATCAACGCGTCTTTATCGTACGTATATAACTCTCAGCCAAACCATTCGATTTGGGGCTATAAGGGGCCAATTTAAAATGTTATATTGTTTTTAAAAAGAAATGTTTTGAATTCAGATCCAATAAACTAAGTACCGTTATCTGAGACAATGTAAAGAGGTAACCCAAATCTAGGGAAATAATTATGCTGATTATTTATTACACTCTATGCGTTAAAATAGCAACTTCAACCCATTTGGTGAAAGCGTCTACGCAAATTAACCACTACGTTCCAGATAGGGGGCCTACCAACTCAGTGTGTATTAGTTTCCAAGGTCGGGTAGGAATGTTCCAATTGTATAACGGCAAGTTCCCGGTCTTCCCTCCTCACAACTCTTGCAGCATTTAATGAACTCTTCAACATCACGATTAAGATTTGTCCAAATAACATAGTATCTACTAATTTCCCCAATATCCCAGGATTTCCTTGAAGAATAACATTCAAAATCTCCTTCTTTAGATTATCGGGAATAATAATTCATTATAAAATAATAATCCTTCTTCGAACAAAATGTTATCTTTAATTAAAATGAATTTTTTTAAAATCTCCGAAATATTATTTATATTATCAATATACCAATGATTTTTAATAAATTTAATATTCTCTTTCAGATTGATATCATTGCTAGTTTCATTTACGACTTTATTGCGAGTGAAAGGTAAATCTTCTATTAAATTAATTTTTAATTCTCTTATTTCATCCTCGAATTTTTTGGTAACATGAGTTTTTTTTCTCTCTCTACCCACAAACGGGACAAAGCGTCGGCACATTTGTTTTGATTACCAGGTCTATGAATTATCTCATAGTCGTAATTTAATAGTTTCGTCGCCCACCGTATTAAACGGTTATTTGTAATTTTATTTAGGTCTCTTTTATCACCTAAGATATATTTTAAAGGTTTATGATCCGTAACCAAAATAAAATGTTTTCCATAAATATATTGATGAAACTTCTTGATAGCGAATATGATCGCTGAAGTCTCCCAATCAATGGTGGTATAATTCTTTTCAGCCGCCGATAGTGTCCTCGATGCGTAAGCACTCTGTTTCTCCTGGACAGTAAGAAATCGGTGTGCAATAACAGCTCCTAGACCATCTTAGGATGCGTCAAAAGAAATCACGACAGGAATATCGGCTGAATAAGGAATTTATTGTATCTTCTTTTGATAATATTTTTTTAACTCTATTAAATATTTCATTTTCTTTAGCTGATCAAAACCAACTAACATTTTTACTCGTTAGTCGGTGTAAAGACCCACAAATTGGATGTAAATTTTTTATAAACGACTTATGGTAATTCATCATTCCAAGAAACGAACGTAATTTTTTAACATTAGACAGTGTTTTACAATTTTTAATGGCATTAATCATCTGTAGGGTGAATTCCGAATTCGTCAATAACATTACCTAAATAAGTAACTGACTTTTCTCCAATTTTAATTTTATCGGTCGTCGTTGTCAGTCCAGCCTTATCAAATCTTCTTAATACTTCTTCTAGATTAACTATATGAAAATTATTCTCGCCTGCAATAATTACATAGCAATTAATATATTTCTGTTTTATAATAATTGCATAATTCTAAAATGATCAGATCTAATGAGTTCTAAAATGATCTTCGCCATTCTCCCTAAACATTATTACAGGAGTGTCATACTGAAAATTATCCATTTCCTTTAGAAGTTTCTTATGACAATATAACTGTCATTATGGGATACATCTTGCTGCTCAATGTGGCAAAAGTTTTAAACTTAAAGAAAAAATAAAAAATTAATATGACGTACAATATTAATTAAAGTTTGTGATAATCACCGGCACGATATCCATATGGTGTAGAATATATTTTAAAAAAATGCTATTTTTAAATGACTTGATTACACAGAGGTAAAAACCTCAACAAGAATTGCAGCAATTCAGATCTCAGCATTTGCCTTATCCCATCAAAACACAGATATGGATATATATTTTAGAAGTTTTATTTGTGGTGATATTTTCATATTCTCATAATATTAATACCTATCCATTGAAATATGTATAGATGATTGAAATAATTAAGAGTAAGGGACTGGGCTAAAATAATTTCATGCCATATGTGTGAAGCGGGTTAGAGTGAGTCTAAAGTTTTATTAGTTCGGCCGATAAAAATTTTTAAAACTACATAAATATATCGTGTTACAGATAAACTAATTTCTCTAAATGACTAATTTATGTTATTCGCTCATAGCAATTTACTTTTAATTTAACACCAATTTAAATTATTTTCATAAATTTAAAATTTATGAGGAGGGGCCGTATTTCTTAATACAACCCCGCATTTACAGCCCTTCTTAGATTAATTATTGCATCATTACTAGGAACAGGCAATATAACGGGTTAAGGTTACTATTTATGTAAGTTAAGGCGTATATCTACTAATTATCCATTATTTGAATAACATTGAAGGCAGGATTAATTACATTAATATTAATTAGCTATAATTTAATAAAATTATGCGATAATGTTATTTGGTTATTAATTTTAAAAATTGGAATCTAATAATTTTCCACACCTGGAATTTTTATATATAGGTTATAGTTGGTAGTATATTTGAAGTAATATGGAGTCATTTCAAAGGCGGTTCCTTTGGCATAAGTATATTGCGAGCTCTAAGGCTTCTACGAATTTTCAAGGTCACAAGGTTAATTATTTTTAATTTTAACCCGAATATTTATAGATTTATTTAAAAAATATATTTTAATTATAGATATTGGTCATCTTTGCGCAATTTAGTTATATCTTTGCTAAGTAGTATGCGATCAATTATATCGTTGCTATTTCTTCTTTTCCTTTTCATACTCATTTTTGCGATGTTAGGGATGCAATTATTTGGTGGCGAGTAATAATTAATTCTATAAATGCGGTAGTTTTTATTTAAAAATCTCTATTTTGTAGGTTCAATTTTCTAGAGGGTACTCCTCCAAATAATTTTGATAGCTTTACAGTCGCTTTGTTAACCGTCTTCCAGGTTGAATATAATTTTAACCAAGTTATATTAAATTTAATTATACTTTATATGTATAAACATGTAAACAGATACTTACCGGTGAAGATTGGAATGAAATTATGTACAATGGTATAAAATCTCAAGGGGGTGTGGCAAATGGCGGCATGATATATGCAATCTTTTTCATAATTCTAACTTTATTTGGAAATTGTGAGTCTCTAATTATTTATTTAATAATAATAAATAATCTTATATTATAACTGTACTGTCAAACAATTTCAGAAATAAACTATAACAAATAAAAAAATATATTATAGTTGTATTATTTAAACATTATGCCGCTGTATTCCTGATGTCATATTTTCTTATTTCTGCGTTTGTTTTAAATGTGTACTAACTAAACTCTTTAAAAAGAAGGTAACCATCGAATAGTATACCTTTTTTTTGAATATCTCATAACTGTTCTTAATTTTTGTTTTAAATCTAAATAGAGTAAAATTTGGATAGAAAAACGTATATTTTCTAATTAAAATGGTCCTATTTAAAAATAAAAATAAGTATATAATGTATGAATTCCTATGCTCCAACTTCATAATTGTGATCATAAAGGTGTTTTATATATAGTCTTGTGCAAACGAGAAATCGGCCGGGGCATTGTACCAAAACCGCTATGGCCACCAAATTATTTTGTCTCTTATGTATTTAAAGGTGAATAATGTTAAAAAGTATAAATTAATTTAGTAATTTATTACAAATTATCTATATATTGCTAAAATCTTAACGCCTTATTTACGTTTAAAAATGACCCTCACCTAGTTTGTTAATTTAGGATTTTAAAGCTTAAGTAAATTGGGAGTTTTTAAAGGTCATGCCCCAGACTGTCAAAAGTCTTACCAAGGCTCTTCTTTCATATCATGCTAGACTGTGGCGTAGCCAAGATTAATCCATTAGGGGGGGGGAGGGGGGGTTTAATTTTTTTTGAGGCTTCGTTCCCAACCCGCATTTTAAAAATTTGTCAATTTTATGATTTATTGGTGTCTAACCACTATAGTAGCCAGCATAAATGAAAAAAATATTAGTTTTCTATATTTAAATAAATTCGAGCCAGGCCGACAAAACTTTTTAAAAAAAATTTCGGGCAGATCCGGGCTTGAAAAATTAGGCCCGATGCAGATCACTAATTCTTAGTGCAAATGCATTATTTTTTTAAAAATAGTATAGTATATAAATATTATGACTAAGAATTCATTTTAATTACGTTTTGTATATAAAAATTTTATTCCTAAGATCATATTATAGTAATATAGCAATTTTATAATTTGAACTTATAAAGAGAAGTTTTCTCTGAGATTTGACGAATTCATCTAGAATCAAATTTTTATTTAGAATAATCTCCTAAACAGCTTTCACCGGTGCTATTTCTTAAATAGGTTTTTAACCTTTTCAAAGATGAAAAAGACCTTTCATTAGTGCAGGTGCTAATCGGTAAGGTAGCTAAAATAAAAGGCAATGTTTTGATATTAGGCAGGGACACATGGAAAGGGCCTGCAAAGCATATTTTGGTCTCAAAATACTCTATTCTGTCAAATTTTTATACCAAAATTCAACATCACAAAGTAATTTATCATACGATCCTGACAATTCAGCAGAATAAAACTCTGAGATTTTCTATATATCCTCTCGCGTTTCAAGTATATTTAGACTCAACCGGCAAAAGAAAATAAAAGCTGTTTAAAATAAAAATGTGACTAATAAATCTTTCCTTTAATTGAAATAAAAATGTATCAATAAGGGGAGTAAAAATATTTATTTTATAAAAATCCTCAATCGTAGATGCATCAATATTTAAGCGATTGGACTATCTAGAAACTACTCTAGGTTTAAAATTTTTAATCCCAAACATATTAGCGATCACCTTTACTTTTTATTTATATTTACCAAGTTAAATGATTTTTCTTTTATTTAAAAATTATAAAAAATTATTAAAATTTTTAAAACTATCTAATTAGTTTAACATTATAAATTTTATTATTAAATTTATAAATATCTAATTTAACTATGCGAGAAAAAATTTACAATATATTTTTATTGTTATTTAATATTTTACATATAATTTTTAATATATATTTTTAAACCATGTTATTATTTAATTTTAGGACCAAGCCCGGCCCAGGCCCATCGTAAAAAAAATTTTAAGCCCAGGCCCGGCCCGTTTTTAATATTTAAAAAAATTCCCAAGCCCGCTATAATATTTAAAAAATTTCCCAAGCCCATAAAATTATTTTATGTATACTTAACTTATGCTGAAGTAATACTAATAGAAATATAATATTTTATTTAGTAATAATATATATAATATTAATAAATGATATAAACAAAATTTTAATTTATATTTATAAATTATCATTTAAAAATAATATGTTATCTACAATTTCGTTATTTAAATTTGTTCTTCTTTCTTCAATAACCCTTCCAATAGTACTGAAATTCCGTTCACTGGAATTTTTTTGGATTTTTTCATGCTTCTTCCACCAATCTAGGATGCAGTCATCATAGTTGATATTCTCTTCATTTAGCTGAATATCCATATATAAATTAATCTCATCAGCATCCGTCTCATTATGAAGTATTGTATCATCCTCCCATGAAGACATATCCAATAATGAGGATGAAGCTAAAAATATTATATAGCTAAAAATATTATATAGCTAAAAAGATTTATAAAGAATAAATTACTGGTAGCTCTAGTAATCCTCGAAGTAGGAATAGGAACATGCACATGCACTTCATCCAGATCTGAAGTATCTAAAAATATTATATAGATAAATATATTTATAAAATATATGTTACTTGAAGCTCTAGGGATATTTGCTTCATCTAGATCATATATAGGAATTGGATGATGATCTGAATAATCAATCATTAAGGCCCTTGTACTATTTTTTACTTCAAGTGCTTCTTCCAAAGTAAGTATTTTTAATTGGCGGAATTTAGGATTTAAAAATGTAGCGATTTTGTGTAAAATATCTATTTGGAATTTTGATATTAAAAATTCCTTTGCTCTTAATTTTAACTTTCCAATTTCACTATTATTTTGATACGCTTCGTATAAAATATCAGACACTGGTAACTTTTCCAATGTTTTATAAATTAATAAAACTTTAAATAATATAGAACTTCTATCTCCCTCCAGCTCCTTGGCTGCCTGATCATATGGGGTCAACATGTCTATTAATGATTTCAACCCATTTTTATCAATAGAATTAAGCTTATCCTCCATATTTCTTTTCTGTAAACAATCTAAAATTTCTTCATATTGTTCATAAATACTTTTAAACATTTTTAATTTCGAATTTAACCTTGTTAAGATATTTGGCAAACAGTCTTTGATAAACTCTTATTTAATCTACTTTGCTTAAAAAATCTTGTTAGTGATTTACATTGAAGAATAAGGTTATATAATAAGGGTGTAGATATTTGCATATATTTTGGAGAAAAAGTATTTCTTAGAATAGTGTTAATGAGATGAGCAGAACAGTTTAACCGTTTATATGGTTCTAAAGCCTTTATCAAATTGCTACCTTGATCAGTGATGAATGTGAATTTATAAAATGCATCAGAAGCATATCCAAGTTTAGCAAAATTAGAAACAAGTTCTTTGTGTATATTTTCACTTGTTTTTTTATCTTCTAAAAAAAGAGAAGTAAACAAAACATGTTTTATTAATTTCCATTTAATTATGTAGTGAAGAGTTAATGTTATATATGTGTACTTTTTGAAATCATCTGTGTATAAATCAGTTGTTGCACTACAAAAATAATTTATTAAAGCATTTTGTACTTCTGGGAATATTTTTTTGTGCAAATTTTGAGAAATATCATTCATATGCCTTGATATAGTTATAGCACTTGGCAAAATATTTACAATATCAATCAAACCCTTCTTTGAACCAACTTCAATAAAATATTGTGCTAAATGTTTAAAGCCTTTACCAGCTATACATTAAAATGGGCGAATATCCACAGCACAAAATTTTACACATCTATTGATAACTTCCTTTTTTTCATTTGTATATGATGTTTTATCATTTTTAATTGGATAAAAAGAAGATAATTTAATTATAGGATTTGGTTTACATTTATGTCTTGATAAATGGGATGATCCTACTTTATTTGAATATGAAAGTATGTCTTGGCATCTTTTACATTGGACATATCCGATTTTATTATTCTGATTGTCTATTATTATACTAAAAGAATCCCAGACCTTGCTCTTCAATGAGTTGTTTGCTAATAATTTGTATTCTTGAAAATGTAATTTTTTTAACTATTTCTTGATTTTTATTCATTATATCTAAAATAAAAATTAAAAATACTACAATTTATTACAAAGGAGAAAGTAATATAATACCCATCCCATATATAAAAAAAACATAAAAAAATAAATTAGTTCAGAAAAAAGAGTATGTTATGTAATTTTCCTCAAAATATAAATAATATTTAATACCTATAGTAGCTATACACTCTAAACCAGTTGTGTTGAATTCGGTACGAAACAGCGAAAACCAAAATAGCGAAAAATAAAAAATGTTCCCATTTATGTATGACTCCACTAAAAAAGTCATAAATTTAAATAATATATATATTGTTAAAATATTAATAATAATGCTATTATCTTATATATTTTGATATAGTAAATATTTATTATATTTTTAATTAAATATATTAAAGATATTATAAAAATGATTTATATAAAATGATTTAATCTAGAGCAATAAATATGTATTAATTTTTTTTCCAAAATTATTGCCTAATATAAAATATATTTATGTAAAACAATATTCAATATTTTTATCATAGCATAGACCATTTATAATACAATAATATTGCTAAATATCTACCAAAATTATACATAGCATACAGTAATTAATTTTCAAAATATCTCCTTTTGTATATATCTCCTTTTGTATATATCTCCTTTTGTATTTATCTCCTTTTGTATATATCTCCTTATATATCTCCTTTTGTATTTAATATTTTGGTATAAATTATATGTCAATGATTGCATATAGGTTTCTTCAAAAGTCAGGATAATCTGATCATTTTTGTTGTACTTCTAAATATGATTTAATAAGTTCCATTGATATTTTATATATATAATTACTTCTTAAAATGGATATTTTTATGTTTGCTATATCATGTGAATTAATTGATATTATGTTTAGAAGTGTGTAAGACCGGCTTAAAATTGTATCATTTTTTGTCATTCAATACACCATATCTAACCTACCTTTAGTCATATTATAAAATATTATAATTTCAGGATTTCTTGTATCATTTGTATCAACATTTTTATTATGGTATGTGAAAAATGATATTACATTATAAATTTTATTATACTTACTTTCAGAATATGTGAAAATCAGAATAAATGATAAAAATAATCATCAGAGTATTGAAGGGTTAATGGATAATTTTCTAATTTTTTTAAATTTAATTTAAAAGCATGCCAAGCACTTTCTATCTTATAAAAATTTACTCATTTTAAATGAAGGGTTTTTTTAATTATTTATATTTTAAATAATAACTCATTTACATTCACAATTTATCTTAACTATTTATACTTTCCATAGAAGGATATCATTTATATTTGCACTGGATAATATATAATATTATAATAACTCAACCATATAGAAACAGAATAAATACTTTATTAAAAATTCATATAAAATATACATCTCAACAATATTTATAAATAATATGTAAATTAAAAGTGAATGGAATATTTACATTGTAATTGTATGGATAGATTTATTTGATTAATTGTTTAAAGGAATATTATACATTATTTGCAAATTTCAATTAAACTTGCATCTAAATTACATTTATTACAATAAATATAAAACTCTAAAAGAAAATCTTTTTGTAATAATTTGATTATGATATTTATGTACCTTGATTTGATTTGCAAAGTATATCATGTTTCATATTTATTATTTTTTATGGTGTATATATTCATAACCTTTATAGTTTATGAAATTATGTCCTTTTTGAGTTTTCTAATTAAATTTTATTTTCAAATATTATAAAAAGTTTACTTGAATATCTATGTCTACGTCTAACAATTGTTTTTAAATTTTCTGCTACTGTTGGGATTTTGCTTTGAATTTGATGCTAACTTGAGAAAATATATGTCATATCGAAAATGTTGGCCATCTTTGGGAACATTTTTGGGAATATTCCCTGAATTTCGCTGTTTCTTTTTTCGCTGTTTCGTGCCCAGGCCGTTGTTTGTGTTAAGTTAAGTAAAATTATACCAATTTCCGATTTAAAAAATATATACTCTCCCAAAGTGTATAGGAAATTTGATAAATAACACTAATAAAATCAGAATGATTTGTTATATTTGTCCTATTAAATATCCTTAAAATAAGCTAATAGAAAATTTATAATTAGGACCAGGGACATGGGCCGGCCCGGCCCATGAAGGTCTCTAGTAGGATTAAAAAAGAGGAAAGATTTAGTGTTGTTAATCGGCTTAGCCGAGTCGGCTCGAACAGAGCTCACCCAAATTTTGGGTCGTTTTTTTCGACTTCGACCCGAGTTCAAGCCGAAAAAAACGACTTCGACCCAAAATATGGGTGGTTTTTTTCGACTCCGACCCAAGTCCAAGCTGAAAAAAACGACCTCGACCCAAAATATGGGTCGTTTTTTACGACTCCGACTCAAAATTTGGGTTGTATTTTTCGACTCAAACTTGAAATTTGGGTCGTATTTTTCGACTCAAACTTGAAGTTTGGGTCGTATTTTTCGACTCAAACTTGAAGTTTAGATCGTATTTTTCGACTCCAACTCAAAGTTTGGGTCGTTTTTCTGATTCAGACTCAAACATCGGGTCGTTTCATTCAATCAGACCCAAAATATGGATCTTTTTTTTTAAAGACGACTTAAAGTTAGGGTTGCTTTTTTTCACCCCTAACCCAATATCTACATCATTTTTTTCGACCAAAAGTCAAATAAAATTTAGTATATATTAATATTATAAGCGGGAAAGTTACTTAAAGCTTCTTTAAATTATAATGCTCTGATTAACTATTCATCATAGTTATATTTTAAAATTTTTAAGTGAAGATGTACCATAGAAAAGTGCCATTTGTCATGATGGTTATTTTTGAACTTTTTTAAATGAAATAGACAAAAATATATATTGTAGACATGTTAAATCAAAATTTCAGTGATGATGTACCATAGATAAGTGGTAATTGTCATATTCGCTATTTTTGAACTTTTTTGAGTTTTTTTAAAGCAAATTGCTAAAAATATATATTCTAAACATGTTAAATTAAAAATTCAGTGAGGATGTATCATAGATAGGTGACAATTGTCATAATCGCTATTTTTGAACTTTTTTTTTAAAGGAAATATCTAAAAATATATATTCTAAACATGTTAAATTAAAAATTCATTGGGGATATATCATAGATAGGTGACAATTGTCATAATCGCTATTTTTGAACTTTTTCAAATTTTTTTAAAGGAAATAGCTAAAAATATATATTCTAAACATGTTAAATTAAAAATTCAGTGAGGATGTATCATAGATAGGTGACAATTGTCATAATCGCTATTTTTTAACTTTTTTGAGTTTTTTTAAAGCAAATTGCTAAAAATATATATTCTAAACATGTTAAATTAAAAATTCAGTGAGGATGTATCATAGATAGGTGACAATTGTCATAATCGTTATTTTTGAACTTTTTCAAATTTTTTTAAAGGAAATAGCTAAAAATATATATTCTAAACATGTTAAATTAAAAATTCAGTGAGGATGTATCATATATAGGTGACAATTGTCATAATCGCTATTTTTGAACTTTTTCAAATTTTTTTAAAGGAAATATCTAAAAATATATATTCTAAACATGTTAAATTAAAAATTCAGTGATCTATGGTACATCATCACTGAAATTTTGATATAACATGTCTACAATATATATTTTTATCTATTTCATTTAAAAAAGTTCAAAAATAACCATCATGACAAATGCCACTTTTCTATGGTACATCTTCATTTAAAAATATAACTATGATGAATAGTTAATCAGAGCATTATAATTTAAAGAAGCTTTAAGTTACTTTCCCGCCTATAATATTAATATATACTAAATGTTATTTGACTTTTGGTCGAATAAAATAGTTCAAAAATAGCGATTATAACAATTGTCACCTATCTATGATACATCCTCACTGAATTTTTAATTTAACATGTTTAGAATATATATTTTTAGATATTTCCTTTAAAAAAATTTGAAAAAGTTCAAAAATAGCGATTATGACAATTGTCACCTATCTATGATACATCCTCACTGAATTTTTAATTTAACATGTTTAGAATATATATTTTTAGCTATTTCCTTTAAAAAAATTTGAAAAAGTTCAAAAATAGCGATTATGACAATTGTCAACTATCTATGATACATCCTCACTGAATTTTTAATTTAACATGTTTAGAATATATATTTTTAGATATTTCCTTTAAAAAAATTTGAAAAAGTTTAAAAATAGCGATTATGACAATTGTCACCTATCTATGATACATCCTCACTGAATATTTAATTTAACATGTTTAGAATATATTTTTTTAGATATTTCCTTTAAAAATATTAGAAAAAGTTCAAAAATAGCGATTATGACAATTGTCACCTATCTATGATACATTCTCACTGAATTTTTAATTTAACATGTTTAGAATATATATTTTTAGATATTTCCTTTAAAAAAATTTGAAAAAGTTCAAAAATAGCGATTATGACAATTGTCACCTATCTATGATACATCCTCATTGAATTTTTAATTTAACATGTTTAGAATATATATTTTTAGCTATTTCCTTTAAAAAAATTTGAAAAAGTTCAAAAATACCGATTATGACAATTGTCACCTATCTATGATACATCCTCACTGAATTTTTAATTTAACATGTTTAGAATATATATTTTTAGCTATTTCCTTTAAAAAAATTTGAAAAAGTTCAAAAATAGCGATTATGACAATTGTCACCTATCTATGATACATCTCTACGAATTTTTAATTTAACATTTTAGAATATATATTTTTAGATATTTCCTTTAAAAAAATTTGAAAAAGTTCAAAAATAGCGATTATGACAATCGTCACCTATCTATGATACATCCTCATTGAATTTTTAATTTAACATGTTAGAATATATATTTTTAGCAATTTGCTTTAAAAAAACTCAAAAAAGTTCAAAAATAGCGATTATGACAATTACCACTTATCTATGGTACATCATCACTGAAATTTTGATTTAACATGTCTACAATATCTATTTTTATCTATTTCATTTAAAAAAGTTCAAAAATAACCATCATGACAAATGGCACTTTTCTATGGTACGTCTTCACTTACAAATTTTAAAATATAACTATGATGAATTGTTAATCAGAGCATTATAATTTAAAGAAGCTTTAAGTAACTTTCCCGCCTATAATATTAATATATACTAAATGTTATTTGACTTTTGGTCGAAAAAAATGATCTAGATATTGGGTTAGGGGTGAAAAAAAGCAACCCTAACTTTAAGTCGTCTTTAAAAAAAAAGATCCATATTTTGGGTCGGATTGAATGAAACGACCCGATGTTTGAGTCTGAGTCAGAAAAACGACCCAAACTTTGAGTTGGAGTTGAAAAATACGATCTAAACTTCAAGTTTGAGTCGAAAAATACGATCTAAACTTCAAGTTTGAGTCGAAAAATACGATCTAAACTTCAAGTTTGAGTCGAAAATACGACCCAAATTTCAAGTTTGAGTCGAAAAATACAACCCAAATTTTGAGTCGGAGTCGTAAAAAACGACCCATATTTTGGGTCGAGGTCGTTTTTTTCAGCTTGGACTTGGGTCGGAGTCGAAAAAAACGACCCATATTTTGGGTCGAAGTCGTTTTTTCGGCTTGAACTCGGGTCGAAGTCGAAAAAAACGACCCAAACATTGAGTCGGGGTCGAATAAAACGACCCGAGCTTTGGGTCGGGGTCGCGACTCGCGGCGTTTTAACAACACTAGAAAGAATTGTTAAAAGATGGAGTAGAAAAGTGAAGAAAAATAACAGGAAAAATTAATAAATTATTTTTAAAAATACAAAAATGAATTATCAAAAATGAGAAGAAAAATATATTGAGAAAAGATATGAAAAATAAGGATTGAAAATGACTTAAAGAAATCGCAAAAAGTTAGAAATAAAATCAGAAGGAATAATAAAAAAATATATTTAAAAAAATTACGATTTTCCTTTTTTGAATAAATTTCCTTTTTTGATTGTCACTTTTCCTTTCCTTTTGGGAAATTTTCCTTTTTTGATTGGCACTTTTCTTATTTTGATTGTCACTTTTCCTTTCCTTTTGGGAAATTTTCCTTTTTTGATTGGCACTTTTCTTATTTTGATTGGATTTTTTCCTTTTTTGTTTGACACTTTTCTTTTTTTGATTGAACTTTTTCCTTTTTTACACTTTTTCTTTTTTGATCTGACTTTTACCTAAGCCTTTGGGACTTTACCTTTATTGATAGGACCTTTTAATTTTTTAATTAAACCTTTTCCTTTTTTGATCGGACCTTTTCCTTTTATGATTGGCACTTTTCCTTTTTTGATTGGCATTTTCCTTTTTGAATGGGAAATCTTGTATATACTATATACTTGGTTTATAATGATATGTATTGTTTTTATTTAAAAAATCTTTGATCTAAATAGTTATTTTTTCTATTCGGTTTAGAGAAAGCTATATAGACTGGTAAACAAAATTCTATTTAGAAATAAGAATAGTCAAAATACAGCCTTTGGGTGTTTTTAAAATAGAACTAACCCAGTTATTTATTTCAAAAAGGAATTGACTCATTCACAATTTCTTCTGTCTAAAAAGAAGGTGAAATCAAAATCTTCCAGTTTATTAATTTTATTTTTATATCAAATCTAACTATATTACACATTTTTGGAAGTTTTAATATTTTGAATCAAAAATTTAGTTGACAATTAAATTTAAAATAGGAAATTTCGACTCCAGTTATTTATAAAGCGAAAACGGTTTTTTTTTAAAATATTTGAATAGTCATAAAAGGTTACCCTACCATTAATGATAGATGTAGAGGTTAATAGAAATAAATAACAAAAACAGAGTAAATAAAACTACATATATTAATATTAAGATACACTCTTAAATGTATTTTTGGCTATTGCTGTTGATAATCTTGCAAATGCTCAAGAACTAACTGCTGCTGAAGAGGCTGCTACCATTGCTGAAAATGAAAAGGTACATAAAATTTAAATAAAGCCATGAGATAAAAAAAATATATAATTATATCCTTTTTGTTTAAATTTGATCATAAGAAAAATGCCGAAATTGAAATCGAAGCCAACAACAACAAAATGAATGAGTATTCACAATACATTTCCAGTTTTCCAACGCTATATTCATATGACGAAAAACAGACTAACAATATTTCTAAGTATATTTTCACGATGCTTATTAATTTATCATCATGCAACCATAAAACAATCTTTGAGTGATCAATTTTTAAGATGAATGAATAATAGAGTATACCAGATTCTCGAAAATGTTTATAATAAAATATGTTTGACATATATAATAAAATTGTTTTTTTAATTATTATTTTACAGGTAGGCTAATCGCAGATAAGGCATTTTGTAACCAATTTTTTATCTCCATATTAATTTATACGAATCAATAACTTTTAAGGGTTAATAATATAATTATTAATATCTAATTAAAATTTTATCGAATTGATACCTTCATTGGTTTAAGCCGAACTTGAATCGTGAATTCAGTTAAGCCTATTTTCACTGTGAACCGAAGACCATTGCAAATTTATCAACCAATTATTAACTCAAAAAAAATTTGTGCTTGGTTTGGGTTCAAATGAATAATTAACTCATATGTCACTTCCTGAATAAAATGAATACAATAAATTTAGATTTTTGATAAGGTTATGTTCAAAACTTAAAACAAAGGTCGTATAAAAAACAATTAACGATTATAAAAATAAATGCTATATATAAATAAATTTTGAAAAACAAACAACTGAATAAAAAATACAATTTAATTTAATATAAACAATTAAGATATCGACTTACTTGCATTGCTAAAAGTTATTATAAAAATAAATAAGCTTTTTTTTATCTAAAAAAGAAAAAATATACAAAACATTTCTAGACAATTTTAAAAATCTAACATACAATTTCCTTAAAAAATATAAAAGTAGCAAAAGTTATCAAACTTTTGAAAAAAAAATTCATTAAACATAGCCTAATAAAAACTTTTTTTTAAAATTAACCTAAAAAAATATCATTTACTCTAATACTACTCCAAACCAATTTCCTTAACATGAGAACCCAAATCAAACTTTCCGAAACCATATAAAATTCAAATTGGGTTCAAACCACTATGTAATACATCAATCTTATTATTATTTATTAGCCATAGAGATAAAGATCTCATGATAAGCATGTATCAAAACTCAAATCATTTAATGTCACCAAACAAGGTTATAGAAATCGACAATGGCAATCATGAAAGTAAAATTTACTCAATTTTTAAATTTTCCAGATGAGATTACTAGATGACTAATTTTAGAAATAATATAGACTGAACTAATAAATTTACAAAAGCCCTAATCAAAATTTAGTTTAGTTGACAATAGTTTATTGTTTATATTATGATAATGTAGTAATGTAATGCCATTTATTAAAGGGTAATGATATGCAATGCTTAGCGAATTATAAAAATTCATGTTGTTTTTCCTTAAATTTTATTGGAGGTTTTTACGCTCATCTATTGCAGGTTCTTGGGTTATATTAGATTTTTTAAAATAAGTTTGGTTTTTCATATATTTTCTCTTAAAATAATTTGTTTCTGAAAATTTTGAATTAAATAGTCATTATTTTAAAAAAAGTTAACTTCTTTTTTTTCAAACTTATAGTGTAATATTGCATTATTTTGGGCTGGGGGGGGGGGTAGGTAGAAGTTTTCATTAGCTAAATTGATATTTAAAGAATTGCTATATATGAAACCACACAGTGGTCACTAGGGGGTGGGAGGGCGCGCAGGGGCTCGAGCCCCCTGAAAAATTTAAATATCCCCCTTAAGCAAAAAATTTTTTTTTAATGGCTCCTTAATATCCTCTTGAACTAAAAATAAATTTTTTTGATTGCCCCCCTATATAATTTCTTTTATAATTCTATTAAGTTATATATAGATTTAATTTTATTATTTAAAAATTAATAAGACCATCTAAAATTTTATTATATGAATACTATTTTAATTATTGAATTAGATTAATACATTATAAATTATATTTTCACTATGTTAACTTGCAATTAAATTCTGTGTTAAAAATAGAATATAAATATCACTCACTAAATATTAATTTAGTATTAACAGTTGAAGCTTAATTGATTTTTATTATTTTAATTATTATATAACCCTGATTAAATTAATATAATCATTTATTAATTGAAAATTAACAAATTTAATATTGTAATTAGCCGAGTTCAAAATCACTAATATTATTAATTTTTAAATTTAATTACCATGCCTCTTCCTAAAAACATTTTCAAGGTCTAAATAAATATAAGAGATTTCTTTTTAAAAAGTAAGTAGACATATAGTTTATAATCCTCTATTATATATAATTGATTATAAAAAGTAAGTAGACATATAGTTTATAATCCTCTATTATAAATAATTGATTATAAAATATTAGGTAAAATGCCACTTCAGACGTATTTGACAGTTATATAATATATAACAGTGATAGTTTAATAAATTTTACTACTAAATCCTTTTGATAATGAATATAACAATTTGCATTCAATTCATTAACGCCATCTATTTATTAAAATATATTATTAAAATATAAACATCTTATTATTCATACCACAATGGATATAATAAATTAGATATCTTTTCTTCTCTTTTTTACGTGTTTTTAGGAAAGCTATTTTTTTCTTCCTTGATAAAAAGTTTTGAGTTAGATTTTTAATACGAATATATTTTCGATATTATTAACTACTATTATTTTAAGATATAATATACCAACTAAAGGTGTTTGCAAAAATAATATATAAAATCTTAATTGCTTCCATCATATTACCCTGTTTCTTATTTTATAGTTACAAAATGTTTCATTTTTAATATGGCATCCTTGCCATGTAAATCACTCAAGGCTTCAATATATTTGCATGATTTCTTCTAATTATTTTTAGTGTTTTAGTTTTATCAATTTATCTAACATAATAAATTCTTATATGAGTTAACATTGTGGGTGTCATATTAAATTAAATTAAATTAAATTAAATTAAATTAAGTTAAATTAAATTAAATTAAATTAAATTTAAAATTAAATTAAAATTATAATTAAAATTAAAATTAAAATTAAAATTAAATTAAATTATTTAATAAAAAATTGAAAATTTGTTTAAATCGATTATTGGAGATAATCAAGGTTGTCAGACCTCCCGATTTAGACTCTTGATTTCCCCAAAATATTCTAGGTCCTGAAATTAAAAAACACTTTAGAGGATTTCAAGGAAATCATACCTCATCTTTATGTATCAAATAACAGAAATACTAAAACATTCCCATAATTCTCCCCTATTTTAATAAAGAAAGAAGGGTTTCAAATAAAGTTCGAAAAAAAATTTCATCAAACAGTTGAAAATTCTAATCTTTCAATTTCAAATGTTTTCTGTTGAAAACACGAGTGTGTTGGAATTAAACATATTATCTTTTTTGGTAGCCGGTTTCATATAATTTATAAAGAAAATGGATATAGTTGATATGAAATGTTATGCCGAATTCAGCAGATTTACAGATATAGTACCCATTTAAAAGAAAATTATATATTCTCTAGATATCAAATTTTCAGAACTTCCACTGAGTTTTGCAACTAGATGGCCATAATTGATTCCGGCTCTTGAAAAAGTTTATAAAAATTTAGCTGATAAATCCTATTTTTATCCTCAAAAAATCCCAATTCAATATTAAAATAATTTTTGAAAAATGGGAGAGGCTTAATTATTTTTAAAAAAGACATTATAACAGAAATGTTTTTAATTAATAATATATATATTAGTATAAACTTTAAGAGCTCAAGTTATTAGTATCTTTTATAGCTCGGTTAAAAGAACCTATAAAATGTGATGATCATGATAAAATTCTATCATTTCAAAATATAGCTAATAAAACAATAGTTTCGATTTAGAAAAAAACAAATTTATAAACAATAAATGGGAAGATCTAAAAGTATTATGACGACGTTTGATAATAAATTTAAGTTTGAAGTTGAATATAAACAAATTTGAAAAATTGTAAAAGATTTCAAAAGAAAACTTTTAATTAATTGCATAAAATCTTCTAAAATATATGAATGAGAATAAAAATAAATAAGTGATTTTTTCAATATTTTTTGTGTATAATATTTTTTAAAAAAATAATTTTTTTGAATTATGGTCAAATTCTCCCCCTTTTTGTTTGAATAAATCTGGCCCTCTTGGAGATGACTTCAAATGAATTAATTATTGTTCAGTTGTTACCTTATATGAGTTCCATTCTTTTAAATATTCTTGTTTTCAATAACATATATGGAAAACGAGATATCAAATTGAAATTGCAAACAAAAAATTTTATTATTTGTACATTTTAAATTTAATTCAACAATATTATAATTTTATATAAATTTAAATTTTTCAGATGCAATTCTCGACGAGTCTTTTGACGATGGGAAGAAAAAATTGATACCCTTTACTTCCTTTTTTATACTTAAACCGACAAATTTTATCCGCCGTGGAGCCCATTTTATCGTTAACTTGAAATATTTTGACCTATTTATTATGTTAGGTAATTCATATATTCTAATTTTATAAATAATCTGATCTTTTACTAAAATATGTTCTCTTTGTGCTCCTTACATAAGAACAAAGCAGAAATTTATTATATTGAAAAATTATTTTTCTTTAATAACTGGTATCTCTCATGAAATTTATTGATTAAAAGAATGTATGATAATTTAAGGGTAGGTAAGTGGCATAACAGGCCTTGATTTTAAAAGTGGCTATTAATTTTATTGAAAAGATTTAATATAGTATATAGCCCAGTTTTTAATCTAAAATAAAATTAAGAACTTTTTTTGTAACCGTTTTTGAACTAATTGAGTTTATGTAGTCATAGTATATTAATTGGCCGTATTTTTTTTAAGAATTTAAATAAAGATATTAAATATTACAAGATAAAATATGTATATAAGAAGCTAAATTTAAAATACTATAATATAAATAGTTTAACCTAATACAAATTTAATTTAAATTCACACTCATCTAATAATAATATTTTATAAATTGGAATCTTATCATTTGCAGGTTAAAGATGCTTATTAACCAGATATAATGATAATATATTTATGTGTAATAACCTGACCATACAATCCTATTTATTATTATTAAATGCTTTTATAAGTACATAAGTTCTAATTATTTGTGACAAAGCATAACTAGATCAGAAAGTTAAAGTGATGGCCAGTCTACACTTATGGCGATTTAATACTTCTTTCCAATATATAATATTTGAATGTTCCTCACAATTAGTTTTGAACAGTGGCCTTTATCAATCTCCGGGTTTGGGCTTACTCCATGAAAGAGCTAACCGAGTTTTATCCATAATATCATCAAAGTTTTACCCTAAGGAACCCTCGATCTTGTGAAAAGTTTTCAAAAAAATAACTCGGGCTTCAAGAGTTATCAGATTCTATAGGCACATGCTTTATAATTGAGCCATATTTGCCTAATTAATCACTATATGGCCAAGAGTGGATAAAGAAATGAATGTTAAGATTAAGAATGTGAACACAATAAATAAATCTAAGTTTAAAAATCATATAATAAAATTATCCTTTTTTCAAAAATTTACAAAATTCAAATATCATTTTCACTATTTATAAGTTATATGCGGAAGTAGTATTACTTTAGCAGCTGAAGATCCTGTCAACGAAAAATCCCATAGAAACAAAGTTTTAAATTATTTCGATTACGTATTTACTGGAGTTTTCACGATCGAAATGCTTTTAAAAGTATTATGATTTTATAATTATTATATAATTTTACTATAAAATTTAGATGATAAATCAGGGTTTACTACTGCATCCAGGTTCTTATTTCAGAGACTTGTGGAACGTTTTAGATGCAACCGTAGTTATATGCGCTTTGATTGGTTTCGTATTTGCGTAATTTTTTAATGAATTATACTTTTATTTAATGTCTGATATTTTAAGTTGTTTATAATCATAATATTTAATTTATTTATGAATTAATAATATTCTTCTTATTATTTTTAATGAATATAAATAAATCTCTGTAAATTAAAGATTTGCAAATCACGGCCCGGCCTGAAACCGACCCGACAAAGGGGTTTCGGGCAGGGCCCGGTCTATTTAAAAAAATTATTTTGGTTTAAGTTGGGTTGGGCCTAATATTATTTAAAAAATTTCGTGTCAGGTCGGGTCGGGCTTAAATTTTTAAGCATATCATTACATTTTGTCAAATAAATAGAAATATTTTAAAATTCTTGCAAAAAACAAGGCGCTAATATTTTTTTTTACAATAAAAAAAAATTAAATTTTTCTATATTTAAATAAATTTAGGCCGGGTCTGGCGGTCAAATAATTTTTATTTTGGGTCGTTGGGGACAAATAGAAAAAAAATTTATTTGGGATCGGGCCTTTTTGTTTAAAGGTTTTTTAAATTTCGGGCCGAGTCGGGCTTGGAAAATGGCCCGATGCAACTATACTGTAAATACAATATACATATTTATAAAATAGCGATAGTGAAGGGGCAGCCAAAAATTTGAACACAATAAAATCCTTGCGAGTTCTCCGAGTATTACGACCATTGAAAACTATAAATAGGGTTCCAAAATTAAAAGTAAATTTTATCAGCAATAGATCTAATTATATACTAATTAATATTTTATTTATAAATAATATAGGCAGTATTCGAATGCGTAGTAAATTCTTTAAAAAATGTCTTTAACATAATGATAGTCTATATGCTTTTTCAATTTATATTTGCCGTCATCGCTGTCCAACTATTTAGCGGGAAATTTTATTATTGCACAGATTTTTCCAAAAAGTTGAAAAATAGTTGTAGGTTAAATATTATACATGATATATTATGTTTTTTAAAATTTGAATCTTTATAATTTTTTATGCAATATATAACTATAATTTTTATTAAATGGCTCACTTTTCATTTGCATAATAATTATTATGCTAAATAACTTTATATAAATTTAATACTTATATTTTTAATCACATTACTTTCTTAATCTAAACTATTGTATTTTTTCTGCACAAAGGGGGGAATATTATGTGTACAAAGATGCCAAAATATTACCAGAGGTTCATTTGAGAGAATGGAAAAGACATAATTTTAATTATGACGATGTGCTGAGGGCTATGCTTACTTTATTCACCGTAACTACGGGAGAAGGATGGCCAAAGTATAAGATATACTGATTTTAAATTATATTGATTATAATTTATAATTGATAACTTAGTGACATTTAACCTTTAAAAGTGAGAATAATTGCTTTAACCAAATTTAGTCATTCTATGCTTAAAAATATTAAAAAATAGAAGATTCATAGTTAATAAAATATTATACTGAATAAAAAATAATATTTTGATTGTTCTATATTTAAAGCGTTTTACAAAATTCCATGGATGCCACTAAAAATGATCAGGGGCCTCAGCCAGGATACCGAATGGAAATGGCGATTTATTATATAGTATTTTTCATAGTATTTCCTTTCTTCTTTGTGAACATATTCGTTGCACTTATCATAATCACGTTTCAAGAGCAGGGAGAAAAAGAGTTGGAAGAAGGTGATTTAGATAAAAATCAGGTCATCATTTTAAACTTGAATATTATAAGAATTTTATTAAATTAATAAATAAATTGAAAAACTTAAATATTAATTGATTTACTTATTACCTTATTATATTTTTAGAAACAATGCTTAGACTTTGCCATAAATGCCAAGCCTATAGAAAGATACATGCCCATAAACAAAGAAACTTATCAATACAAAGTTTGGAAGTTGGTAGTTTCGATATGGTTTGAGTATTTTATCATGATTTTAATAGCACTCAACACTATAATTTTGATGATGAAAGTAATTATGAGTTTTAACCATATTCCCTAAACTTAAAAAAAATATAGCACGCTAACCAGAGCTTCAAGTTTACACTCACTTTGCATTATCTAAACAGTGCCTTTACAGTATTATTTACCATAGAGTGTATATTGAAGATAACTGCTTTTGGAATCAAGGTTATATTTATATTTAACTACTTGGATTCGTCTATAAGATCCTATTATATATAGGAGAACAGGGTTAGATAGTAACCGTGGTAAAAAGATAACTACTTATAACTTTTCAACCTTTTAAAACTAAAGAAATTAGCATAAAAGTGTTTTTGAATATAAATTTTCCATCATATGCTCAATTTTCAGACAATCAACATTTAGCGCCAATAATATTTTTAATTTAGATATAAAAAAAAAGGGTATCATTGGCTTTAAGAAATATTAGTGACCTATTCAAAATTTATATATAAGTTTTTTGATGACTAACTATAAATTGATTTATAATTTATAGATGCCGGTGTATGTTAGACTAGTTACCCATGAAAGAATTTTCATTGGCATTTTTAAGCATTCTCAAGATACTAAATTTCTATAAAGGAAATTGAGTTAGTGATCTACATCGGGCCTAATTTTTCAAGCCCTGCCCGGCCCGAAATTTTTTTTAAAAAAGTTTTGCCGACCCGAACCCGAAATTTTTTTAAAAAGTTTTGCCGGCCCGGCCCGAACCCGAAATTTGTTTTAAAAAAATTTATCGTCCTGGTCAGGCCCGAATTTATTTAAATATAGAAATTAATATAATTACTTAAAATAAAAGACATATGTTATATAGCGTTTAGTTTCAATAAATTAAATCAAAAATTTTTATTTTACATAAAAAATTCAATATAAAATTGATAAATTTAGATATATTTAATAAAATTTCCAAGGTCCGACCCGACCCGGCCCAAAATTTTTTTAAAAATATTAAGCCCGGCCAGGCTCGAGCGATTATTTAAAATAGCCCGAAGCCAATTCGGGCCTGGCTGGGTACGGGCCGGGCCAAACTTTGCAGATCTCTAAATTGAGTATTACAATAAAATAAAACCAAAAAAGACATTAATTGCTAATTTGCGATAACAAAATGATAGGTATGCGTTGAGAAATTTTGAGACAATTGTTTGATAAATTTTTGATGATGAATTGTTTTGCTTAAAAAAAATTTTCAGTCTATAGGTTTCCAATAACATTTATATTAAGCTAACAAATAAAAATAAAATTCTCTTTCAATAAAGGGAATAACCTGCTCTCTGCAAATTGTAATTATTTATCAAATGCAAATATGGATACATATTTATTTTATAGTATATAAATCGCTAGATAGGATAATTATTTTAATTTAACATATTTTAAATATAATTTTTTAAAATATATTAAAGTATAAAATATGTACCTTATACAATAACCAGACAATCTCTGAGTTTAATAATTGTTCAAAATTTAGGTCAAGTAAACCTACTGAAACTTGTCTACTCCCTGCCACATAGTACCGACATCATTCCATGATTCATATTCATGAGAAAAATATTGAAAATAACTGAGTACCGGGTATTCATAATAAAAAAACAGGTCGTATTTTCTATTAGACAACAAACTTGAAGTGTGTAGAACACATAAAATTATCTAAGACAGAATGGGGAAATAAATCCGCTTACAATGATTTCGTCTTAATGGTAGATGAAAAATGCAGAACTCGAGAATTAATATCTTTGAAATAAATACTATAGAATACATGCACCCAGCAATGACTCTAAGTCAAAGATCCTCCATAGCACTTCCACTCTAGAAGTCCCCCAAAAAGCTTAAAACCCAAAATCGTTCCTTATGCGACATCCATACGAATCTCTAATAAAATTTTTAAACTTTAATATCGGCTCTTCCAGGAATATAACTCCCCCCTCCCTCCCGCCTAAATTAACAATCGATTCTAAGATTCAGAACTAAATTTATTCGTTTTCAATATAAAAGAAAAAAAGGACAAAAAGGGAATAAGTGTTATATATTTAAATGAACTCTTTCAATATTTAAAGACATAACTTATTTTACTAAAATATCTACTTATTAAAATCGTTATCGCTTATCAAAAGCATATTTAGATATATACAAGCAGTCATTTCGCGTATTACAAATATATATATCAAGAATGATATAAAAGTTTATTATCAAATAGTCTAAAATTTATTGGATGTGTAAAGACAATATGCGTATTGAATGATTACGCAAATTGACTTTAACATACACTATATACTAAATATTTTTATTTTTTTATATTCTAAGTAAACATCTTTATTTCTTCTAAATAATGTTCATGATCCTCTAACCCCGGTCTATCTTAGAGGCAAAATCATAAAATAAATATAGTAGTTTGTTCAAAATAGTTAATTAAATCCTTTCGAGTAAGATAATTTTATTTTGTTATTATCGAATAATCCATATGCGCATATGTGAAAAGTTTAATTTTAGATATTTAAAGCATAGCTAAGTGACTTTGGTGGGAGAAATATGACCTATCTAAAAGCAATAATAAAAGAATTTTATTAATAGATATATTTATTTCAAATAATTATTTTACTTGAACCCATTATATTTCAGAACTATTTTAAAGATGCTTGGAATGTGTTTGATTTCATAACTGTAGTTGGAAGTATAACAGATGTAATGGTTACCGAGATTAAGGTATTTTAAAAATAAAAATTTTTGATATTTATTTCATCGATAAGTGTGATTTTTTTAAAAATGATTAACTTGTTATGGCAGTGTTTTATTGTGATAAAGCTTATATGATTCCATACAAGATATTTATAAATTACTTCTATAAAAATATAAAATTGGTACCAAAAATTTTAGAATGAGCATGTATAACGCCAGAAATAGCATATAGCAACTTACTAAAATAAATAAAATTTTAAAAATAAATTATGCCAATTTTTAATATTAACTAACCTTGAAGCTAATATGTGTTTTGAGGGAATGAGTTAATTTAGGTCAAAATTCCTAAATCACTAGAGTCGAAATATTTTGTTGCATCTCAATTCAGATCTATATACCATTAGAAAAACACTTTTTTTGGTTTAGAATTATAAAGATTTCAAAATGCTACACTATTTTTGATTAATTCGATATTTATTTATTTTTTGAGGATAAGGTAAAAAAGTAAATCCATGTAATTTAATATCATCGTGCAAAAATAAATATAATCTATAACAATTAAAATTATATATTGATATCTATAAATATCCATATTTGTATGATTGGGTAGCCTATGATTTAAGTGCATGACATTTTAAATAAATAATAAACGATTATATTGAAATACTTTCCCTTCCTATATTAAAGCTCACAACTTTGAGGTCCTTTATTATGAATTTCCCAAGGACCATTCACTCCCCAACTTATCGCAGCTTTAGAGAATTCACAATTATAATTAAAAATTTTGTTCTGTAGTTATTTAGAAAAAAAGTATCATAATTTTCACAATTAGTAGTCTTGATCTTATTAACAATATTATATAAAGATTGGTTATAACGGATAAAAATCTTCGGTAATAGTAGGAATTGATATTTTATGTGGAAAAGATTAAGGATATAAAATATTTTTCAAGGGAGCCTCCGATGGTTGCTAACTCATAAGCCTAAGCCAGTCATCTACCGACAAAATATTAAATCTAGAATATTTAAGATATTGAGTAGTTATGATATAACGGCTTATTATTTTGTTAACCGGCAAATGTCTTAAAATCAACCTTAGCTATTACTATTAGAATAACTGTCATGTCACAGTCTTTGAAATACATCTACAAACTTATGTGTTAAAAAAAATGAAATCTTTAAAACTTGTTTAAATTGATAGTTGAATAGATATCAACGTGAAAACTATTTTGTGTTGGAGTATTGTACAGGAATCCTTCTACTTTATGATATAATATTTTTTTTGTTTAAAGTTATGTAAACTAATCAAAATATAATTGTGAGGATAATTTATATTAATGGAAGAAAAAAATTAAATTTTTTACAATTTTTAAAAATTATTCAATATGTATTTATTTATATGTTTCCAATCAGAAAACTAAAACGTTTATTTCCTCAAGTAAATTAAATTTAAAATATATCAAAGCAATTATCAGAGTCAAAATCAACTTTGCCCATTTCACACTTTTTTTAGAAGTCTTAATTTTAAACTAGCAATAATCAAATGTAATTGATAATTTATTTGAGGTAGAAGAAAACATAACGAATTGTAAATCACTGAAAAAATATTTTACTTGTTTTAATTTCACATAACTAGCCACTATATCTAATTTTAGGAAGGAGTATAAAATAAATGCCTCCACCCTGGTGAATAATTTTATCCCCAAACAAATAGCTCAATAAATTAATGATAATAAATTACTTATAATTTTTATTTTTTCAATTTAAGTCTTTCACTCTAATACAAACCAATTTTATTAATCTGGGATTCTTGAGATTGTTTCGAGCTGCTCGCCTCATAAAATTACTGAGACAAGGTTATACAATCAGGATGTTGCTATGGACATTTATCCAGTCTTTTAAGGTAACTATTTTTAAAATCTATTATATTTTATAAATTATTTTTTTTAATAGGCTTTGCCATATGTGTGTCTTCTCATTGGTATGCTGTTTTTTATATACGCAATCATAGGAATGCAGGTTTAATCATTTAGTTATACTATAATTAGCGAAAGGGGGTTAAGGTGGGTGACCACCTTTAATATAATGTTAAATGCACAGAATCATCTATTTTATATATAGAATTGGTCCACTTCTACTGAAAGACTAATACCCTTAAAAATTCATTTTTACATATATTCATTCATTTTCTAAACTTAAAAATTGTATATATTATCTAAAATTCCTATAATTAGATATTTGGAAACATCGAATTAAAGGAAGATACCGAAATAAATCGACATAACAACTTTAGGACATTTATTCAAGCTTTGATGTTATTATTTAGGTTAAACTTATTTATTCTCATTGCATCCTAGCTTTACATAAAAAGGAGGGAAAAGGCCCTTTTAGGATCAGTCAAAAAATCTAGGGGTTTTTATTCACACCTTATAAACAAGTTTAATAGTTTTTATTCGAAAATTATCATAAAATTATACAATATGGGGTTTCATCCCTTTAAATGTGAAATTGCTTGAATACGTCATAAAATATTATGTAAGTATAGATATTTCATTTATCGATATTATTTAAATACTGATATAATCATATAACATCAACTCCCTATTTCTATTAGATTCCATATTGCTTGATGTAGACTAGGGCTAGGCTGAATCTATGTTCAGAGGAAAATGGCGTGATATCGCGCTCCATATTTACGTAAGATACCCAAATTAGGCCAATACATCACTATGGGAGTTATAGCGCTATAAATTCAATTAGGCCTATACTAAAATTTTTTGAATCGTTTAAGCATAAATTGATTTAATATAATGTTGTTAATAATGTATCAAATTTTATTCAAATATTTTATGTCCCTGCCTGGCTATTCTACCATACTCGATTTGATCTTGGTGGGCGAGTGAAATCTTTTATCCAAATAAATTCGTGGAATTCCTTTATTAAGCACTTTTTATCCAAGTCAACCCTAAATGTCTGTTTATTATTAGCCCTAAATAATGCAAGTTTTACTGCTTCCACCATCAACTGTAAATATTCTTCCACTTCATCATATTTCGTTGAATTTAAATATAAGCATACCCTTTTCCTCGACTCTATAAATATTAGAGACCTGCAGAAGTACCATTTGCACCGACCGGTCCGGATTTTTTTTTTAAAAATTTTTTCAGATCTGGAATTTTTATTAAAAAAAATTTTTCAGCCCGGTCCAGGATAAAATTTTTTTTAGCCGACTTGGATAGCTCAGGCCGGGCCTGCAGGTCTCTGATAAATATTGAAGAAACCAAAGTTTTGAACATAACCCTAATTCCCAATATTTCCATCATGAAATAACATCACCGACTTGCATTGTACATCATAATATATTCAAAACGAGTTATTCCTCCAACATATAAAGAAAAGTCAAAATAATCTTATATTCATCCATATTTTATACTACCATATGCTTTCTAAACCGACTATATAGCTATTTCTGTTTTTTTAACTAGCCTACACATCACTTAACTAAATCCATTCATAATATTTTTCAATCAAATCTTCCCACATCTAGATTTGCCTTAAGAATTTTACTCCATTGTCATTTTTATAAATTGGTATAATCAACATTAGCAATTTTAAAATATTTTTAAAATCTGCAACCGATGACCTTAAACCTCTCTTTTGACTATTTCTACTATAATAATTTGCAATCTACAAACGATGATTTTTTCATAACACGGTTATCCTAATATTTTACATTTTATTTGATAAATGTATTATAGATGTGCCACGGGGGAAAGTTGGCAGTTGATAATGTTGTCTTGTATTGCACAACGACCATGCGATCCGCTATCTGGTAAAAGTAAGCCAGAATGTGGTCTCAATTTGGCTTTTGTTTACTTTTGCTCATTCATTTTCCTATGCTCATTCTTAGTATATTTATAATTTTTATAATATATTTTAATTTCATAATATATTTCACTTATATTTCAAGTAAGAAATTTAAATTTCTTATTTAAGTTTAGGATTATCGTAAAATACTTAAAATACGATAGAAAAAAATTAATTCTGCTATTCTCTTCTATGCAAACTTAATTTTACCTTAGTGCAAATCACATCTAACTACATGAAATAATTAAATAAAATATATTATCGTAGATTTATATCTTAAGCATGATGTCTTATTCATTTAATGCAGATGTTGAATTTATTCGTAGCGGTTATAATGGATAATTTTGACTATCTAACTCGCGACTCCTCTATATTGGGTCCTCATCATTTGGATGAATATATCAGAGTTTGGTCTGAGTATGATCCTGCTGCCACGTAATACATACATAATTTATTTTTAAATTCTCCTTTGAAGGGAAAGCTATATATTTACTAATATTTTATTATGGTAAATTAAATCTGAATTCAAGATATAGGTATTGTAGTCATGATGACTTACGAATTACAATTATTTTTACTTACATCTAATAATTAAATTTCTTTGAAATTCTTTAGAACAGACTTTATTTTCAGTTATACATTCTTTGCTAATTTAAACAAACCGTCGACGATTTATTTTTTAAAAATCTTTCGGTAAAAATTGGTTATTATATTTCATCATAATATCACTAAACACCTCAATGGGCGTACATCTAGAAATTCCTCAAGACATTTTTGCGACTAACTACAGAATTATATTTTCAATTCCATAGAAATATTTTCGGGTATCAACCAAAAAGTCAAGTCTATTAATAATATTCGCCATAATGGTAGTTTTCATATGCATTAAAAGTAAGTTAACTCACAGAAGATTTACCATCTACAACTATTTTCCAAACGATTGGGATTAATAATTTCTTGATGGGTCCCAATTATTTTAAATATTTTTGAAAAAATTTATGCCGTTAATAATGCTTTAAATTTGCATATATATAAAGCTTTCGATTCCAATATCGTTTTTGATTAAAACATTTTTTGCTATATATATAATAAAGAGAGTTAGATTATTCGGTATTAACGCATTCTTGCTAATCCAAAAATGCCTTCTAACTTGCCCACTATCTTGTTTTACCAATTTTTTTCAAATCTTCCAAGTTTTTAACTATTAACCTGGTTACTTTTTAGCCCACATCCATCCTTTTATATGATTCTTTTTAAAAAGTCGCAACTTATAAGTAAGATTCTTCGCCTCAAGATTATTACATGTAAATGTATAAATTGAAAATAGGGGCGGACTGGCGACGCCACGGCCTCGTGGGCATTTTTTTAAAGCGGCCTCATTTTTATGGGGGCTTCGCCCCCATACTTTCAATTTTGTTTTGCCCGGGCTTCGGCCGGGTTCCCTTAAATGGCTTCTATGAATTATATGATTTTTATAACTTCTTATTTTTGAAAATAGGTACAAACGATGTACATTTTTTTTTAAAAAAAAGAATAATGACACGATACTCATATATATTTTATTTCATAAAATTGCACATCTAAAATCATATTTATTGCACATATATTTTATATTAGATATACAAAGATAATGCACTATAAAATTAAATCATACATCACATGTTAATTATAAAATAATACATAATACTCAATATATAACAATTAATTTCACATAAAAAATTATTGCAATTATACAATATTGCACAGAAAATAAAATTGCTACCGCCGATCATATTGTAAATAGATATAAATAAGATTTAAATAAAAGAATTAATATAAATTTTTAAGTTAATAAATCTCTCATTAACTTTGAACCTTTGCGCAAATAAACAAGAATATCTTTTAGTTCAATCTGCGCTAAAAGTTCCCGTTCAACTGACATCATTAATGCTTCTAATTTTTCTTGTCCTATATTTGGTCTCAGCCTATTTTTTATAATTTTTAATTTACTAAATGTTCTCTCACAATTGACTTGCGTAAATGATAAAGTTAAAATGTATTCAATTAGTGTAAGCACTTGTATGCATATTGTATCTTTTAATAATTTCGTATACACATATTAAACACTTGTTACATCTATTATCACATTTTGAGTTATTATCATTTTGTAATATTTCATCTTCTTCATATGATTCCTCACTTGTACATATGATATCATTGTCCGTTTCATTTAATTCTTCCACTAAATCTTTGAATACACTGGCAAATGAACACAATTCGTTACGTAATTTAACACTCAATATATTTGCCAATTGTGCCAGTTTTTCTAAGGCCTTTTCAGAAATACCTTTACTATTTATATCCTCAAAATTCCTTGGATGCAAATATTGCACATTCAAAATAAGCTCTTTATTCGCAGAAAACCGTTCCAAGCTGTTTATAATTTGATCAATTATAGGACGAAATACTTCGACCCTATAAAGGTCAATCGATTCTTGAGGACGTTCATCTTGGCCTTCGTCACTTATATATTCTCTTCACTCGTCCTATTCGATTTTTTGGCAGAGCAGTTTGTACCCAGATACTCTCTGGGAGCTTTAAATATGAAAGTGTTCCATTTAAATTAGAAGCCATTTTTGTTATTTTGAATTGAAGTAATAGTTATAGATAACACAGAAGACTTGGCATCTTCTATCATTTTCCACGCTGATAAAATATCTAAATTCTTAGTTTGAAGATATAATACAATGGCCCCATTATTTCAAAAATTTCTAAATATATTATAGCAGTACTTAGAGTCTTAAATTTACATAAATTATCAATCAAAGACTGTGCTTCTGATGAGGGTTTTGCCTCAAATGATTTATTATCAATTATAAATAGTAAGGCACTTATCGTTATTGGAAGTAGGCTCTCTTTGCCATATATCCATCTAAGGGCTTCATGTGGCCACCACCTTGTCTCTCCTATTTTTTGCAGTCTTCTCAACTTATTTTGGCCAGATGAGTTATTCTGTTTCACCCAAGCATCCATCCTTTTATATGATTCACCAAAGAAAGTTGCTAGTCTGTTCAACAATCCAAATAAATTTTTGCCTTCATGGCATGAATCACATATACATAGATTTAATATGTGACTATAACACCAAATATACAAACTACTTGGAGCCTCTTGTCTAATAAGAGCTAGCAACCCAACTAATTCACCCCGCATATTTGCCGCACCATCAAATGATTCTCCAATTATATTTCTCATTTGAATTCCATGTTTAAATAAGCATTCACTCAAGATATCAAAAAATCCTTTTCCAGAAGAGTTTGTAACTTTTGTAAGTGCAAAAAGCCTTTCTGTTATTTTGCCATTATATATGTATCGTAGGCAAATAGTTGCTTGATCATAAACACTAATGTCTTGAGTACTATCCATTTGCAAACTAAAACGTTTGTTACCAATCTCCTTTTTTATTAAATTCCTGATCTGATCAAGAACAACATCTATAACTTTGTTAACAGTTGTTTTCGACAACAAGTTTATGAGAGAACCTCTTCCCTTTGATTTTGATTTTTCAGTGAGTTTAACTTTTCTTTTCTACGTTTGCTCTTTAAAATAGCCTTCTCTAAATGATCTCTTAATATTTGATAATTTTTTGATATAATACGAATCATTTCCAGGAAATTCCCATGATTCAAATTTTCATTTTCAAAGTGGCTAAGTGTTTCAGTAACATTTGATCCTCTATAGGGTAAGTTTTGTTTGCCTAAAAACTTTATTATTTCAAATATTTGTTTTATTATGTGGACATTGCTATAATGTCGATTTTTTTCATTTAATATTTTAATACTAATTGAATTATCAAATGACTTATTTTTTGATGATCTGAGGTAGGCCTCGACAGCACTAATATGTACTTTCATGTATTTTAACTACTGAATGCATATGACGAAAATTTGTTGAGCCTGTTGTAAAAGTGTTTTCACATACTGCAAATGCCAGGCAGATTGAGCAGTACACAGCTTTGGCTTTATTGCACATTAGTTCTATTGTAAACCATTTTATAGGTATTTTTTCATTCATTACCATTCGATAATATAAATAGGATGTTGCATTAAGAATGCAAGTTTTTGTGGTATAGTAGTTGTTAATTGCAGCTTAAAATTTTGATGTTTATGCATATCCAATTCTGATAATCCACTTTGTGAAATATCTAAAGGCATTATTGATTTAGTTGCTTCTGACAAGTGTGAGGATAATAAAGATGGAATTGCTGTAATTATAGATAATTTATTTTCAGGGTGTGTGAATGATTTATCTGAATGGTTGGTAATATAGTTATAGGTGGGTGTGGCAATGATTGAACTGATGCAATAATAAAAGAAGATGTTGCAGATAATGTAGTTGTTTCAGGTAGATGTGAATAGGAGGTAGTTGCTGATATTCCTAAAATAATAGATTTTTTAATATGAAGTACTAGTATTATAAATACTTGGTATTGATTTATCAAAGAAAGATAATTTAAGTTGTTTTGGATCAGCACCAGCTGCTTTGAGACAAGCAACATCTTTTTCTCTTAATTTTTCAGCTCCACCCTTAAATTTCCTTTTGGCATTTCTATGCATGATAATATAAAAATTTATTATTATTAATGTATAACTTAAGGCTAAAAAAAATATTACAAGATGTGAACTGGAAATTCAAATAATTTTATAAAAATCTGATGAACCAGCCAGTAATAAAAAAAACATTAATTACTATCTATGGGTTATGAAATATAAATAAGTTACTTTTGACTTTTTACATACATTTCAAAAAATAGCTATATAAATATTAAATTAGATTTGTTTGCAAATGATTAGTAAATTGTTGCAATCCAAATATTAGGTGAGATTTTAACAATCTGTGTTCGTTGAGTTAAGCTTATTTAGTAATAATATAATAAAATAACAATAAATTAATATTAAAAGAAACTTTAGAAAATCAAATTGATCAAAAATTTATTTATTAAAATTATTATTATACCTGGATTTTATTTAATTTCTTTTCTTGAAATAAGAACAATACAATAACAAAAGTTTGCTATATTATTTCTACAATAAATTAATGTATAAAAATATAATATAATAAATTAATTAAAACTTAATTTACACTCTACTCGTAGTCAAGCTCAAAAGGAAGCGATTCACTTCATTCGAAAAAAAACAAGAAAAAGCACGTGATAATGATGTATAGCGTCAAGCGACGTTATTAATATTTTATGAATTCAAATATAGTAAATTAAATGATAATAGAAAATATTATGGACATAATAATATTATTTTTTTTCTAATCGGCCTCTTTTTTTATATTTTCCTCCGATCGGCCTCAAAATCGACATTTCCTCGCGGCCTCGTGGGCAAAATGCCCACTGGGTCTTATGGCCAGTCCGCCCCTGATTGAGAATGTGGCTATATAACACCATATAAATATTATCTGATAACAATTGCATAATGTGAGCATGCAAACCAACAAATTCACTTCGCATCCTTGCTGCTCCATCAAACGATTCTTCAATTATATTCTTTATTTGCAATCATTCTTAAAAATTTATTTTATAAAATCTCTAAGGACCCCAGTTATATAATCTTGATGTCCTGTAGGATTTCCCACTAGGCTTACTGGTCACTTTACTCCTGAACTTGGCGATGCTTTAATACTATCAATATTTACAGGGCTTTCTATTCAGGAAAAGTCGCAATCAAAAAAGGAAAAGCGTCAAACAAAAAAGGAAAATGTCCAATCAAAAAAGGAAATGTGTCAATCAAATAGGGAAAATTCCCAAAAGGAAAGGAAAGTGGATAATCAAAATAGGAAAATGTCCAATCAAAAAAGGAAAATTTTCCTTCAAATGAGGAAATCGTTAATATAAATATTTTTTCTTGTCAATTTTTCCTAAATTCTCATTTTTTTATTATTCTTATTTTACTAACTTTTAGCGATTTCTTTAACTAATCTTTATTTTTCTTAGATTTTCTCAATTTATCTTTCTTCTCATTTTTAATAATTCCTTTTTGTCTTTTTAAAGATAATTTTTTAATTTTCAGTTATTTTTCTTCAATTCACTACTCCATTTATTACAGGGTTTATTATTAAAAAAGGAAAAGTCCAATCAAAAAGGAAAAGTGTCTAAAAGGAAAAGGTCCGATCAAAAAAAAGAAAAGGGTCAATCATAAGAGGAATAGGTTCAATAAAAAAAGGAAAAGTCCCAAAGACTTAGGAAAAGCTACAATCAAATTAGAAAAAGGATCAACCAAAAAAGAAAAAGTGTCAATCAAAAAGGAAAAGTATCAATCAAAAAGGAAAAGTCCCAAAAACTTAGGAAAATGTCCGATAAAAAAAGGAAAAGTGTCAAACAAAAAAGGAAAAGGTTTAATCAAAAAAGAAAAAAATCTCAGACAAAACAGGAAAATGTGTAATCAAAAAGGGAAAAGTGTCAATCAAAAAAGGAAGATTCCCATTCAAAAAAGGAAAATCGTTATTTTTTTAAATAATTTATAATTATGTTTTTTTATTTTCCTTCTTACTTTTTGCGATTTCTTTAAGTCATTTTTAATCTTTAATTTTCTTATTGTTTCTCAATTTATTTTTCTTCTCATTTTGGATAATTTATTTTTTTCTTTTCCCTGTTATTTTTCTTCACTTCTCTACTTCATTTTTTATGTCATTTTTTAACAATTCTTTCCTCTTTTTCCATCCTACATAACAATTTTTTGTAAACACGCCCATTAAGGGGGAAAGATTGATCTCCAGATGAATAGATCTTTTGATTAACAATCGATTGATATTTTTCCAAAATTCTTAAAGGGATCCCTTCAAATCACGTGATAATCCCGGATAGTTCTAACCCCTTTAAAAATTATGAAATATATACATCGTAATTGTAATGAAATACTTTCATATGCAAAAAATATTAATAAAAACATTTTATTGCAAAAGAGAAATAAAATTAAGTGAAATTTTAAAGATAAAAATATAAAAATAAAAAAATTGTTATGTAGGATAAAGAGGAAAGAATTGTTAAAAAATGAGAGGAAAAATGGAGTAGAGAAGTGAAGAAAAATGGCAGGGAAAATTATTAAATTACTTTTAAAAAGACAAAAAGGAATTATTAAGAATGAGAATAAAAATGGTTTAAAGAAATAGCAAAAGTTAGTAATAAAATAAGAAGGAAAAATATATAAAACTAAAAATTTAAGAAAAAATAGAAAAAAATTTATAATTTCCTACCTTCAGCCTCATCGTGGCGGAGGAGTGGCAACGTCTTTTGGCGGCAAATGGAGGTCTAAAAGGTTCCCTGTGATCTGGGTCTAGAATAGGATCACCGTCTCCTCGACGGGGTGTAAAAACCACTTAAAGAGGTTGATGTCAGGAAGGGCATCCGATTGTAAAAACCATGCTACAAAAATTTCCCTATGGTTACAACAAAGCATGGGCGGGGTACAGCCCAAAGTACCCCGTGGGCCTCCTCATCCGCCTACGACAAAAAGAAGGATGGGAAACCTGGTGGAACCACTATTCATGAAAATGAAACCTATGACGGCCATAAACGACCTAATAAAAAGTGGAGAAACCAGTTTACGGGTGATCGAGTTAGGGTCGCGACATGGAATGTTGGGAGTATGACGGGAAGAGCGGGAGAAGTCGTCGATGTATTGCACAGAAGACATATAGATGTGTGCTGCATACAGGAGACTAGATGGAAATGAAATGGGACCAGAATGATTGGCAAGACTAGCGAAAAGTATAAATTCTTTTGGCAAGGAGGTAATGATGGTAAGGCTGGAGTTGGGGTATTGGTTGCGGAGAAATTGGTAGACAAAGTAGTCGAAGTGAGAAGGCTAGACAACCAGATAATGGTTATCAAGATGATTATTGGTAGAAAGCTATATAATATGATCTCGGCATATGTTCCTCAGGTTGGAAGAAGTGAAGAAGAGAAAGATGTATTTTGGGACAGTCTATTGGGGGTGACATCGAGACTGGCAAATGAAGAGGGGATTATCCTGGCTGGCGATCTGAATGGACATGTGGGAGCGAGTAGTGAGGGTTATGAAAGAGTACATGGAGGGTTCAGTTACGGCATGAGAAATTTGGAAGGAGAGAGGATTTTAGAATTTAGTGATGCATTTTGTTTGTAATACAATGTTTAAGAAAGAATCAGAGAAGCTGGTGACTTATAAGTCGGGTAGTACCAAAAGTGTTGTGGATTACTTGTTATTAAGGAGATGTGATCGATGTATAATAAAAAATGTGAAAGTGATACCGGGAGAGGAATGTATAAATCAGCATCGACTAGTTGTAGGAGATCTCACTCTTAAAGGTGCCAGGGTCACTAAAAGAAAGTTTGTCCCAAGGCTGAAGGTTTGGAAATTGAAGGAGGAGAATGCTAGACGTCAATTCAATATGGCATTGGCGATTAGGGAGGCGGAGGTGGCACAAGCATCTGGGGTGAATGACAAGTGGGAAGCCATGAAGAAAGCTTGGGTAATGACAACTGAGGAGGTATGTGGATGGACAAAAGGGCCGCCTAGACATAAGGAGACTTGATGGTGGAGCCCAGAGGTAGCGAAAGCCGTGGATGAGAAACGGAGGTGTTTCAAAGTATGGTATAATAGCAAAGAAAATAGTGATAATGATATTTACAAGATGGCTAAAAGAAATGCTAAGAAATTAATAGCGAAGGCTCAAGAAGAAAAAAGACACAAGTTTGCTAAAGAAATGAAATGCGCTGATGGAATTGGAAATATGGTTAGAATGGCAAAACAGATGTCAAAAAAGAGGCAGGATGTGATAGGTTTAAAGTGTTTGAAAAATATGGAAGGAAAAATGACGATTGATAGTAGTGGTATTAAGAACACCTGGAAGATTTACATGAAAGGACTTTTGAATGAAGAAAATGAATGGAATAATAATATTAGTTGTGCAAAGGTAGAAGGTCCAGGGTGTAAATTTGGCAAGGACGAGATAAGGAGAGCAGTGAAAAAGATGAAGAAAGGGAAGGCATCGGGTTTAACGATGGTGGTATCAGAGATGTTTAAAGGTTCTGATGATTTAGGGATTGAATGGTTAATGAATTTAGCAAATCAGATTGTCACAGAAGGTACTATTCCCGAGGACTGGCGAAGAAGTATAATTATCCCAGTATACAAGGGGAAAGGTGATCCTTTAGATTGTGGGTCTTACAGAGCTATTAAACTCTTGGAACATGCAATGAAAGTATTTGAGAGAGTGTTAGAAAAGCGGATAAGGGAACAAATCAAAATTGATGAAATGCAGTTTGGTTTTACATCGGGAAAAGGCACGACAGATGCAATTTTTGTGGTGAGACAAATTCAGGAGAAGTATCTTGTGAAGGAAAAGAAACTCTATTATGCGTTTGTTGATTTGGAGAAAGCATTTGATAGGGTGCCGCGTGAGATTACAAGATGGGCCTTGAGAAAATCCGGTGTGGAGGAATGGTTAGTTACCGCAGTGATGGCAATGTATGTTGGAGCACAAACAGCAGTACGGACGGATTATGGTGATAGTGACAGCTTTGAGGTGAAGGTAGGACTTCATCAAGGATCCGTGCTGAGTCCATTATTTATCTTAGTAATGGATGTGGTGGCTAGAGAAATGCGTGAAGGACTTCCCTGGGAGATATTATATGCAGATGACCTTGTATTAATGGCAAACAGTGAGGGAGAATTGAGGGATAAAGTTTGTAAATGGAAGATGACTATGGAAACAAAGGGCCTGAAAATGAATGCATCAAAAACAAAGGTGATGATTGGTGGGGAAAATCTAAAGATAGAAGAATCAGGTAAGTGGCCTTGTGGTGTATGTGGGAAAGGAGTTGCTAGAAATTCTATCCAATGCACCAGATGCCAGAAATGGGTACATAAAAGATGTAGTGGGAAAAAAGGCAGTTTGATGTTAGAAAGAATGACCTTTATTTGTAAAACATGCATGAAAGGGATACATAATAATGATAACCTAAAAAATGGTGGTCTGGATATTGGCAATGGGTTAACCCTAGAAAAAGTGGATAAGTTTTGTTATTTAGGTGATATGCTAAACGCAGATGGTGGTGTAGATTCTGCTGTTGTTGCAAGGATCAGACAAGCTTGGAAGAAGTTCAGAGAGATGTCATCTATTCTTACAAATAAAAAAGTTTCTCTGAAGTTAAAGGGGAAAGTTTACGTAAGCTGCGTGAGGAGTTGTTTAGTTTATGGCGGTGAAACATGGGCAATGAAAGCAATTCACGAAGCCAAATTAGAAAGAACAGAGATGAGGATGGTTAGATGGATGTGTGGGGTATCTCTGAGAGAGAGAAAAACTAGCAAGGAATTGCGAGCAAGATTAGGTATAGAAATGATTGGTATGGTAATGCGACGAAATAGACTAAGATGGTTTGGGCATGTGGAACGTATGACAAGAGATGACTGGGTAAAGAGATGCACAATGATGGAAGTAGGAGGATCAAGACCTAGAGGAAGACCCAAGATGACGTGGACAAATGTGATAGCGGTGGATATGAGAAGCTTGAATCTTACAAATATTGATGCTCAGGACCGTCAAAAATGGAAAAGAAAAATCAGAGGGAAAACTGGCCTACCCGGGTAAACCTGGAAATCGCCATAAAACGGAGAAGAAGAAGAAGATCTTAATAATTTTTTCTTATGCAATTTAATGTTACCCCCAGACATTTAGCCCCTGCGAACTTTATTTGCTAAGGAAGCTTATATTGAACCAATCTTAATTTAGAAAATTCCATCTCTGAACATAAACTACTTATATAACTAAGACTTATTAATAAAAAAAAGTGATAAAATAACAAATATTACGCTAACAATTTAACCTTTCTTAAAGATGTATATGAAAGCGATATATATTTTATACAACCTTTACAAATTTTCAAAAAAAATTTTGGTCTTCATCTTACGTTATTTTTGGAGTTCAAAAAATCTATTTGAATTTTAACTTATAATCAGTCTCCCCCACCCCCTTAATTCCTGGTAATATTAATTTATGTAATAACTTATATAATTTTCATACATTCTTAAATAAAAAGCGGTAGAATTCATTATTCGCAAATGTATGACATGTTAAGAAACCTCGCACCTCCAGTTGGATTTGGAAAAAAATGTCCTTACAAATTGGCTTATAAGGTAAACTCTTTTTTTAGATATAAATCGGAATACCATTGTCCTTTAAACTAAATTTTGCTTAAAGAAGAAAAGAAAATCTTAATATTCTTGATCAATATACTTAGCTGCACCTCAGAAATTTTAAAATATTTATTACAAAGATATATTTAACATGTGGCATTTTATGCTTTCTATTTTATGATAAACCATGTTTCGGTAATAGGATAACATTGAAAAAAATTCCCCTATAGGAAAACCCCAGCCCCTCTAAAAATACAACTCTTTATTATTAGTAATTGGTATTTTAATATAAATTTAGCATTTAATACGAATGAATATGCCAGTTGCTGAAGATGGAACCGTTCATTTTGTAACGACGCTATTTGCACTTATTAGGGAAGCCTTGAGCATCAAAATGAGATTGGGTTACAATATTATTTAAATATTTATACACTTATTAATATATTTGAATAAGAATGATAGGCGAAACTGGTAATATAAATTTATCGCATATTCATATTCCTGAAAAAATTCAAATGTGTTGACTAAAATCTATTCTATTTATGTAAAAGAAGTATAATAACTCAAAACTTAAGGGGAGACCAAGCTATTCCTACAAATGTTTTGTTTTGCTCATTGGTGATAGAATCATTATTTAAAACCATACAATCTACCGATAGCGCAACATTAATCTACAATATAAGTTAAAGCCTTTTACCTCAAATGATGTGGGATTTATTATAAGAATTATAGAATAATTTTTTTCACAATTTTACCCCAAGGGTAATGTTGCATGGCTATAAAGCAATTGTGCAGATATAATAGGGTAATACATGGTTATAAATCAATTGCAAATGTATTAATAAGGACATTAAGCATAATATAATAAAATATATTAAAAAATAAACAAAAGTAGGAAAATAATCATAAAAGTAATATCAAACCAAACATATATATTGATAAATTTATTCTTAAAATAAATTTTATAAAAATGAAAACTTTATCAACATATATCTCGTATTTAGATATGGAATACATGGGGATACAGAATCTCAATTTTATATTACTGAGGTCGATTTTTAAATTTGGAAAATCAGACTTGACTGGAAATGTATTTCCAGCATATGTAGAGCAAAGATCTTATAAATTTCAGACAATTTTTGTCATTTAATTTTGTGTATTAATCAATTATAAGTAAAGTTTGATTTAAAAGTTTACGACAAAATGTATGAAATTCATAGTACGGGTACTTCACACATGCTGAAATACATTTTTGGTTAAATCAGATTTCCCAAATTTAAAATTTTCAATAAATGATTTATAATATACGACATATAATACATTATGTCATTTAAAATCTTGATTATGATTAAAATTAAATTAATACTTTTAGCTCAAAACAAAAACAACAAATTGAAAAAAATTGAAAATGGGATTTACAGTTTTTCTCTCCGCTTGTGGGAATTCCCTGGTCTCCCTTATAGAATATAATCTGCTAACTGTATACTGTTTTTCAGAATTATAAATTTAGAATAAATGTAGTATATAAATTAAAACGGTAAACATAAAAAAGTAATTTTAATATATATCAAATTATAATGGTAACCATGTAAATTAAAAAAGGTGATGAAATGGAATTGGCTAATGCAGAACTCAAGGAAATCGTTAAAAAATTATGGCCTCTTCAAGGCAAAAAAATGATGGAAGTTTTCATTCCACCAAAAGAAGGCATATTTATCATATATATTCTTTTTATTATAAATTTTCTTATATGAATATTTGAGTAAAATAAAATACGTAGAATTTCCTAAGAAGTCATAGCTGCCTCAATAAAAAACCACCACCTAAATTTTTTTTAATGCATCATATTTAAAAAAATTTTTTAAAATATATAAAGGCGTTAATTTTTTAAATGTGCATTTATGGGGAGATGGAGAGGGGGGAGGGGGTGCTGTAATCAGGCTTGTAACCAATGGGGCTTCATCGCAAATTTGACAGTTTTCATAAATTTCATTTTAAGCTAATAAAAATTTTACCCCCTCCACCCCTCCCTCCCCCGTCAAAATTTTGCAATATCAATCAGAGTTTATCTTTGCTGCTGGTTGCATTAATAAATTATTTTCCTATAGCTCACTACTTTGTAAAAATTTACAAAAACCAAATTTAGATTTGGTTCAGATTATTGATTTGGCGGAAAATGTATACGAACAGGTAAATAGAATGAATGTAGATGAATATTTTCATTATTTATCTAAACGTTGAGATAAAAGCTGATAAAACCATAATTAAACCTCGTTCTAGCACCTAAGCAATTGATGTAATATAAATGTTAATATTATAAAATATCCATTTTCTCCCATTCTTAGATACTTTTTTATAGCAAAGTAAGGTAAAGTTTTTAGGTAAAAAGATAAGTCTTTAGCAACCTTCAAATTTTATTACCTAAAGACCCTTCTTCGTTTTCCGATGCCACTTTTGGTAAAATTAACTATTTAGCAAAATTGTATTCCTATGATATTAATACTGAAATCAATTTAATCAGTGAATTCAAATTTTGGTATAAATATTAACTACATTTGGCTATTTTACCTAAATATGCTATTGATGCGCTCAATCGGTGTAAGGAAACTTATCTCAATTTCCAAATATTTTGAAGTTGTTTTATATTCTTGCATATTTGCCTATTACAACATGTACGCATGAAAGGACCTTTTCCAACTTGAGAAGGTTGAAAACTTATTTACGAAATACTACTTCCGAGACTCGGCTAAATGGCGTAACTCTGTTAAATATAGACAGAGATTTTGTTCCAATGATAAACGAAATTCTTGGTGAATTGGCAAATTTTCTACTAAAATTAAAAATAGCATTATAATTATAGTATTTAATAAATTTTTATAATATTGTTTTTGATATGTTTTAAAAATTTTCTAATCAATATTTTATACACACTACAATTAGTATTTTCATAAAAAAATTTTTATTCTATTTATATTGCATGAGAATTTAAGATGAGGCTAGTTTTTAAAGCCAATTTTATAAAAAAAAATGACACTAAACTTTTTGTAACCTTTATTTCTTCTTTAAATATTCATAAGCGCAAATTAGTAAATAAAAGCTAAAAATATTAATATAATTATGGAAAATTTAAAAGAGCTAGATATTTCCCGGTCTGGGGGGGGGGGGTGTGAAGCCCCCCAAATTTCTCCCCCTATAGGAAAATCCTGGATACACAGCAGGCTGTAATTATTGATGGCATTCTAAAATCTCAAAATCAATTAAAATATGTTATTCTCCGTAGGCAAATGCTGTTTAAATGAACAGAGATTTTGACGAAGAATTATTAAAAAAATGTTATTAAAGCATCTTTCTGATATAAAAAGAGATTTTGCTAATAAAAATTTAACCTATATAAAATAGAGTAGCATTAAAGGCTTTGTCTAAAGTTAACTATTCCAGTTGGAATTTGGGGTCATTTAAGTTTTGTGAAAAACCAAATTTTAAATCTTATGAACTTTTTTAAATTTATGTGTTCGTCAGATCGTAGATTCATGTATTCTGGCATGGTTAGAGGGAGGGAAATAGCTGTTTTCAAATTTTTTTTTAGCCTAAAGGATTGTACAATAATTTAAAAAAATAATCTAAAGATCTAAATCTTTAATGATTTATTTTAATTTAAAAAACTGCGTGTGATGAGAAATCGACACTTTTTTATTGAGGCAGAATGGTTGATTTAGAATTTAATCGATCTTTAATTATAGTATAACCAAGGCCCGCGTTATGGGCGCCTATAATCCTCAACCATAAATTTTATGAATTAAGATTCTCAATTTTAGCATATGTAGTTTATACATTACTACAAAAGATATAACTTTCCATCATAACTATAATGTAGAAGTTGGCACTGGAAAATTAAGCATCGGTAAGATATATGCTGGATTATTAATTCTTGAAAACTGGAGGACTACTCGATTCCGAGAATCAAATGATTCTGATAAGGTAAATATTTTTACCCAATTATTTAATCTGAGTAGCTGAAATAATTTCCTAAATAATTTTTATTATTAGCTTTCAGTTCTATAAATCACTTCTATCTAATACAATCTTAATTCGAAATTGTTAACAAAACTTAGCCATCCTCATTGTTTCGTAAAATTATGGGAGTCGTTAAAACGAATACCAATTTATCGACTTTAAATTTGGTGAATGACGAAGTTGTTAATAACCGATCCTCTCTATTAGAGGGTGATCAATTCACAGATTCAAACATGTATAAACATTATAAGTATTACATTATATTTTTTATAGTTTATAATTCAAAAATTAAATAATTTTACAATTAAATTTAAATAATTATTTTTAATAAATTCCATCTCATTATAAATAATTAGTGACTATAGGAACAATGGCTTGAAAACTACCGACACCTTGCTTCGTAAAAAAAGCTTCTTTAGAAGTATTTATCGTCATAAAGATAAGGGAAACTCCAGAGAAAGGGTAAAGCTAATTTCAACTTTTTTCTTGGGAATATAAAGTTCTATTTAAATTTTAGCGATAACCCTTTAGTTATTTATAAATTATAAAAGATAGGTATGTGTATATAAAAGTATTCACTTAATCTTATTACAGAAAAAATTCACTCAATCGAAAGAGGATGTCGTTTCTAACAATGAGAGTGAACAAGTCACATCCCAACCAACCCAGTTGCTCTTAACATCTCTATCTCCAACATCTTCAGATATGTTTACATTTGCAGGTATTAACTTAATCTGTGACAATGTTTCTCTGCCACAGCATCTCACGGAATATAAAATAATGAAATCACTAGAACTTCCTAATCCTTCGGAGAACTATGAGGTTAATGGAATGACTCACACCAAATCAATTCGTTCGAGTTATGTAATACATGATGTTAGAAATGAATTAATACCGGAAGAAGATGACTCCATTTTAAGCGATCGTGTTGATCCAACTTCGACCACCACTATATTGACTAAAAGTTTTTAATTTTGATCATAAATGGCGTTATTCATATTTATAGAATCGTACAAAAAAACTGTTATTTAATCAATCATTCATAAATATATTTTATTAACTATAATATAAAAAAAACAAGAAATTGTTCTACCTGATACATATACGACGGAGAAATACAAGAGACGATTACCCAATATACATAATTTTTCTTCTCACCAAACGCATGATTACAATCCCATTCAAAAATCGGAAGTAATTATATATCCCAGAGATTTAAGCAATATGAATTTAAATATGACATTCAAAAATGCTCCCAGTCTTTTATCTCATGAAATTAATTCCCACCCTTTAAAACATTACAAAATAGCCGATATTGATAATCAAATTGGTAATGTTTATAAAACAGAATGGAGTACACTCCCCCCCTATTTCGAAGGCTCCATTAATAAATATAAGCAGAATGAATATTATCAACCTGATTTAGAGAGCATAGAAAAATATTCTCGAATCCATAGAAAACCAATGCTATCCAAAATAAGAACTTATAACACATTTTCGTCAACTGATTCACTGTCTAAGCAGCCCAAACTTGACCAGCATGCTCGCTTAGATAGGGGTAATAGCGTTGATGATGAATTTCATTTCATCAATTTAAATTTTGAACATCTTAATGAAAATTCTAAATATGATAAATTTGAATTTTTTAAAAGAAAGCAAAAGTTCATACCTCATTCCTATTCTCGTGATCGCTCGAGACACTATTTAAACTCAATTGATTCACATCGTGGTTCAAATTCATTTGATAACTATCTATATTCAACTTCTGAATTCGATAGAAAAAACGTTTACTTGCATTCTTCGACGAGACCATTAAGCAATTACGAGTTTCATTTAAATTCTAAAAATAAATCTGACAAACAGGATTACTATCCATACGGTGATTCTGTCGAAACTGCAACTCCTTATAGTGGTATCAAGAGGTCTGACAACCTCAATGACAATTATATTTTGCATTTTCATGAACTCTTCAAAGAAAATTCCCTTTCAACTCCTTTCCCTAAAATCAAAAGAACATATCCTAATATTTATCATGACACAATGTATCACCCCATAACTTCTCTCACTAGCAAACAACCAACAAATAAGTTTGATTCGGAAGGCGACCTTCATCTAATGCCCAGTAATCAGAGAGCTAACTCTAGAATATCATGCAAATCTCATACCCTTCCGCCCAGAAATTTGTTCAAAAAAAATTACAAGATGGATAAATCATCAAATGTTTCCACTTTTAACACGTTTAATCATAATAGTTTTAGCAATAATCAGAGACCTGAGTATCAAGCTTCATCCAACAATGAAAACTGCATAAATTTTCACTCGTTTGAAATACCAAATTACCAAGTAGATGAGTCTGATGAAGATTGGTGTTGATAAAATATTTTGTAATGAAATAAAATAACGAAAATCATTATCTATATAATATATATAAAACTCTTTGTTGCCTTTGTTATTTTTCGTTTTATATGATACATTGGTTGTTGAAATTTATTATATACTATATTTTTTATTCAGAAAAATGCTTTTTAAAGATTTTTAATTTTATTGTAACAATAGATTAGTGCCTTTCACCATTTTCTAACTCATGCCTTATTAATTATTATGCAGTTACTCCTATCCTGTAATTAGTTTAATCATTAATTTATTTATGCAATATTTAATCAAATTTTACTTGATAGGTAGTAAATTAAAGTGAATATTGCTCTTTCTCAAATATCTACAAACTGGTAATTAAAGTATTGCATTTATGTGAATAAATTATTGCATTTAAATTAGTGTGTCATATTTCTAAGCTAAAAGAATTTATTTAATAACCCACCCATATAAAAACTTTATTAATAAAAATGCTACAATAATTATAAAACATTAAGTGCTCATGTTAAACATTGTATTAACCCATGAGAGGTAAGATGGAGGAAAATACCCTTAACTTGTTTTGTAAAATAAAATTCTAAAATTTTCTTAAAATAGGGAGGCAGGGGCGAGATGGAACAGAGGGCACGTCAAACATTATATTTCCCTTAAAAGTTATAAAATTGAGAGTGAAATTTAGTTATTATAGATAATTTTATTATGATATAAATGTTTGAAAAAAATATTTATCTTCTGTAGCATAAACATATATCACTAGGATTCATATCTTTTCAAAATTTAAAATCAATACCGTTCTTTATTACAGTGACGAAGCGTCAAGTTTACTATTAGGGAATCAAACGAAAAAAAATTTTTATTTTTATTATTTAGTCAAACCATAAAAAAATTAAAATATTTAAAAAATAGAATTGTTTTTGTTTTTGAGTAAAATGATCAAGTACTAAATTATAAAAGTTATTGCTAGAATTTAAATTTTTTAATAAGTTTTTTTCAATCGAAATCAAAAATAGATTAAAAATTTTAAAAAAACTTAAATTTAGTTATTAAAGGTTAGTGGAATCTATAAAATTATTTTACAAAATTCTAAATAAATTTATTTGCTCAAAATAATTTTGTACATCAATGGTATTGTTTATAATTAATGGGCGTCATGACTAAGCAAGGATTTATAAATTCCTATGCATGATAAAAATATCCTTCACAATCTTGAACTGGGGAAAAATATAGTATTTCTATCCTTTTTTATATATAAGTTTTAATATTATATATATTTTTATATTAGTCGTAATATTTATATTATATATATTTATTTTATATATTCTCATAGATATGATATAAAATTTGCATTTAATTATTTTTATTTTTTAGATTAAAAAGCGTTAAATAAAAGTGAAAAAAATTTTTTATTTAAAAAACGTAAGGAAAAAATATAATGTAAAAAATTTTTTTCTATTTATTTATTAAAAAATAAGCATTTTTTTATTTGCTTCACCAATGCATTAAATTTTTCCTCGTGTATATTTTTTTTGGGTAGGTCTGTGAGTCGAAAGGCTTGGTAATACGAAAGGCTAAAAAATAATATTGAAAATAAAAATAACAAAGAAAATGTTTAATGAGATATTTGATTGATTTATTGCTTTTTTTCAGGGATGTGAACCCTACGACAAAAAAAAGGTCCGGGTCCGGGTTGGGGTCCGGTAATAAATTTAAAAGGACCCGGGTCCAGGGTGCAGGTTCGGGTTCAGAGGAAACATAAAAATAATGACTCAAAATAAGACTTTTTTTTATTCATTTTTTATTATACTTCAATATATACACATTTATAATTCGAAATGAGATAATTTATATTTTAAATATTTTATTCAATCGCACAATCATGATATCTTCTAAAATATCATCCTTCTGATTTCCACGTAAATTAGTCAACGATGAAAATCCACGTTCTACGCTTACCTAAAATAGATAGTCATTTTTATAATACATAAATTATTGTACTTGTGTCGCCGGTACAGCCATGACGATTCTAGAAAAGGTATATAATTCTGGATATATTGAAGAATTTTCCTCCCAGAATTTTAAAATGTTTGCATCTCTATTTATTCTCATAACTTCCGAGACCTTTTCTATTAAAGATACAATAGATATTGTTTGCTCCTTTCTATCAGATGATAATTTTTTTTTTTTCTCTATCTAATAGTAAAATTTCCAGATCATCAATATCATTATCATTGTTATCGCTACAACCAGTAGATATTGTTGTAACCACCAATGTATTGTAAATAATAGAGTTTTGGGTATGCCATAAATCTTCAAGATGGTCTATAGCCATTTGTTTTTGCTCACTACTTAATAAAACCTGATATCGCGGGTCTAAATATATCGAAGCATATACAACACTATTTTGTAAATATTGTTGCTCTCTTATTTTCGTATCTTCTAATACTTCATTTGAAAAAGAACTTGTTAATCTCCCTAACTCTAATCGACATCTTAACCATATACCATAAAAATCCGATAAACATAATTGTTCAGCTTGCACTCTTAATGTTGTTATTTTTAAAGGAACCAGCAAACTAGTAAGCTCTTTTACTTGATTCCAATCATCTTCTGAAAAAATGATTTCACATGCTCCTATCATTACAGAAATCTTTCAAACTTAATAATCGCTCTAGCATCATACACATAGAGGACCAACGTGTTGTGCAATCTAAAATAGCCATTTACCTTTTCATGGATTTTAATATTCTAACAATTGTGGGAGTACTTAAATATTTTACAACATCTATTGCTTTATCAATTATAGTTTTAAAGTGACTATTTTTTAGGGAGATTCCACGAAAAAAATTAATAAAATTATAAAAATTTTACATTATTTTTTAAAAATTAATAAAATTATAAAAATTTTATATTATTTTTTAAAAATTAATAAAATTATAAAAATTTTATATTATTTTTTAAAAATTATATTTTTACATTAATTAAAAAAAAAAAATTTTAAGTTAAAAATTTTTAACACCCTAAACCATTGGACTCTCCACTTTTTAAAAGGGTCCGGATCCAGGTTCAGCCAAAATACGAGGGTCCAGGAGGGTTCAGGGTCCGGGTCCGGGTTCACATCCCTGCTTTTTTTATAGAAAAAATATTATTATAACATTACATTATAATATATTAAAAGGTTCCACGTCTTTATAGAGAAACCATTATAGAGAATGTATTTTATAGAGAAACATTTATAGAGAAAACAATTATAGAGAATGCATTTATAGAGAATTGTTTTATAGAGAATGTAATTTATAGAGAATGATTTTAAAGAGAATTATTTTATAGAGAATGTCCTTTATAGAGAATGACTTCAAGGAGAATGATTTTATAGAGAATGCCGTTTATAGAGAATGGTTTTATAGAGAATGTCGATTATAGAGAATGATTTTAAAGAGAATTATTTTATAGAGAAGGTCCTTAATAGAGAATGACTTCAGAGAGAATGATTTTATAGAGAATGTTGTTTATAGAGAAGGATTTTAAAGAGAATTACTTTTATAGAGAATTATTTTGTAGAGAATTTCATTGTAGAGAATTATTTTGTAGAGAATTACATTGTAGAGAATTATTTTGTAGAGAATTTTTTCTAGATCTTGATTTTATAGAGAAATATTGTATGTTCAAAAAATTTATGCGGGATTTGAAAATATATCAAAATTAACATTTTAATAATACAATTCAGTTTATTTGTTAGTATTTTTTCGATGACTTTATTTGTTTCAACAATGGTTTTTTTGTAAAATCTTTTTAGTTCATATCAAGGTAGCTTGATTATTAACTCAGCTAAACCAACCCTGAAACGATTTGTTAAATATGTATTAACCGTTATTAAAGAGAATCTAAACTGAACCAACCATTTTTAAAATTTTTATATATTGCATTTATATGTCAGCTATCTAAATTAGCCTTTAGAAGGGTTCTTAACTTTACCCTTATGGATATATGACGGATGAGAATCTTATTCTAATTTTAATTAAGAAAAGGTTTTAACCAGTTGTTTGGGTAAAAAATATGTCACATTCCCGTTCGTTCTGCGTTTCGGAACACGTTTCTAAATATAATTTTCTTTCTATTTTATTATACAAATTTTATTCATAAATCTTTTTAATATAGATAACTAAGAATTCATTAATCTCTAATGATACACATTTAGATGTATGCGATGGCTTAATATATTGAGTGTCGAAAAGTGCCGATCTCTAGGGGTTCCACATATTTATAGAGAAACCAATATTTTTGATTAAATAGAAGCACCACAATTTTGTCCTACCTAAAAAACCAAAACCGTCAATTGAAGGTTTCTATATAAGATATTATAGAGAATGCATTACCGCGAATGCACTATCGCGAATGTATTATAGCGAACGCATTACCGCTAATGCATTATAGCGAGTATAATATAGCGAAAATATTATAGCGAATGCATTATCGCGAATGTATTAGCGCGAATGCATTATCGCAAGTGTATTATCGCGAATTCATTGTCGCGAATGCATTATCTCAAATGAATTACATCAGTTGCGATATCTGGAATGGAGTTTGATGAAACTATAATTTTATATTTATCGGCCTTTAGACAGACTTAGTTGAACCTGGAAATTAAGTTAAAGTCGGGCTTGGGTCTAAAAATATTTTTTTTTAAAATAGGGTTATTGATTTTTTTGACTCAAAAAATGTAAAAAAGATTATAAGCAATAAAATAGATTTCTCTAAAGATTTGGGTAAAGGAATTAAATTTTTATATTAATTGATTGTTTAAATATGCGTTTAGTTATATTTTCCAATTAAATTTGGGACAGGACAGGCTCAGGCCTAAAATTTAAAATTATGGCTAGGGTCCTAAAAATAAAGATTTTGGATGGAGCTTTGGCCGAAATAAATAAAATTTGCAAGGCACTAAGAAAAAAAGTTTTATTTAAAACATTGAGCCAAACAGATAATTAGACCTTGGATTTATATTATTCTTTGACAAAGAATGCTTTAATTAGTGAGGGATTTCGTATGGACTTGATAAGCATTTTATGATAATAAATTTGTATTAATTGTTTAATCAAAACGACAAGGTCAAAGCTTATCACAACAAGACATGAAACAATATTCAGCATCATAGGTAGATTGTTGAATTGAATTTCTATCCATCTCAGTACTTAATTCGTGTGATCTCTGATGATGAAATTGCCACTATTGTGACTAAGGAATTATGAAAAAAATAGATTATTGATTTCCTTAATTGATTCTTGCTAAGTTCTTGCTTCCTGACGAGTCTTTTTTCTAATTATGTGATCAAAGACAAAATTGTATAAAAATGGATATAGAAATATAAAAAATATAAGTAGAGCTAAAATTGAATGAATTGAACATGCCTCATATATTATTAAAAATAACTTAGCTATTTTTAACACAAATTACAGTATATTTCCATTTCAGTTCAGTTGCTATATTTTTTTAATCTGATGAATGTCATAAATTTTATTAATGTGGCGATAAAAGTGATTGGACATTACTATCATCGCTGAAGATGAGAAAATTTAATGGAATAAAAAATTTACTTTTGAGTTTTACTTCAAGGAGTAGATACAACCCTAAAAAATCGAAAGGTGGAAAATATCTCTTTTTTACATTTTATATGCCTTCATATTTTTTTAAATGTGTAATTCTTCAAGACTAAAAGAGGGATTTAAAATAAAAGTTTTAAAAGCAAGCATTGATGGATATAAAAATTAATTAAACAAGCTGAAGCGATCATTTATGACTCCTCTTTTTACAGTAGAAAGCAAGGCCCTATAAAAAATATATAAGAAAAGTAAGATATCTGTCTCAGGAAGCGTAGATAATGAAAATCCTTATGTTATGCTGAAAAATAAAAATATTGCTTTTATCATGAAAATTTTTTTATTAAGAAACACCCACCCCTTCCCCCCCCCTCCCAACAGAAAAGTTTGAATAAATAATTAGCCCTAATGATACGAAGTTAAATATTAATGATAATTATACTTGCTTATAACCAGATCTATAGACCGACTACCGATAATAAAAAGACGCTTAACCATTCAAACAATGTTAAACAGGACCTTTTACCACAGGAGAAGGGGTTATAACTCAAGATTGGCATTGAAATTAAAATGGGTAGTTTGTATTTGGTCCGTTGTTCTAATTTTGATGTGGTATAGGAAATGAGTGAAGTGGGGGAAGAAGGTGGTAGTATTATAATATATGATGCAAAATCTTTTGATAATTAGGTATTTAAAATATCTTCTAAGTGTAAAAGAATTAGTAAATATTGTGCAATCTGCTGCAAATATCAAGCTTAGATATTTGCTAAAGAAAGACATTACAATGCGATGGAAATCAGTGTATATCATGATACAAAACTTCTTATAATCATATGATGAAATTCAAGTTTGTCTGTGAACCAACCATATTTAAACAAATTGGTATCAATAAATATAATCCCTATATGTAAATAAAAAATTTCTTATAAATATTAAAAGTCTGATTTTCGGAATGTTTAACAAGTGCAAAAAACCTATAAAACATTTTAAAATTTGATTCATCTTTCTCTACACTGCTAAGGAGTTTAGGCTTGTAATAAGAAATTTTCATTTTACTAAAATCAATTTAGAGAAAAAAGTGTATTATTTTAAATTTTGTCGGTGTATAATTTTTAGGTAAGGGTTTGAACTATCATCTTGTAAATTCAGATACAATTATTTTCGGACCTTTGACGATTTTGACAGAAATGATCTAACCACCCCCTGGTCTTCCTTGCTTACCCTGTGAATATTAGACAGCTCTAGTGATTTTTTAACTAAACTTAATTTTGGTAAGGCTATAGTTTGATGGGTATTGTTTGTTTTTGTTATTATTTGCATTTAAAATCATTAATTTAGTGCGTTTTATTAAATTTAAAAATCTGATTTTGTCAGAAATGCACCTGAATAAGTGTAGAATGCCCACCCTTAATGTTGCGCAATCGGTTAATTTAGGCAATTCCAAAACGGTTAGCCAAGTTTTTAGGTTAAAAAATCGGCTAAGCATAATTAGGCTTAGCATTAAAATAGGCGAGAACTAATTATTCAAAAATTAGGCATTGGCTAAGGAGCTCGGTTAATCGCCCGTCATATATCGTTACATAATAAATATATTAAATAATTTTAATAAAGGCTAGGCTTAGTGATGCGTAACGCTGACGAGCGATTAGCCTAGCTCTTAGTCCCTACATTTTGTCTAATTAGTTTTAGGCGATTTTTCGGTTAAGCCAAATTAGGTTTAGCTGATTTTTAGGCTACTAACATTACTTAAATTTCAGATTAATGTAAATTAAAATTTCTTCAGAGGTTCAATATAAGATCTTCTGAAATTTATAGGGTGGGTATTCTATACATACTATAATGCATTTTCAGCGAAATCAAATTTAAAATTTAATAAAACGCGCTCAATTTATGATTTAAAATGAAAAAATAAAACAAAATAAAATTATTAAATACAAAAAAATATTGGCGCAATCGTATGAAATTCCCAGGGTAGATTCTCTTCGGAATTGGTAAAATCAGATTTATTAGGGAAATTATAAAAGCGCACTATAAATCAGAGACCTGCCCGACCTTAAGCCCGGGCAGTATTTTAATTTTTTTAAATATACCCGCCGAGCCTAAAATTTTATTTTTTTAAATACACGGGCCGGGTCAAAAAAAGCTTTTTTTTAAAAACTCGAGCCGGGCCATATATTTTAAAACCAAATATTTTAACACCATTATTATCTAGGCAAATTAAAAATATATAATATATTTTTAAAAAATCGGGGCCGGGCTAAGCAGATTAAAATAATGCACAAAGCAACTAAATATTGACAAAATTTTCTAAAACAATTGGTGTAAGGCTGGCTTTGTTGCTAATAGTTTTTTTTTTAAATGGCTACTCTACTAGTTAAAGCAAAGCACTAATAGAAACTGATAAAGAAGGAAACATTTTCATAATTTTAGCATTACTACTTCTAATTGTTCAGCGTATTTTAAAAAATAACAACAGAAAACTCAAAAATATTATCATAATTATTCATAAGCAATACAAATCAGGAACGTGAATAATTTTTTTTAAGATTATTTTTTCCCTTTTTTTATTCAAGGGTTCCGAGAATTTATATGACGGCATATGGCTTGTTTTTTTTGAGAAAATTTATTTCTAAAATAATACTTAATTCATTTTCTATAAAATTCTATAAAATTATTCTCTATAAAATCCTTCTCTATAAAATAATTCTCTCTAAAACAATTCTCTGTAAAATATTCTCTATAAAATAATTCTCTGTAAAACAATTCTCTGTAAAATATTCTCTATAAAATCATTCTCTATAAACGACATTCTATCTAATTGTTTTCTCTTTAAAAGTTTCTCTATAAAATAAATTCTCTATAAAATCATTCTCTATAAACGAAATTCTCTACAAAATCATTCTCTATAAATGAGATTCTCTATAAATGAGATTCTCTATAAACGACATTCTCTATAATTGTTTTCTCTTTAAAAGTTTCTCTATAAAATAAATTCTCTATAAAATCATTCTCTATAAACGATATTCTCTACAAAATCATTCTCTATAAATGAGATTCTCTATAAACGACATTCTCTATAATTGTTTTCTCTTTAAAAGTTTCTATATAAAATAAATTCTCTATAAAATCATTCTCTATAAACGATATTCTTTATAAACGACATTCTCTACAATTGTTTTCTCTACAATTGTTTTCTCTATAAAAGTTTCTCTATATTTGCATCTATAAAAGATTCTCTGTAAAGACGGGATACCATATTAAAAATATGGAAATTTTAAGATCTTTTCAATTTTTTTAATAATTCTTTGAAATAATTTGCGTTTTTTAAAAATTAATTTTATTATATTAATTTAAAAATAATATTATAATTAAAATAATATTTGGTTATGATTTTATTTTATAGTAAATATAAATATATTGCAATTACTTGATAAAGAAGTAAATGAGAAACATAAATTTAAGGTATTTTTAATTTGAGAAAGCATTTAAGAGGGGAAAGGCTAACATCTTAAACGTAATTTTGAATATAATTATATCATTAAACTCAGAATTTAACCGCTTAGATGTATTTTTTTACGTTTCCGGTTCACAAAATAAATTTTTTGTCGCGAAAGACATTTATAGGTGAAAGGCTAACATTTTAAAAGTAATTTTGAATATATTTATATCACCGAACTCAGAATTTAATTCTCTATCCAAAACCTCTTAGATGTATTTTTTAATTTCCGGTTCACAAAAAAAATATTTTGTCGCGGAAGACATTTATAGGGGAAAGGCTAACATTTTAAAAGTAATTTTGAATATATTTATATCATTGAACTATTTTGTGAACCGGAAAAGTAAAAAAATACATCTAAGCGGTTTTGGATAGAGAATTAAATTCTGAGTTCAATGATATAAATATATTTAAAATTACTTTTAAAATGTTAGCCTTTCCCCTATAAATGTCTTTCGCGACCAAATATTTATTTTGTGAACTGGAAATTAAAAATACATCTAAGCGGTTTTGGATAGAGAATTAAATTCTGAGTTCAATGATATAAATATATTCAAAATTACTTTTAAAATGTTAGCCTTTCCCCTATAAATGTCTTTCGCGACAAAAATTTTATTTTGTGAACCGAAAACGTAAAAAAATACATCTAAGCGGTTTTGGATAGAGAATTAAATTCTGAGTTCAATGATATAAATATATTCAAAATTACTTTTAAAATGTTAGCCTTTCCCATATAAATGTCTTTCGCGACAAAAAATTTATTTTGTGAACCGGAAACGTAATAAAATACATCTAACCTCTTTTGGATAGAGAATTAAATTCTGAGTTCAATGATATAAATATATTCAAAATTACTTTTAAAATGTTAGCCTTTCCCCTATAAATGTCTTTCGCGATAAAAGATTTATTTTGTGAACCGGAAACGTAAAAAAATACATCTAAGCGGTTTTGGATAGAGAATTAAATTCTGAGTTCAATGATATAATATATTCAAAATAACTTTTAAAATGTTAGCCTTTCCCCTATAAATGTCTTTCGCGACAAAAGATTTATAAACCGGAAACGTAAAAAAATACATCTAAGCGGTTTTGGATAGAGAATTAAATTCTGAGTTCAATGATATAAATATATTCAAAATTACTTTTAAAATGTTAGCCTTTTCCCTATAAATGTCTTTCGCGACAAAATATTTATTTTGTGAACCGGAAATTAAAAATACATCTAAGCGGTTTTGGATAGAGAATTAAATTCTGAGTTCAATGATATAAATATATTCAAAATTACTTTTAAAATGTTAGCCTTTCCCCTATAAATGTCTTTCGCGACAAAAATTTTATTTTGTGAACCGAAAACGTAAAAAAATACATCTAAGCGGTTTTGGATAGAGAATTAAATTCTGAGTTCAAAGATATAAATATATTCAAAATTACTTTTAAAATGTTAGTCTTTCCCCTATAAATGTCTTTCGCGACAAAAGATTTATTTTGTGAACCGGAAACGTAAAAAAATACATCTAAGCGGTTTTGGATAGAGAATTAAATTCTGAGTTCAATGATATAAATATATTCAAAATTACTTTTAAAATGTTAGCCTTTTCCCTATAAATGTCTTTCGCGACAAAATATTTATTTTGTGAACCGGAAATTAAAAATACATCTAAGCGGTTTTGGATAGAGAATTAAATTCTGAGTTCAATGATATAAATATATTCAAAATTACTTTTAAAATGTTAGCCTTTCCCCTATAAAAGTCTTTCGCGACAAAAATTTTATTTTGTGAACCGAAAACGTAAAAAAATACATCTAAGCGGTTTTGGATAGAGAATTAAATTCTGAGTTCAATGATATAAATATATTCAAAATTACTTTTAAAATGTTAGCCTTTCCCCTATAAATGTCTTTCGCCACAAGATTTATTTTGTGAACCGGAAACGTAAAAAAATACATCTAAGCGGTTTTGGATAGAGAATTAAATTCTGAGTTCAAAGATATAAATATATTCAAAATTACTTTTAAAATGTTAGTCTTTCCCCTATAAATGTCTTTCGCGACAAAAGATTTATTTTGTGAACCGGAAATGTAAAAAAATACATCTAAGCGGTTTTGGATAGAGAATTAAATTCTGAGTTCAATGATATAAATATATTCAAAATTACTTTTAAAATGTTAGCCTTTTCCCTGTAAATGTCTTTCGCGACCAAATATTTATTTTGTGAACCGGAAATTAAAAATACATCTAAGCGGTTTTGGATAGAGAATTAAATTCTGAGTTCAATGATATAAATATATTCAAAATTACTTTTAAAATGTTAGCCTTTACCCTATAAATGTCTTTCGCGACAAAATATTTATTTTGTGAACCGGAAATTAAAAATACATCTAAGCGGTTTTGGATAGAGAATTAAATTCTGAGTTCAATGATATAAATATATTCAAAATTACTTTTAAAATGTTAGCCTTTCCCCTATAAATGTCTTTCGCGACAAAATATTTATTTTGTGAACCGGAAATTAAAAATACATCTAAGCGGTTTTGGTTAGAGAATTAAATTCTGAGTTCAATGATATAAATATATTCAAAATTACTTTTAAAATGTTAGCCTTTCCCCTATAAATGTCTTTCGCGACAAAATATTTATTTTGTAAACCGGAAATTAAAAATACATCTAAGCGGTTTTGGATAGAGAATTAAATTCTGAGTTCAATGATATAAATATATTCAAAATTACTTTTAAAATGTTAGCCTTTCCCCTATAAATGTCTTTCGCGACAAAATATTTATTTTGTGAACCGGAAATTAAAAATACATCTAAGCGGTTTTGGATAGAGAATTAAATTCTGAGTTCAATGATATAAATATATTCAAAATTACTTTTAAATTGTTAGCCTTTCCCCTATAAATGTCTTTCGCGACAAAATATTTATTTTGTAAACCGTAAATTAAAAATACATCTAAGCTGTTTTGGATAGAGAATTAAATTCTGAGTTCAATGATATAAATATATTCAAAATTACTTTTAAAATGTTAGCCTTTCCCATATAAATGTCTTTCGCGACAAAAAATTTATTTTGTGAACCGGAAACGTAAAAAAAACATCTAAGCGGTTTTGGTTAGAGAATTAAATTCTGAGTTCAATGATATAAATATATTCAAAATTACTTTTAAAATGTTAGCCTTTCCCCTATAAATGTCTTTCGCGACAAAATATTTATTTTGTAAACCGGAAATTAAAAATACATCTAAGCAGTTTTGGATAGAGAAATAAATTCTGAGTTCAATGATATAAATATATTCAAAATTACTTTTAAAATGTTAGCCTTTCCCCTATAAATGTATTTCGCGACAAAATATTTATTTTGTGAACCGGAAATTAAAAATAAATCTAAGCGGTTTTGGATAGAAAATTAAATTCTGAGTTCAATGATATAAATATATTCAAAATTACTTTTAAAATGTTAGCCTTTCCCCTATAAATGTCTTTCGCGACAAAATATTTATTTTGTGAACCGGAAATTAAAAATACATCTAAGCGGTTTTGGATAGAGAATTAAATTCTGAGTTCAATGATATAAATATATTCAAAATTACTTTTAAAATGTTAGCCTTTCCCCTATAAATGTCTTTCGCGACAAAAATTTTATTTTGTGAAGCGAAAACGTAAAAAAATACATCTAAGCGGTTTTGGATAGAGAATTAAATTCTGAGTTCAATGATATAAATATATTCAAAATTACTTTTAAAATGTTAGCCTTTCCCCTATAAATGTCTTTCGCCACAAGATTTATTTTGTGAACCGGAAACGTAAAAAAATACATCTAAGCGGTTTTGGATAGAGAATTAAATTCTGAGTTCAAAGATATAAATATATTCAAAATTACTTTTAAAATGTTAGTCTTTCCCCTATAAATGTCTTTCGCGACAAAAGATTTATTTTGTGAACCGGAAATGTAAAAAAATACATCTAAGCGGTTTTGGATAGAGAATTAAATTCTGAGTTCAATGATATAAATATATTCAAAATTACTTTTAAAATGTTAGCCTTTTCCCTGTAAATGTCTTTCGCGACCAAATATTTATTTTGTGAACCGGAAATTAAAAATACATCTAAGCGGTTTTGGATAGAGAATTAAATTCTGAGTTCAATGATATAAATATATTCAAAATTACTTTTAAAATGTTAGCCTTTACCCTATAAATGTCTTTCGCGACAAAATATTTATTTTGTGAACCGGAAATTAAAAATACATCTAAGCGGTTTTGGATAGAGAATTAAATTCTGAGTTCAATGATATAAATATATTCAAAATTACTTTTAAAATGTTAGCCTTTCCCCTATAAATGTCTTTCGCGACAAAATATTTATTTTGTGAACCGGAAATTAAAAATACATCTAAGCGGTTTTGGTTAGAGAATTAAATTCTGAGTTCAATGATATAAATATATTCAAAATTACTTTTAAAATGTTAGCCTTTCCCCTATAAATGTCTTTCGCGACAAAATATTTATTTTGTAAACCGGAAATTAAAAATACATCTAAGCGGTTTTGGATAGAGAATTAAATTCTGAGTTCAATGATATAAATATATTCAAAATTACTTTTAAAATGTTAGCCTTTCCCCTATAAATGTCTTTCGCGACAAAATATTTATTTTGTGAACCGGAAATTAAAAATACATCTAAGCGGTTTTGGATAGAGAATTAAATTCTGAGTTCAATGATATAAATATATTCAAAATTACTTTTAAATTGTTAGCCTTTCCCCTATAAATGTCTTTCGCGACAAAATATTTATTTTGTAAACCGTAAATTAAAAATACATCTAAGCTGTTTTGGATAGAGAATTAAATTCTGAGTTCAATGATATAAATATATTCAAAATTACTTTTAAAATGTTAGCCTTTCCCATATAAATGTCTTTCGCGACAAAAAATTTATTTTGTGAACCGGAAACGTAAAAAAAACATCTAAGCGGTTTTGGTTAGAGAATTAAATTCTGAGTTCAATGATATAAATATATTCAAAATTACTTTTAAAATGTTAGCCTTTCCCCTATAAATGTCTTTCGCGACAAAATATTTATTTTGTAAACCGGAAATTAAAAATACATCTAAGCAGTTTTGGATAGAGAAATAAATTCTGAGTTCAATGATATAAATATATTCAAAATTACTTTTAAAATGTTAGCCTTTCCCCTATAAATGTATTTCGCGACAAAATATTTATTTTGTGAACCGGAAATTAAAAATAAATCTAAGCGGTTTTGGATAGAAAATTAAATTCTGAGTTCAATGATATAAATATATTCAAAATTACTTTTAAAATGTTAGCCTTTCCCCTATAAATGTCTTTCGCGACAAAATATTTATTTTGTGAACCGGAAATTAAAAATACATCTAAGCGGTTTTGGATAGAGAATTAAATTCTGAGTTCAATGATATAAATATATTCAAAATTACTTTTAAAATGTTAGCCTTTCCCCTATAAATGTCTTTCGCGACAAAAATTTTATTTTGTGAAGCGAAAACGTAAAAAAATACATCTAAGCGGTTTTGGATAGAGAATTAAATTCTGAGTTCAATGATATAAATATATTCAAAATTACTTTTAAAATGTTAGCCTTTCCCCTATAAATGTCTTTCGCCACAAGATTTATTTTGTGAACCGGAAACGTAAAAAAATACATCTAAGCGGTTTTGGATAGAGAATTAAATTCTGAGTTCAAAGATATAAATATATTCAAAATTACTTTTAAAATGTTAGTCTTTCCCCTATAAATGTCTTTCGCGACAAAAGATTTATTTTGTGAACCGGAAATGTAAAAAAATACATCTAAGCGGTTTTGGATAGAGAATTAAATTCTGAGTTCAATGATATAAATATATTCAAAATTACTTTTAAAATGTTAGCCTTTTCCCTGTAAATGTCTTTCGCGACCAAATATTTATTTTGTGAACCGGAAATTAAAAATACATCTAAGCGGTTTTGGATAGAGAATTAAATTCTGAGTTCAATGATATAAATATATTCAAAATTACTTTAAAAATGTTAGCCTTTACCCTATAAATGTCTTTCGCGACAAAATATTTATTTTGTGAACCGGAAATTAAAAATACATCTAAGCGGTTTTGGATAGAGAATTAAATTCTGAGTTCAATGATATAAATATATTCAAAATTACTTTTAAAATGTTAGCCTTTCCCCTATAAATGTCTTTCGCGACAAAATATTTATTTTGTGAACCGGAAATTAAAAATACATCTAAGCGGTTTTGGTTAGAGAATTAAATTCTGAGTTCAATGATATAAATATATTCAAAATTACTTTTAAAATGTTAGCCTTTCCCCTATAAATGTCTTTCGCGACAAAATATTTATTTTGTAAACCGGAAATTAAAAATACATCTAAGCGGTTTTGGATAGAGAATTAAATTCTGAGTTCAATGATATAAATATATTCAAAATTACTTTTAAAATGTTAGCCTTTCCCCTATAAATGTCTTTCGCGACAAAATATTTATTTTGTGAACCGGAAATAAAAAATACATCTAAGCGGTTTTGGATAGAGAATTAAATTCTGAGTTCAATGATATAAATATATTCAAAATTACTTTTAAATTGTTAGCCTTTCCCCTATAAATGTCTTTCGCGACAAAATATTTATTTTGTAAACCGTAAATTAAAAATACATCTAAGCTGTTTTGGATAGAGAATTAAATTCTGAGTTCAATGATATAAATATATTCAAAATTACTTTTAAAATGTTAGCCTTTCCCATATAAATGTCTTTCGCGACAAAAAATTTATTTTGTGAACCGGAAACGTAAAAAAAACATCTAAGCGGTTTTGGTTAGAGAATTAAATTCTGAGTTCAATGATATAAATATATTCAAAATTACTTTTAAAATGTTAGCCTTTCCCCTATAAATGTCTTTCGCGACAAAATATTTATTTTGTAAACCGGAAATTAAAAATACATCTAAGCAGTTTTGGATAGAGAAATAAATTCTGAGTTCAATGATATAAATATATTCAAAATTACTTTTAAAATGTTAGCCTTTCCCCTATAAATGTCTTTCGCGACAAAATATTTATTTTGTGAACCGGAAATTAAAAATAAATCTAATCGGTTTTGGATAGAAAATTAAATTCTGAGTTCAATGATATAAATATATTCAAAATTACTTTTAAAATGTTAGCCTTTCCCCTATAAATGTCTTTCGCGACAAAATATTTATTTTGTGAACCGGAAATTAAAAATACATCTAAGCGGTTTTGGATAGAAAATTAAATTCTGAGTTCAATGATATAAATATATTCAAAATTACTTTTAAAATGTTAGCCTTTCCCCTATAAATGTCTTTCGCGACAAAATATTTATTTTGTGAACCGGAAATTAAAAATACATCTAAGCGGTTTTGGATAGAGAATTAAATTCTGAGTTCAATGATATAAATATATTCAAAATTACTTTTAAAATGTTAGCCTTTCCCATATAAATGTCTTTCGCGACAAAAAATTTATTTTGTGAACCGGAAACGTAATAAAATACATCTAAGCGGTTTTGGATAGAGAATTAAATTCTGAGTTCAAAGATATAAATATATTCAAAATTACTTTTAAAATGTTAGTCTTTCCCCTATAAATGTCTTTCGCGACAAAAGATTTATTTTGTGAACCGGAAACGTAAAAAAATACATTTAAGCGGTTTTGGATAGAGAATTAAATTCTGAGTTCAATGATATAAATATATTCAAAATTACTTTTAAAATGTTAGCCTTTTCCCTATAAATGTCTTTCGCGACAAAATATTTATTTTGTGAACCGGAAATTAAAAATACATCTAAGCGGTTTTGGATAGAGAATTAAATTCTGAGTTCAATGATATAAATATATTCAAAATTACTTTTAAAATGTTAGCCTTTCCCCTATAAATGTCTTTCGCGACAAAAATTTTATTTTGTGAACCGAAAACGTAAAAAAATACATCTAAGCGGTTTTGGATAGAGAATTAAATTCTGAGTTCAATGATATAAATATATTCAAAATTACTTTTAAAATGTTAGCCTTTCCCCTATAAATGTCTTTCGCCACAAGATTTATTTTGTGAACCGGAAACGTAAAAAAATACATCTAAGCGGTTTTGGATAGAGAATTAAATTCTGAGTTCAAAGATATAAATATATTCAAAATTACTTTTAAAATGTTAATCTTTCCCCTATAAATGTCTTTCGCGACAAAAGATTTATTTTGTGAACCGGAAATGTAAAAAAATACATCTAAGCGGTTTTGGATAGAGAATTAAATTCTGAGTTCAATGATATAAATATATTCAAAATTACTTTTAAAATGTTAGCCTTTTCCCTGTAAATGTCTTTCGCGACCAAATATTTATTTTGTGAACCGGAAATTAAAAATACATCTAAGCGGTTTTGGATAAAGAATTAAATTCTGAGTTCAATGATATAAATATATTCAAAATTACTTTTAAAATGTTAGCCTTTCCCCTATAAATGTCTTTCGCGACAAAATATTTATTTTGTGAACCGGAAATTAAAAATACATCTAAGCGGTTTTGGATAGAGAATTAAATTCTGAGTTCAATGATATAAATATATTCAAAATTACTTTTAAAATGTTAATCTTTCCCCTATAAATGTCTTTCGCGACAAAAGATTTATTTTGTGAACCGGAAATGTAAAAAAATACATCTAAGCGGTTTTGGATAGAGAATTAAATTCTGAGTTCAATGATATAAATATATTCAAAATTACTTTTAAAATGTTAGCCTTTTCCCTATAAATGTCTTTCGCCACAAGATTTATTTTGTGAACCGGAAACATAAAAAAATACATCTAAGCGGTTTTGGATAGAGAATTAAATTCTGAGTTCAAAGATATAAATATATTCAAAATTACTTTTAAAATGTTAGTCTTTCCCCTATAAATGTCTTTCGCGACAAAAGATTTATTTTGTGAACCGGAAACGTAAAAAAATACATCTAAGCGGTTTTGGATAGAGAATTAAATTCTGAGTTCAATGATATAAATATATTCAAAATTACTTTTAAAATGTTAGCCTTTTCCCTGTAAATGTCTTTCGCGACCAAATATTTATTTTGTGAACCGGAAATTAAAAATACATCTAAGCGGTTTTGGATAGAGAATTAAATTCTGAGTTCAATGATATAAATATATTCAAAATTACTTTTAAAATGTTAGCCTTTCCCATATAAATGTCTTTCGCGACAAAAAATTTGTTTTGTGAACCGGAAACGTAATAAAATACATCTAAGCGGTTTTGGATAGAGAATTAAATTCTGAGTTCAAAGATATAAATATATTCAAAATTACTTTTAAAATGTTAGGCTTTTCCCTATAAATGTCTTTCGCCACAAGATTTATTTTGTGAACCGGAAACGTAAAAAAATACATCTAAGCGGTTTTGGATAGAGAATTAAATTCTGAGTTCAAAGATATAAATATATTCAAAATTACTTTTAAAATGTTAGTCTTTCCCCTATAAATGTCTTTCGCGACAAAAGATTTATTTTGTGAACCGGAAACGTAAAAAAATACATCTAAGCGGTTTTGGATAGAGAATTAAATTCTGAGTTCAATGATATAAATATATTCAAAATTACTTTTAAAATGTTAGCCTTTTCCCTGTAAATGTCTTTCGCGACCAAATATTTATTTTGTGAACCGGAAATTAAAAATACATCTAAGCGGTTTTGGATAGAGAATTAAATTCTGAGTTCAATGATATAAATATATTCAAAATTACTTTTAAAATGTTAGCCTTTCCCCTATAAATGTCTTTCGCGACAAAAATTTTATTTTGTGAACCGAAAACGTAAAAAAATACATCTAAGCGGTTTTGGATAGAGAATTAAATTCTGAGTTCAATGATATAAATATATTCAAAATTACTTTTAAAATGTTAGCCTTTCCCCTATAAATGTCTTTCGCCACAAGATTTATTTTGTGAACCGGAAACGTAAAAAAATACATCTAAGCGGTTTTGGATAGAGAATTAAATTCTGAGTTCAATGATATAAATATATTCAAAATTACTTTTAAAATGTTAGCCTTTTCCCTGTAAATGTCTTTCGCGACCAAATATTTATTTTGTGAACCGGAAATTAAAAATACATCTAAGCGGTTTTGGATAGAGAATTAAATTCTGAGTTCAATGATATAAATATATTCAAAATTACTTTTAAAATGTTAGCCTTTTCCCTATAAATGTCTTTCGCCACAAGATTTATTTTGTGAACCGGAAACATAAAAAAATACATCTAAGCGGTTTTGGATAGAGAATTAAATTCTGAGTTCAAAGATATAAATATATTCAAAATTACTTTTAAAATGTTAGTCTTTCCCCTATAAATGTCTTTCGCGACAAAAGATTTATTTTGTGAACCGGAAACGTAAAAAAATACATCTAAGCGGTTTTGGATAGAGAATTAAATTCTGAGTTCAATGATATAAATATATTCAAAATTACTTTTAAAATGTTAGCCTTTCCCATATAAATGTCTTTCGCGACAAAAAATTTGTTTTGTGAACCGGAAACGTAATAAAATACATCTAAGCGGTTTTGGATAGAGAATTAAATTCTGAGTTCAAAGATATAAATATATTCAAAATTACTTTTAAAATGTTAGGCTTTTCCCTATAAATGTCTTTCGCCACAAGATTTATTTTGTGAACCGGAAACGTAAAAAAATACATCTAAGCGGTTTTGGATAGAGAATTAAATTCTGAGTTCAAAGATATAAATATATTCAAAATTACTTTTAAAATGTTAGTCTTTCCCCTATAAATGTCTTTCGCGACAAAAGATTTATTTTGTGAACCGGAAACGTAAAAAAATACATCTAAGCGGTTTTGGATAGAGAATTAAATTCTGAGTTCAATGATATAAATATATTCAAAATTACTTTTAAAATGTTAGCCTTTTCCCTGTAAATGTCTTTCGCGACCAAATATTTATTTTGTGAACCGGAAATTAAAAATACATCTAAGCGGTTTTGGATAGAGAATTAAATTCTGAGTTCAATGATATAAATATATTCAAAATTACTTTTAAAATGTTAGCCTTTTCCCTATAAATGTCTTTCGCCACAAGATTTATTTTGTGAACCGGAAACGTAAAAAAATACATCTAAGCGGTTTTGGATAGAGAATTAAATTCTGAGTTCAAAGATATAAATATATTCAAAATTACTTTTAAAATGTTAGTCTTTCCCCTATAAATGTCTTTCGCGACAAAAGATTTATTTTGTGAACAGGAAACGTAAAAAAATACATCTAAGCGGTTTTGGATAGAGAATTAAATTCTGAGTTCAATGATATAAATATATTCAAAATTACTTTTAAAATGTTAGCCTTTTCCCTGTAAATGTCTTTCGCGACCAAATATTTATTTTGTGAACCGGAAATTAAAAATACATCTTAGCGGTTTTGGATAGAGAATTAAATTCTGAGTTCAATGATATAAATATGTTCAAAATTACTTTTAAAATGTTAGCCTTTCCCCTATAAATGTCTTTCGCGACAAAATATTTATTTTGTGAACCGGAAATTAAAAATACATCTAAGCGGTTTTGGATAGAGAATTAAATTCTGAGTTCAATGATATAAATATATTCAAAATTACTTTTAAAATGTTAGCCTTTCCCATATAAATGTCTTTCGCGACAAAAAATTTATTTTGTGAACCGGAAACGTAATAAAATACATCTAAGCGGTTTTGGATAGAGAATTAAATTCTGAGTTCAATGATATAAATATATTCAAAATTACTTTTAAAATGTTAGGCTTTTCCCTATAAATGTCTTTCGCCACAAAGATTTATTTTGTGAACCGGAAACGTAAAAAAATACATCTAAGCGGTTTTGGATAGAGAATTAAATTCTGAGTTCAAAGATATAAATATATTCAAAATTACTTTTAAAATGTTAGTCTTTCCCCTATAAATGTCTTTCGCGACAAAAGATTTATTTTGTGAACCGGAAACGTAAAAAAATACATCTAAGCGGTTTTGTATAGAGAATTAAATTCTGAGTTCAATGATATAAATATATTCAAAATTACTTTTAAAATGTTAGTCTTTTCCCTGTAAATGTCTTTCGCGACCAAATATTTATTTTGTGAACCGGAAATTAAAAATACATCTAAGCGGTTTTGGATAGAGAATTAAATTCTGAGTTCAATGATATAAATATATTCAAAATTACTTTAAAAATGTTAGCCTTTCCCCTATAAATGTCGTTCGCGACAAAATATTTATTTTGTGAACCGGAAATTAAAAATACATCTAAGCGGTTTTGGATAGAGAATTAAATTCTGAGTTCAATGATATAAATATATTCAAAATTACTTTTAAAATGTTAGCCTTTCCCATATAAATGTCTTTCGCGACAAAAAATTTATTTTGTGAACCGGAAACGTAATAAAATACATCATAGCGGTTTTGGTTAGAGAATTAAATTCTGAGTTCAATGATATAAATATATTCAAAATTACTTTTAAAATGTTAGCCTTTTCCCTATAAATGTCTTTCGCGACAAAAGATTTATTTTGTGAACCGGAAACGTAAAAAAATACATCTAAGCGGTTTTGGATAGAGATTTAAATTCTGAGTTCAATGATATAAATATATTCAAAATTACTTTTAAAATGTTAGTCTTTCCCCTATAAATGTCTTTCGCGACAAAAGATTTATTTTGTGAACCGGAAACGTAAAAAAATACATCTAAGCGGTTTTGGATAGAGAATTAAATTCTGAGTTCAATGATATAAATATATTCAAAATTACTTTTAAAATGTTAGCCTTTTCCCTGTAAATGTCTTTCGCGACCAAATATTTATTTTGTGAACCGGAAATTAAAAATACATCTAAGCGGTTTTGGATAGAGAATTAAATTCTGAGTTCAATGATATAAATATATTCAAAATTACTTTTAAAATGTTAGGCTTTTCCCTATAAATGTCTTTCGCCACAAGATTTATTTTGTGAACCGGAAACGTAAAAAAATACATCTAAGCGGTTTTGGATAGAGAATTAAATTCTGAGTTCAAAGATATAAATATATTCAAAATTACTTTTAAAATGTTAGTCTTTCCCCTATAAATGTCTTTCGCGACAAAAGATTTATTTTGTGAACAGGAAACGTAAAAAAATACATCTAAGCGGTTTTGGATAGAGAATTAAATTCTGAGTTCAATGATATAAATATATTCAAAATTACTTTTAAAATGTTAGCCTTTTCCCTGTAAATGTCTTTCGCGACCAAATATTTATTTTGTGAACCGGAAATTAAAAATACATCTAAGCGGTTTTGGATAGAGAATTAAATTCTGAGTTCAAAGATATAAATATATTCAAAATTACTTTTAAAATGTTAGCCTTTCCCATATAAATGTCTTTCGCGACAAAAAATTTATTTTGTGAACCGGAAACGTAATAAAATACATCTAAGCGGTTTTGGATAGAGAATTAAATTCTGAGTTCAATGATATAAATATATTCAAAATTACTTTTAAAATGTTAGGCTTTTCCCTATAAAAGTCTTTCGCCACAAGAATTATTTTGTGAACCGGAAACGTAAAAAAATATATCTAAGCGGTTTTGGATAGAGAATTAAATTCTGAGTTCAAAGATATAAATATATTCAAAATTACTTTTAAAATGTTAGTCTTTCCCCTATAAATGTCTTTCGCGACAAAAGATTTATTTTGTGAACCGGAAACGTAAAAAAATACATCTAAGCGGTTTTGTATAGAGAATTAAATTCTGAGTTCAATGATATAAATATATTCAAAATTACTTTTAAAATGTTAGCCTTTTCCCTGTAAATGTCTTTCGCGACCAAATATTTATTTTGTGAACCGAAAATTAAAAATACATCTAAGCGGTTTTGGATAGAGAATTAAATTCTGAGTTCAATGATATAAATATATTCAAAATTACTTTTAAAATGTTAGCCTTTCCCCTATAAATGTCTTTCGCGACAAAATATTTATTTTGTGAACCGGAAATTAAAAATACATCTAAGCGGTTTTGGATAGAGAATTAAATTCTGAGTTCAATGATATAAATATATTCAAAATTACTTTTAAAATGTTAGCCTTTCCCATATAAATGTCTTTCGCGACAAAAAATTTATTTTGTGAACCGGAAACGTAATAAAATACATCTAAGCGGTTTTGGTTAGAGAATTAAATTCTGAGTTCAATGATATAAATATATTCAAAATTACTTTTAAAATGTTAGCCTTTTCCCTATAAATGTCTTTCGCGACAAATAATTTATTTTGTGAACCGGAAACGTAAAAAAATACATCTAAGCGGTTTTGGATAGAGATTTAAATTCTGAGTTCAATGATATAAATATATTCAAAATTACTTTTAAAATGTTAGTCTTTCCCCTATAAATGTCTTTCGCGACAAAAGATTTATTTTGTGAACCGGAAACGTAAAAAAATACATCTAAGCGGTTTTGGATAGAGAATTAAATTCTGAGTTCAATGATATAAATATATTCAAAATTACTTTTAAAATGTTAGCCTTTTCCCTGTAAATGTCTTTCGCGACCAAATATTTATTTTGTGAACCGGCAATTAAAAATACATCTAAGCGGTTTTGGATAGAGAATTAAATTCTGAGTTCAATGATATAAATATATTCAAAATTACTTTTAAAATGTTAGGCTTTTCCCTATAAATGTCTTTCGCCACAAGATTTATTTTGTGAACCGGAAACGTAAAAAAATACATCTAAGCGGTTTTGGATAGAGAATTAAATTCTGAGTTCAAAGATATAAATATATTCAAAATTACTTTTAAAATGTTAGTCTTTCCCCTATAAATGTCTTTCGCGACAAAAGATTTATTTTGTGAACCGGAAACGTAAAAAAATACATCTAAGCGGTTTTGGATAGAGAATTAAATTCTGAGTTCAATGATATAAATATATTCAAAATTACTTTTAAAATGTTAGCCTTTTCCCTGTAAATGTCTTTCGCGACCAAATATTTATTTTGTGAACCGCAAATTAAAAATACATCTTAGCGGTTTTGGATAGAGAATTAAATTCTGAGTTCAATGATATAAATATATTCAAAATTACTAAAATGTTAGCCTTTCCCCTATAAATGTCTTTCGCGACAAAATATTTATTTTGTGAACCGGAAATTAAAAATACATCTAAGCGGTTTTGGATAGAGAATTAAATTCTGAGTTCAAAGATATAAATATATACAAAATTACTTTTAAAATGTTAGCCTTTCCCATATAAATGTCTTTCGCGACAAAAAATTTATTTTGTGAACCGGAAACGTAATAAAATACATCTAAGCGGTTTTGGATAGAGAATTAAATTCTGAGTTCAATGATATAAATATATTCAAAATTACTTTTAAAATGTTAGGCTTTTCCCTATAAAAGTCTTTCGCCACAAGATTTATTTTGTGAACCGGAAACGTAAAAAAATACATCTAAGCGGTTTTTGATAGAGAATTAAATTCTGAGTTCAAAGATATAAATATATTCAAAATTACTTTTAAAATGTTAGTCTTTCCCATATAAATGTCTTTCGCGACAAAAGATTTATTTTGTGAACCGGAAACGTAAAAAAATACATCTAAGCGGTTTTGTATAGAGAATTAAATTCTGAGTTCAATGATATAAATATATTCAAAATTACTTTTAAAATGTTAGCCTTTTCCCTGTAAATGTCTTTCGCGACCAAATATTTATTTTGTGAACCGGAAATTAAAAATACATCTAAGCGGTTTTGGATAGAGAATTAAATTCTGAGTTCAATGATATAAATATATTCAAAATTACTTTAAAAATGTTAGCCTTTCCCCTATAAATGTCGTTCGCGACAAAATATTTATTTTGTGAACCGGAAATTAAAAATACATCTAAGCGGTTTTGGATAGAGAATTAAATTCTGAGTTCAAGGATATAAATATATTCAAAATTACTTTTAAAATGTTAGCCTTTCCCATATAAATGTCTTTCGCGACAAAAAATTTATTTTGTGAACCGGAAACGTAATAAAATACATCTAAGCGGTTTTGGTTAGAGAATTAAATTCTGAGTTCAATGATATAAATATATTCAAAATTACTTTTAAAATGTTAGCCTTTTCCCTGTAAATGTCTTTCGCGACCAAATATTTATTTTGTGAACCGGAAACGTAAAAAAATACATCTAAGCGGTTTTGGATAGAGATTTAAATTCTGAGTTCAATGATATAAATATATTCAAAATTACTTTTAAAATGTTAGTCTTTCCCCTATAAATGTCTTTCGCGACAAAAGATTTATTTTGTGAACCGGAAACGTAAAAAAATACATCTAAGCGGTTTTGGATAGAGAATTAAATTCTGAGTTCAATGATATAAATATATTCAAAATTACTTTTAAAATGTTAGCCTTTTCCCTGTAAATGTCTTTCGCGACCAAATATTTATTTTGTGAACCGGAAATTAAAAATACATCTAAGCGGTTTTGGATAGAGAATTAAATTCTGAGGTCAATGATATAAATATATTCAAAATTACTTTTAAAATGTTAGGCTTTTCCCTATAAATGTCTTTCGCCACAAGATTTATTTTGTGAACCGGAAACGTAAAAAAATACATCTAAGCGGTTTTGGATAGAGAATTAAATTCTGAGTTCAAAGATATAAATATATTCAAAATTACTTTTAAAATGTTAGTCTTTCCCCTATAAATGTCTTTCGCGACAAAAGATTTATTTTGTGAACCGGAAACGTAAAAAAATACATCTAAGCGGTTTTGGATAGAGAATTAAATTCTGAGTTCAATGATATAAATATATTCAAAATTACTTTTAAAATGTTAGCCTTTTCCTTGTAAATGTCTTTCGCGACCAAATATTTATTTTGTGAACCGGAAATTAAAAATACATCTTAGCGGTTTTGGATAGAGAATTAAATTCTGAGTTCAATGATATAAATATATTCAAAATTACTAAAATGTTAGCCTTTCCCCTATAAATGTCTTTCGCGACAAAATATTTATTTTGTGAACCGGAAATTAAAAATACATCTAAGCGGTTTTGGATAGAGAATTAAATTCTGAGTTCAAAGATATAAATATATTCAAAATTACTTTTAAAATGTTAGCCTTTCCCATATAAATGTCTTTCGCGACAAAAAATTTATTTTGTGAACCGGAAACGTAATAAAATACATCTAAGCGGTTTTGGATAGAGAATTAAATTCTGAGTTCAATGATATAAATATATTCAAAATTACTTTTAAAATGTTAGGCTTTTCCCTATAAAAGTCTTTCGCCACAAGATTTATTTTGTGAACCGGAAACGTAAAAAAATACATCTAAGCGGTTTTTGATAGAGAATTAAATTCTGAGTTCAAAGATATAAATATATTCAAAATTACTTTTAAAATGTTAGTCTTTCCCCTATAAATGTCTTTCGCGACAAAAGATTTATTTTGTGAACCGGAAACGTAAAAAAATACATCTAAGCGGTTTTGTATAGAGAATTAAATTCTGAGTTCAATGATATAAATATATTCAAAATTACTTTTAAAATGTTAGCCTTTTCCCTGTAAATGTCTTTCGCGACCAAATATTTATTTTGTGAACCGGAAATTAAAAATACATCTAAGCGGTTTTGGATAGAGAATTAAATTCTGAGTTCAATGATATAAATATATTCAAAATTACTTTAAAAATGTTAGCCTTTCCCCTATAAATGTCGTTCGCGACAAAATATTTATTTTGTGAACCGGAAATTAAAAATACATCTAAGCGGTTTTGGATAGAGAATTAAATTCTGAGTTCAAGGATATAAATATATTCAAAATTACTTTTAAAATGTTAGCCTTTCCCATATAAATGTCTTTCGCGACAAAAAATTTATTTTGTGAACCGGAAACGTAATAAAATACATCTAAGCGGTTTTGGTTAGAGAATTAAATTCTGAGTTCAATGATATAAATATATTCAAAATTACTTTTAAAATGTTAGCCTTTTCCCTGTAAATGTCTTTCGCGACCAAATATTTATTTTGTGAACCGGAAATTAAAAATACATCTAAGCGGTTTTGGATAGAGAATTAAATTCTGAGTTCAATGATATAAATATATTCAAAATTACTTTTAAAATGTTAGGCTTTTCCCTATAAATGTCTTTCGCCAAAAGATTTATTTTGTGAACCGGAAATTAAAAATACATCTAAGCGGTTTTGGATAGAGAATTAAATTCTGAGTTCAATGATATAAATATATTCAAAATTACTTTTAAAATGTTAGCCTTTCCCATATAAATGTCTTTCGCGACAAAAAATTTATTTTGTGAACCGGAAACGTAATAAAATACATCTAAGCGGTTTTGGTTAGAGAATTAAATTCTGAGTTCAATGATATAAATATATTCAAAATTACTTTTAAAATGTTAGCCTTTTCCCTATAAATGTCTTTCGCGACAAAAGATTTATTTTGTGAACCGGAAACGTAAAAAATTCATCTAAGCGGTTTTGGATAGAGATTTAAATTCTGAGTTCAATGATATAAATATATTCAAAATTACTTTAAAAATGTTAGCCTTTCCCCTATAAATGTCGTTCGCGACAAAATATTTATTTTGTGACGGAAATTAAAAATACATCTAAGCGGTTTTGGATAGAGAATTAAATTCTGAGTTCAATGATATAAATATATTCAAAATTACTTTTAAAATGTTAGCCTTTCCCATATAAATGTCTTTCGCGATAAAAAATTTATTTTGTGAACCGGAAACGTAATAAAATACATCTAAGCGGTTTTGGTTAGAGAATTAAATTCTGAGTTCAATGATATAAATATATTCAAAATTACTTTTAAAATGTTAGCCTTTTCCCTGTAAATGTCTTTCGCGACCAAATATTTATTTTGTGAACCGGAAATTAAAAATACATCTAAGCGGTTTTGTATAGAGAATTAAATTCTGAGTTCAATGATATAAATATATTCAAAATTACTTTTAAAATGTTAGCCTTTTCCCTGTAAATGTCTTTCGCGACCAAATATTTATTTTGTGAACCGGAAATTAAAAATACATCTAAGCGGTTTTGGATAGAGAATTAAATTCTGAGTTCAATGATATAAATATATTCAAAATTACTTTAAAAATGTTAGCCTTTCCTCTATAAATGTCGTTCGCGACAAAAGATTTATTTTGTGAACCGGAAACGTAAAAAAATACATCTAAGCGGTTTTGGATAGAGATTTAAATTCTGAGTTCAATGATATAAATATATTCAAAATTACTTTTAAAATGTTAGCCTTTCCCCTATAAATGTCTTTCGCGACAAAATATTTATTTTGTGAACCGGAAATTAAAAATACATCTAAGCGGTTTTGGATAGAGAATTAAATTCTGAGTTCAATGATATAAATATATTCAAAATTACTTTTAAAATGTTAGCCTTTCCCATATAAATGTCTTTCGCGACAAAAAATTTATTTTGTGAACCGGAAACGTAATAAAATACATCTAAGCGGTTTTGGTTAGAGAATTAAATTCTGAGTTCAATGATATAAATATATTCAAAATTACTTTTAAAATGTTAGCCTTTTCCCTATAAATGTCTTTCGCGACAAAAGATTTATTTTGTGAACCGGAAACGTAAAAAAATACATCTAAGCGGTTTTGGATAGAGATTTAAATTCTGAGTTCAATGATATAAATATATTCAAAATTACTTTTAAAATGTTAGTCTTTCCCCTATAAATGTCTTTCGCGACAAAAGATTTATTTTGTGAACCGGAAACGTAAAAAAATACATCTAAGCGGTTTTGGATAGAGAATTAAATTCTGAGTTCAATGATATAAATATATTCAAAATTACTTTAAAAATGTTAGCCTTTCCCCTATAAATGTCGTTCGCGACAAAATATTTATTTTGTGAACCGGAAATTAAAAATACATCTAAGCGGTTTTGGATAGAGAATTAAATTCTGAGTTCAAGGATATAAATATATTCAAAATTACTTTTAAAATGTTAGCCTTTCCCATATAAATGTCTTTCGCGACAAAAAATTTATTTTGTGAACCGGAAACGTAATAAAATACATCTAAGCGGTTTTGGTTAGAGAATTAAATTCTGAGTTCAATGATATAAATATATTCAAAATTACTTTTAAAATGTTAGCCTTTTCCCTGTAAATGTCTTTCGCGACCAAATATTTATTTTGTGAACCGGAAATTAAAAATACATCTAAGCGGTTTTGGATAGAGAATTAAATTCTGAGTTCAATGATATAAATATATTCAAAATTACTTTTAAAATGTTAGGCTTTTCCCTATAAATGTCTTTCGCCAAAAGATTTATTTTGTGAACCGGAAATTAAAAATACATCTAAGCGGTTTTGGATAGAGAATTAAATTCTGAGTTCAATGATATAAATATATTCAAAATTACTTTTAAAATGTTAGCCTTTCCCATATAAATGTCTTTCGCGACAAAAAATTTATTTTGTGAACCGGAAACGTAATAAAATACATCTAAGCGGTTTTGGTTAGAGAATTAAATTCTGAGTTCAATGATATAAATATATTCAAAATTACTTTTAAAATGTTAGCCTTTTCCCTATAAATGTCTTTCGCGACAAAAGATTTATTTTGTGAACCGGAAACGTAAAAAATTCATCTAAGCGGTTTTGGATAGAGATTTAAATTCTGAGTTCAATGATATAAATATATTCAAAATTACTTTAAAAATGTTAGCCTTTCCCCTATAAATGTCGTTCGCGACAAAATATTTATTTTGTGACGGAAATTAAAAATACATCTAAGCGGTTTTGGATAGAGAATTAAATTCTGAGTTCAATGATATAAATATATTCAAAATTACTTTTAAAATGTTAGCCTTTCCCATATAAATGTCTTTCGCGATAAAAAATTTATTTTGTGAACCGGAAACGTAATAAAATACATCTAAGCGGTTTTGGTTAGAGAATTAAATTCTGAGTTCAATGATATAAATATATTCAAAATTACTTTTAAAATGTTAGCCTTTTCCCTGTAAATGTCTTTCGCGACCAAATATTTATTTTGTGAACCGGAAATTAAAAATACATCTAAGCGGTTTTGTATAGAGAATTAAATTCTGAGTTCAATGATATAAATATATTCAAAATTACTTTTAAAATGTTAGCCTTTTCCCTGTAAATGTCTTTCGCGACCAAATATTTATTTTGTGAACCGGAAATTAAAAATACATCTAAGCGGTTTTGGATAGAGAATTAAATTCTGAGTTCAATGATATAAATATATTCAAAATTACTTTAAAAATGTTAGCCTTTCCTCTATAAATGTCGTTCGCGACAAAAGATTTATTTTGTGAACCGGAAACGTAAAAACATACATCTAAGCGGTTTTGGATAGAGATTTAAATTCTGAGTTCAATGATATAAATATATTCAAAATTACTTTTAAAATGTTAGTCTTTCCCCTATAAATGTCTTTCGCGACAAAAGATTTATTTTGTGAACCGGAAACGTAAAAAAATACATCTAAGCGGTTTTGTATAGAGAATTAAATTCTGAGTTCAATGATATAAATATATTCAAAATTACTTTTAAAATGTTAGCCTTTTCCCTGTAAATGTCTTTCGCGACCAAATATTTATTTTGTGAACCGAAAATTAAAAATACATCTAAGCGGTTTTGGATAGAGAATTAAATTCTGAGTTCAATGATATAAATATATTCAAAATTACTTTTAAAATGTTAGCCTTTCCCCTATAAATGTCTTTCGCGACAAAATATTTATTTTGTGAACCGGAAATTAAAAATACATCTAAGCGGTTTTGGATAGAGAATTAAATTCTGAGTTCAATGATATAAATATATTCAAAATTACTTTTAAAATGTTAGCCTTTCCCATATAAATGTCTTTCGCGACAAAAAATTTATTTTGTGAACCGGAAACGTAATAAAATACATCTAAGCGGTTTTGGTTAGAGAATTAAATTCTGAGTTCAATGATATAAATATATTCAAAATTACTTTTAAAATGTTAGCCTTTTCCCTATAAATGTCTTTCGCGACAAAAGATTTATTTTGTGAACCGGAAACGTAAAAAAATACATCTAAGCGGTTTTGGATAGAGATTTAAATTCTGAGTTCAATGATATAAATATATTCAAAATTACTTTTAAAATGTTAGTCTTTCCCCTATAAATGTCTTTCGCGACAAAAGATTTATTTTGTGAACCGGAAACGTAAAAAAATACATCTAAGCGGTTTTGGATAGAGAATTAAATTCTGAGTTCAATGATATAAATATATTCAAAATTACTTTTAAAATGTTAGCCTTTTCCCTGTAAATGTCTTTCGCGACCAAATATTTATTTTGTGAACCGGCAATTAAAAATACATCTAAGCGGTTTTGGATAGAGAATTAAATTCTGAGTTCAATGATATAAATATATTCAAAATTACTTTTAAAATGTTAGGCTTTTCCCTATAAATGTCTTTCGCTACAAGATTTATTTTGTGAACCGGAAACGTAAAAAAATACATCTAAGCGGTTTTGGATAGAGAATTAAATTCTGAGTTCAAAGATATAAATATATTCAAAATTACTTTTAAAATGTTAGTCTTTCCCCTATAAATGTCTTTCGCGACAAAAGATTTATTTTGTGAACCGGAAACGTAAAAAAATACATCTAAGCGGTTTTGGATAGAGAATTAAATTTTGAGTTCAATGATATAAATATATTCAAAATTACTTTTAAAATGTTAGCCTTTTCCCTGTAAATGTCTTTCGCGACCAAATATTTATTTTGTGAACCGGAAATTAAAAATACATCTAAGCGGTTTTGGATAGAGAATTAAATTCTGAGTTCAATGATATAAATATATTCAAAATTACTTTTAAAATGTTAGGCTTTTCCCTATAAATGTCTTTCGCCACAAGATTTATTTTGTGAACCGGAAATTAAAAATACATCTAAGCGGTTTTGGATAGAGAATTAAATTCTGAGTTCAATGATATAAATATATTCAAAATTACTTTTAAAATGTTAGCCTTTCCCATATAAATGTCTTTCGCGACAAAAAATTTATTTTGTGAACCGGAAACGTAATAAAATACATCTAAGCGGTTTTGGTTAGAGAATTAAATTCTGAGTTCAATGATATAAATATATTCAAAATTACTTTTAAAATGTTAGCCTTTTCCCTATAAATGTCTTTCGCGACAAAAGATTTATTTTGTGAACCGGAAACGTAAAAAATTCATCTAAGCGCTTTTGGATAGAGATTTAAATTCTGAGTTCAATGATATAAATATATTCAAAATTACTTTAAAAATGTTAGCCTTTCCCCTATAAATGTCGTTCGCGACAAAATATTTATTTTGTGAACCGGAAATTAAAAATACATCTAAGCGGTTTTGGATAGAGAATTAAATTCTGAGTTCAATGATATAAATATATTCAAAATTACTTTTAAAATGTTAGCCTTTCCCATATAAATGTCTTTCGCGACAAAAAATTTTTTTCGTGAACCGGAAACGTAATAAAATACATCTAAGAGGTTTTGGTTAGAGAATTAAATTCTGAGTTCAATGATATAAATATATTCAAAATTACTTTTAAAATGTTAGCCTTTTCCCTGTAAATGTCTTTCGCGACCAAATATTTATTTTGTGAACCGGAAATTAAAAATACATCTAAGCGGTTTTGTATAGAGAATTAAATTCTGAGTTCAATGATATAAATATATTCAAAATTACTTTTAAAATGTTAGCCTTTTCCCTGTAAATGTCTTTCGCGACCAAATATTTATTTTGTGAACCGGAAATTAAAAATACATCTAAGCGGTTTTGGATAGAGAATTAAATTCTGAGTTCAATGATATAAATATATTCAAAATTACTTTAAAAATGTTAGCCTTTCCACTATAAATGTCGTTCGCGACAAAATATTTATTTTGTGAACCGGAAATTAAAAATACATCTAAGCGGTTTTGGATAGAGATTTAAATTCTGAGTTCAATGATATAAATATATTCAAAATTACTTTTAAAATGTTAGTCTTTCCCCTATAAATGTCTTTCGCGACAAAAGATTTATTTTGTGAACCGGAAACGTAAAAAAATACATCTAAGCGGTTTTGGATAGAAAATTAAATTCTGAGTTCAATGATATAAATATATTCAAAATTACTTTTAAAATGTTAGCCTTTTCCCTGTAAATGTCTTTCGCGACCAAATATTTATTTTGTGAACCGGAAATTAAAAATACATCTAAGCGGTTTTGGATAGAGAATTAAATTCTGAGTTCAATGATATAAATATATTCAAAATTACTTTTAAAATGTTAGGCTTTTCCCTATAAATGTCTTTCGCCACAAGATTTATTTTGTGAACCGGAAACGTAAAAAAATACATCTAAGCGGTTTTGGATAGAGAATTAAATTCTGAGTTCAAAGATATAAATATATTCAAAATTACTTTTAAAATGTTAGTCTTTCCCCTATAAATGTCTTTCGCGACAAAAGATTTATTTTGTGAACAGGAAACGTAAAAAAATACATCTAAGCGGTTTTGGATAGAGAATTAAATTCTGAGTTCAATGATATAAATATATTCAAAATTACTTTTAAAATGTTAGCCTTTTCCCTGTAAATGTCTTTCGCGACCAAATATTTATTTTGTGAACCGGAAATTAAAAATACATCTTAGCGGTTTTGGATAGAGAATTAAATTCTGAGTTCAATGATATAAATATATTCAAAATTACTTTTAAAATGTTAGGCTTTTCCCTATAAAAGTCTTTCGCCACAAGATTTATTTTGTGAACCGGAAACGTAAAAAAATACATCTAAGCGGTTTTGGATAGAGAATTAAATTCTGAGTTCAAAGATATAAATATATTCAAAATTACTTTTAAAATGTTAGTCTTTCCCCTATAAATGTCTTTCGCGACAAAAGATTTATTTTGTGAACCGGAAACGTAAAAAAATACATCTAAGCGGTTTTGTATAGAGAATTAAATTCTGAGTTCAATGATATAAATATATTCAAAATTACTTTTAAAATGTTAGCCTTTTCCCTGTAAATGTCTTTCGCGACCAAATATTTATTTTGTGAACCGAAAATTAAAAATACATCTAAGCGGTTTTGGATAGAGAATTAAATTCTGAGTTCAATGATATAAATATATTCAAAATTACTTTTAAAATGCTAGCCTTTCCCATATAAATGTCTTTCGCGACAAAAAATTTATTTTGTGAACCGGAAACGTAATAAAATACATCTAACCTCTTTTGGATAGAGAATTAAATTCTGAGTTCAATGATATAAATATATTCAAAATTACTTTTAAAATGTTAGCCTTTCCTCTATAAATGTCTTTCGCGACAAAATATTTATTTTGTGAACCGGAAATTAAAAATACATCTAAGCGGTTTTGGATAGAGAATTAAATTCTGAGTTCAATGATATAAATAAATTCAAAATTACTTTTAAAATCTTAGTCTTTCCCCTATAAATGTCTTTCGCGACAAAAGATTTATTTTGTGAACCGGAAACGTAAAAAAATACATCTAAGCGGTTTTGGATAGAGAATTAAATTCTGAGTTCAATGATATAAATATATTCAAAATTACTTTTAAAATGTTAGCCTTTTCCCTGTAAATGTCTTTCGCGACCAAATATTTATTTTGTGAACCGGAAATTAAAAATACATCTAAGCGGTTTTGGATAGAGAATTAAATTCTGAGTTCAATGATATAAATATATTCAAAATTACTTTTAAAATGTTAGGCTTTTCCCTATAAATGTCTTTCGCCACAAGATTTATTTTGTGAACCGGAAACGTAAAAAAATACATCTAAGCGGTTTTGGATAGAGAATTAAATTCTGAGTTCAAAGATATAAATATATTCAAAATTACTTTTAAAATGTTAGTCTTTCCCCTATAAATGTCTTTCGCGACAAAAGATTTATTTTGTGAACAGGAAACGTAAAAAAATACATCTAAGCGGTTTTGGATAGAGAATTAAATTCTGAGTTCAATGATATAAATATATTCAAAATTACTTTTAAAATGTTAGCCTTTTCCCTGTAAATGTCTTTCGCGACCAAATATTTATTTTGTGAACCGGAAATTAAAAATACATCTTAGCGGTTTTGGATAGAGAATTAAATTCTGAGTTCAATGATATAAATATATTCAAAATTACTTTTAAAATGTTAGGCTTTTCCCTATAAAAGTCTTTCGCCACAAGATTTATTTTGTGAACCGGAAACGTAAAAAAATACATCTAAGCGGTTTTGGATAGAGAATTAAATTCTGAGTTCAAAGATATAAATATATTCAAAATTACTTTTAAAATGTTAGTCTTTCCCCTATAAATGTCTTTCGCGACAAAAGATTTATTTTGTGAACCGGAAACGTAAAAAAATACATCTAAGCGGTTTTGGATAGAGAATTAAATTCTGAGTTCAATGATATAAACATATTCAAAATTACTTTTAAAATGTTAGCCTTTTCCCTGTAAATGTCTTTCGCGACCAAATATTTATTTTGTGAACCGGAAACGTAAAAAAATACATCTAAGCGGTTTTGGATAGAGAATTAAATTCTGAGTTCAATGATATAAATATATTCAAAATTACTTTTAAAATGTTAGCCTTTTCCCTGTAAATGTCTTTCGCGACCAAATATTTATTTTGTGAACCGGAAATTAAAAATACATCTAAGCGGTTTTGGATAGAGAATTAAATTCTGAGTTCAATGATATAAATATATTCAAAATTACTTTTAAAATGTTAGGCTTTTCCCTATAAATGTCTTTCGCCACAAGATTTATTTTGTGAACCGGAAACGTAAAAAAATACATCTAAGCGGTTTTGGATAGAGAATTAAATTCTGAGTTCAAAGATATAAATATATTCAAAATTACTTTTAAAATGTTAGTCTTTCCCCTATAAATGTCTTTCGCGACAAAAGATTTATTTTGTGAACAGGAAACGTAAAAAAATACATCTAAGCGGGTTTGGATAGAGAATTAAATTCTGAGTTCAATGATATAAATATATTCAAAATTACTTTTAAAATGTTAGCCTTTTCCCTGTAAATGTCTTTCGCGACCAAATATTTATTTTGTGAACCGGAAATTAAAAATACATCTTAGCGGTTTTGGATAGAGAATTAAATTCTGAGTTCAATGATATAAATATATTCAAAATTACTTTTAAAATGTTAGGCTTTTCCCTATAAAAGTCTTTCGCCACAAGATTTATTTTGTGAACCGGAAACGTAAAAAAATACATCTAAGCGGTTTTGGATAGAGAATTAAATTCTGAGTTCAAAGATATAAATATATTCAAAATTACTTTTAAAATGTTAGTCTTTCCCCTATAAATGTCTTTCGCGACAAAAGATTTATTTTGTGAACCGGAAACGTAAAAAAATACATCTAAGCGGTTTTGTATAGAGAATTAAATTCTGAGTGCAATGATATAAATATATTCAAAATTACTTTTAAAATGTTAGCCTTTTCCCTGTAAATGTCTTTCGCGACCAAATATTTATTTTGTGAACCGAAAATTAAAAATACATCTAAGCGGTTTTGGATAGAGAATTAAATTCTGAGTTCAATGATATAAATATATTCAAAATTACTTTTAAAATGTTAGCCTTTCCTCTATAAATGTCTTTCGCGACAAAATATTTATTTTGTGAACCGGAAATTAAAAATACATCTAAGCGGTTTTGGATAGAGAATTAAATTCTGAGTTCAATGATATAAATATATTCAAAATTACTTTTAAAATCTTAGTCTTTCCCCTATAAATGTCTTTCGCGACAAAAGATTTATTTTGTGAACCGGAAACGTAAAAAAATACATCTAAGCGGTTTTGGATAGAGAATTAAATTCTGAGTTCAATGATATAAATATATTCAAAATTACTTTTAAAATGTTAGTCTTTCCCCTATAAATGTCTTTCGCGACAAAAGATTTATTTTTTGAACCGGAAACGTAAAAAAATGCATCTAAGCGGTTTTGTATAGAGAATTAAATTCTGAGTTCAATGATATAAATATATTCAAAATTACTTTTAAAATGTTAGCCTTTTCCCTGTAAATGTCTTTCGCGACCAAATATTTATTTTGTGAACCGAAAATTAAAAATACATCTAAGCGGTTTTGGATAGAGAATTAAATTCTGAGTTCAATGATATAAATATATTCAAAATTACTTTTAAAATGTTAGCCTTTCCTCTATAAATGTCTTTCGCGACAAAATATTTATTTTGTGAACCGGAAATTAAAAATACATCTAAGCGGTTTTGGATAGAGAATTAAATTCTGAGTTCAATGATATAAATATATTCAAAATTACTTTTAAAATCTTAGTCTTTCCCCTATAAATGTCTTTCGCGACAAAAGATTTATTTTGTGAACCGGAAACGTAAAAAAATACATCTAAGCGGTTTTGGATAGAGAATTAAATTCTGAGTTCAATGATATAAATATATTCAAAATTACTTTTAAAATGTTAGCCTTTTCCCTGTAAATGTCTTTCGCGACCAAATATTTATTTTGTGAACCGGAAATTAAAAATACATCTAAGCGGTTTTGGATAGAGAATTAAATTCTGAGTTCAATGATATAAATATATTCAAAATTACTTTTAAAATGTTAGGCTTTTCCCTATAAATGTCTTTCGCCACAAGATTTATTTTGTGAACCGGAAACGTAAAAAAATACATCTAAGCGGTTTTGGATAGAGAATTAAATTCTGAGTTCAAAGATATAAATATATTCAAAATTACTTTTAAAATGTTAGTCTTTCCCCTATAAATGTCTTTCGCGACAAAATATTTATTTTGTGAACCGGAAATTAAAAATACATCTAAGCGGTTTTGGATAGAGAATTAAATTCTGAGTTCAAAGATATAAATATATTCAAAATTACTTTTAAAATGTTAGCCTTTCCCATATAAATGTCTTTCGCGACAAAAAATTTATTTTGTGAACCGGAAACGTAATAAAATACATCTAAGCGGTTTTGGATAGAGAATTAAATTCTGAGTTCAATGATATAAATATATTCAAAATTACTTTTAAAATGTTAGGCTTTTCCCTATAAAAGTCTTTCGCCACAAGATTTATTTTGTGAACCGGAAACGTAAAAAAATACATCTAAGCGGTTTTGGATAGAGAATTAAATTCTGAGTTCAAAGATATAAATATATTCAAAATTACTTTTAAAATGTTAGTCTTTCCCCTATAAATGTCTTTCGCGACAAAAGATTTATTTTGTGAACCGGAAACGTAAAAAAATACATCTAAGCGGTTTTGTATAGAGAATTAAATTCTGAGTTCAATGATATAAATATATTCAAAATTACTTTTAAAATGTTAGCCTTTCCTCTATAAATGTCTTTCGCGACAAAATATTTATTTTGTGAACCGGAAATTAAAAATACATCTAAGCGGTTTTGGATAGAGAATTAAATTCTGAGTTCAATGATATAAATATATTCAAAATTACTTTTAAAATCTTAGCCTTTCCCTTATAAATGTCTTTCGCGACAAAAGATTTCTTTTGTGAACCGGAAACGTAAAAAAATACATCTAAGCGGTTTTGGATAGAGAATTAAATTCTGAGTTCATTGATATAATATATTCAAAATTACTTTTAAAATGTTAGCCTTTCCCCTATAAATGTCTTTCGCGACAAAAGATTTATTTTGTGAACCGGAAACGTAAAAAAATACATCTAAGCGTTTTTGGATAGAGAATTAAATTCTAAGTTCAATGATATAAATATATTCAAAATTACTTTTAAAATGTTAGCCTTTTCCCTATAAATGTCTTTCGCGACAAAATATTTATTTTGTGAACCGGAAATTAAAAATACATCTAAGCGGTTTTGGATAGAGAATTAAATTCTGAGTTCAATGATATAAATATATTCAAAATTACTTTTAAAATGTTAGCCTTTTCCCTATAAATGTCTTTCGCGACAAAATATTTATTTTGTGAACCGGAAATTAAAAATAAATCTAAGCGGTTTTGGATAGAGAATTAAATTCTGAGTTCAATGATATAAATATATTCAAAATTACTTTTAAAATGTTAGCCTTTCCCATATAAATGTCTTTCGCGACAAAAAACTTATTTTGTGAACCGGAAAGGTAATAAAATACATCTAAGCGGTATTGGATAGAGAATTAAATTCTGAGTTCAATGATATAAATATATTCAAAATTACTTTTAAAATGTTAGCCTTTTCCCTGTAAATGTCTTTCGCGACCAAATATTTATTTTGTGAACCGGCAATTAAAAATACATCTAAGCGGTTTTGGATAGAGAATTAAATTCTGAGTTCAATGATATAAATATATTCAAAATTACTTTTAAAATGTTAGGCTTTTCCCTATAAATGTCTTTCGCCACAAGATTTATTTTGTGAACCGGAAACGTAAAAAAATACATCTAAGCGGTTTTGGATAGAGAATTAAATTCTGAGTTCAAAGATATAAATATATTCAAAATTACTTTTAAAATGTTAGTCTTTCCCCTATAAATGTCTTTCGCGACAAAAGATTTATTTTGTGAACCGGAAACGTAAAAAAATACATCTAAGCGGTTTTGGATAGAGAATTAAATTCTGAGTTCAATGATATAAATATATTCAAAATTACTTTTAAAATGTTAGCCTTTTCCCTGTAAATGTCTTTCGCGACCAAATATTTATTTTGTGAACCGGCAATTAAAAATACATCTAAGCGGTTTTGGATAGAGAATTAAATTCTGAGTTCAATGATATAAATATATTCAAAATTACTTTTAAAATGTTAGGCTTTTCCCTATAAATGTCTTTCGCCACAAGATTTATTTTGTGAACCGGAAACGTAAAAAAATACATCTAAGCGGTTTTGGATAGAGAATTAAATTCTGAGTTCAAAGATATAAATATATTCAAAATTACTTTTAAAATGTTAGCCTTTACCCTATAAATGTCTTTCGCGACAAAATATTTATTTTGTGAACCGGAAATTAAAAATACATCTAAGCGGTTTTAGGTAGAGAATTAAATTCTGAGTTCAATGATATATATATATTCAAATTTACTTTTAAAATGTTAGCCTTTCCCCTATAAATGTCTTTCGCGACAAAAAATTTATTTTGTGAACCGGAAACGTAAAAAAATACATCTAAGCGGTTTTGGATAGAGAATTAAATTCTGAGTTCAATGATATAAATATATTCAAAATTACTTTTAAAATGTTAGCCTTTCCCATATAAATGTCTTTCGCGACAAAAAATTTATTTTGTGAACCGGAAACGTAATAAAATACATCTAAGCGGTTTTGGATAGAGAATTAAATTCTGAGTTCAATGATATAAATATATTCAAAATTACTTTTAAAATGTTAGCCTTTCCCCTATAAATGTCTTTCGCGACAAAAGATTTATTTTGTGAACCGGAAATTAAAAATACATCTAAGCGGTTTTGGATAGATAATTAAATTCTGAGTTCAATGATATAAATATATTCAAAATTACTTTTAAAATGTAAGCCTTTCCCATATAAATGTCTTTCGCGACAAAAAATTTATTTTGTGAACCGGAAACGTAATAAAATACATCTAACCTCTTTTGGATAGAGAATTAAATTCTGAGTTCAATGATATAAATATATTCAAAATTACTTTTAAAATGTTAGCCTTTCCCCTATAAATGTCTTTCGCGACAAAAGATTTCTTTTGTGAACCGGAAACGTAAAAAAATACATCTAAGCGGTTTTGGATAGAGAATTAAATTCTGAGTTCAATGATATAAATATATTCAAAATTACTTTTAAAATGTTAGCCTTTCCCCTATAAATGTCTTTCGCGACAAAAGATTTATTTTGTGAACCGGAAACGTAAAAAAATACATCTAAGCGGTTTTGGATAGAGAATTAAATTCTGAGTTCAATGATATAAATATATTCAAAATTACTTTTAAAATGTTAGCCTTTTCCCTATAAATGTCTTTCGCGACAAAAAATTTATTTTGTGAACCGGAAACGTAAAAAAATACATCTAAGCGGTTTTGGATAGAGAATTAAATTCTGAGTTCAGTGATATAAATATATTCAAAATTACTTTTAAAATGTTAGCCTTTCCCCTATAAATGTCTTTCGCCACAAGATTTATTTTGTGAACCGGAAACGTAAAAAAATACATCTAAGCGGTTTTGGATAGAGAATTAAATTCTGAGTTCAATGATATAAATATATTCAAAATTACTTTTAAAATGTTAGCCTTTCCCATATAAATGTCTTTCGCGACAAATAATTTATTTTGTGAACCGGAAAGGTAATAAAATACATCTAAGCGGTATTGGATAGAGAATTAAATTCTGAGTTCAATGATATAAATATATTTAAAATTACTTTTAAAATGTTAGCCTTTTCCCTATAAATGTCTTTCGCGACAAAAATTTTATTTTGTGAACCGACAACGTAAAAAAATCCATCTAAGCGGTTTTGGATAGAGAATTAAATTCTGAGTTCAATGATATAAATATATTCAAAATTACTTTTAAAATGTTAGCCTTTCCCCTATAAATGTCTTTCGCGACAAATAATTTATTTTGTGAACCGGAAAGGTAATAAAATACATCTAAGCGGTATTGGATAGAGAATTAAATTCTGAGTTCAATGATATAAATATATTTAAAATTACTTTTAAAATGTTAGCCTTTTCCCTATAAATGTCTTTCGCGACAAAAATTTTATTTTGTGAACCGGAAACGTAAAAAAATTCATCTAAGCGGTTTTGGATAGAGAATTAAATTCTGAGTTCAATGATATAAATATATTCAAAATTACTTTTAAAATGTTAGCCTTTCCCATATAAATGTCTTTCGCGACAAATAATTTATTTTGTGAACCGGAAAGGTAATAAAATACATCTAAGCGGTATTGGATAGAGAATTAAATTCTGAGTTCAATGATATAAATATATTTAAAATTACTTTTAAAATGTTAGCCTTTTCCCTATAAATGTCTTTCGCGACAAAAATTTTATTTTGTGAACCGGAAACGTAAAAAAATACATCTAAGCGGTTTTGGATAGAGAATTAAATTCTGAGTTCAATGATATAAATATATTCAAAATTACTTTTAAAATGTTAGCCTTTCCCCTATAAATGTCTTTCGCGACAAATAATTTATTTTGTGAACCGGAAAGGTAATAAAATACATCTAAGCGGTATTGGATAGAGAATTAAATTCTGAGTTCAATGATATAAATATATTTAAAATTACTTTTAAAATGTTAGCCTTTTCCCTATAAATGTCTTTCGCGACAAAAATTTTATTTTGTGAACCGGAAACGTAAAAAAATACATCTAAGCGGTTTTGTATAGAGAATTAAATTCTGAGTTTAGTGATTTAAATATATTCAAAATTACTTTTAAAATGTAAGCCTTTCCCATATAAATGTCTTTCGCGACAAATAATTTATTTTGTGAACCGGAAAGGTAATAAAATACATCTAAGCGGTATTGGATAGAGAATTAAATTCTGAGTTCAATGATATAAATATATTTAAAATTACTTTTAAAATGTTAGCCTTTTCCCTATAAATGTCTTTCGCGACAAAAATTTTATTTTGTGAACCGACAACGTAAAAAAATCCATCTAAGCGGTTTTGGATAGAGAATTAAATTCTGAGTTCAATGATATAAATATATTCAAAATTACTTTTAAAATGTTAGCCTTTCCTATATAAATGTCTTTCGCGACAAAAAATTTATTTTGTGAACCGGAAACGTTATAAAATACATCTAAGCGGTATTGGATAGAGAATTAAATTCTGAGTTCAGTGATATAAATATATTCAAAATTACTTTTAAAATGTTAGCCTTTCCCCTATAAATGTCTTTCGCCACAAAAGATTTATTTTGTGAACCGGAAACGTTATAAAATACATCTAAGCGGTATTGGATAGAGAATTAAATTCTGAGTTCAATGATATAAATATATTCAAAATTACTTTTAAAATGTTAGCCTTTCCCCTATAAATGTCTTTCGCGACAAAATATTTATTTTGTGAACCGGAAATTAAAAATACATCTAAGCGGTTTTGGATAGAGAATTAAATTCTGAGTTCATTGATATAAATATATTCAATCCCCTATAAATGTCTTTCGCGACAAAATATTTATTTTGTAAACCGGAAATTAAAAATACATCTAAGAGGTTTTGGATAGAGAATTAAATTCTGAGTTCAATGATATAAATATATTCAAAATTACTTTGAAAATGTTAGCCTTTCCCATATAAATGTCTTTCGCGACAAAAAATATATTTTGTGAACCGGAAACGTAAAAAAATACATCTAAGCGGTTTTGGATAGAGAATTAAATTCTGAGTTCAATGATATAAATATATTCAAAATTACTTTTAAAATGTTAGCCTTTCCCCTTTAAATGTCTTTCGCGACAAAAATTTTATTTTGTGAGTAAACGTAAAAAAATACATCTAAGCGGTTTTGGATAGAGAATTAAATTCTGAGTTCAATGATATAAATATATTCAAAATTATTTTTAAAATGTTAGCCTTTCCCCTATAAATGTCTTTCGCGACAAAATATTTATTTTGTGAACCGGAAATTAAAAATACATCTAAGCGGTTTTGGATAGAGAATTAAATTCTGAGTTCAATGATATAAATATATTCAAAATTACTTTTAAAATGTTAGCCTTTACCCTATAAATGTCTTTCGCGACAAAATATTTATTTTGTGAACCGGAAATTAAAAATACATCTAAGCGGTTTTGGATAGAGAATTAAATTCTGAGTTCAATGATATATATATATTCAAAATTACTTTTAAAATGTTAGCCTTTCCCCTATAAATGTCTTTCGCGACAAAAGATTTATTTTGTGAACCGGAAACGTAAAAAAATACATCTAAGCGGTTTTGGATAGAAAATTAAATTCTGAGTTCAATGATATAAATATATTCAAAATTACTTTTAAAATGTTAGCCTTTTCCCTATAAATGTCTTTCGCGACAAAATATTTATTTTGTGAACCGGAAATTAAAAATACATCTAAGCGGTTTTGGATAGAGAATTAAATTCTGAGTTCAATGATATATATATATTCAAAATTACTTTTAAAATGTTAGCCTTTCCCCTATAAATGTCTTTCGCGACAAAAATTTTATTTTGTGAACCGAAAACGTAAAAAAATACATCTAAGCGGTATTGGATAGAGAATTAAATTCTGAGTTCAATGATATAAATATATTCAAAATTATTTTTAAAATGTTAGCCTTTCCCCTATAAATGTCTTTCGCGACAAAATATTTATTTTGTAAACCGGAAATTAAAAATATATCTAAGCGGTTTTGGATAGAGAATTAAATTCTGAGTTCAATGATATAAATATATTCAAAATTATTTTTAAAATGTTAGCCTTTCCCCTATAAATGTCTTTCGCGACAAAATATTTATTTTGTAAACCGGAAATTAAAAATATATCTAAGCGGTTTTGGATAGAGAATTAAATTCTGAGTTCAATGATATAAATATATTCAAAATTACTTTTAAAATGTTAGCCTTGCCCCTATAAATGTCTTTTGCGACAAAATATTTATTTTGTGAACCGGAAATTAAAAATACATCTAAGCGGTTTTGGATAGAGAATTAAATTCTGAGTTCAATGATATAAATATATTTAAAATTATTTTTAAAATGTTAGCCTTTCCCCTATAAATGTCTTTCGCGACAAAATATTTATTTTGTGAACCGGAAATTAAAAATACATCTAAGCGGTTTTGGATAGAGAATTAAATTCTGAGTTCAATGATATAAATATATTCAAAATTACTTTTAAAATGTTAGCCTTTCCCATATAAATGTCTTTCGCGACAAAAAATTTATTTTGTGAACCGGAAACGTAATAAAATACATCTAAGCGGTTTTGGATAGAGAATTAAATTCTGAATTCAATGATATAAATATATTCAAAATTACTTTTAAAATGCTAGCCTTTTCCCTATAAATGTCTTTCGCGACAAAAAATTTATTTTGTGAACCGGAAACGTAATAAAATACATCTAACCTCTTTTGGATAGAGAATTAAATTCTGAGTTCAATGATATAAATATATTCAAAATTACTTTTAAAATGTTAGCCTTTTCCCTATAAATGTCTTTCGCGACAAAATATTTATTTTGTGAACCGGAAATTAAAAATACATCTAAGCGGTTTTGGATAGAAAATTAAATTCTGAGTTCAATGATATAAATATATTCAAAATTACTTTTAAAATGTTAGCCTTTTCCCTATAAATGTCTTTCGCGACAAAATATTTATTTTGTGAACCGGAAATTAAAAATACATCTAAGCGGTTTTGGATAGAGAATTAAATTCTGAGTTCAATGATATATATATATTCAAAATTACTTTTAAAATGTTAGCCTTTCCCCTATAAATGTCTTTCGCGACAAAAATTTTATTTTGTGAACCGAAAACGTAAAAAAATACATCTAAGCGGTATTGGATAGAGAATTAAATTCTGAGTTCAATGATATAAATATATTCAAAATTATTTTTAAAATGTTAGCCTTTCCCCTATAAATGTCTTTCGCGACAAAATATTTATTTTGTAAACCGGAAATTAAAAATATATCTAAGCGGTTTTGGATAGAGAATTAAATTCTGAGTTCAATGATATAAATATATTCAAAATTACTTTTAAAATGTTAGTCTTTCCCCTATAAATGTCTTTCGCGACAAAATATTTATTTTGTAAACCGGAAATTAAAAATATATCTAAGCGGTTTTGGATAGAGAATTAAATTCTGAGTTCAATGATATAAATATATTCAAAATTACTTTTAAAATGTTAGCCTTGCCCCTATAAATGTCTTTTGCGACAAAATATTTATTTTGTGAACCGGAAATTAAAAATACATCTAAGCGGTTTTGGGTAGAGAATTAAATTCTGAGTTCAATGATATAAATATATTTAAAATTATTTTTAAAATGTTAGCCTTTCCCCTATAAATGTCTTTCGCGACAAAATATTTATTTTGTGAACCGGAAATTAAAAATACATCTAAGCGGTTTTGGATAGAGAATTAAATTCTGAGTTCAATGATATAAATATATTCAAAATTACTTTTAAAATGTTAGCCTTTCCCATATAAATGTCTTTCGCGACAAAAAATTTATTTTGTGAACCGGAAACGTAATAAAATACATCTAAGCGGTTTTGGATAGAGAATTAAATTCTGAATTCAATGATATAAATATATTCAAAATTACTTTTAAAATGCTAGCCTTTTCCCTATAAATGTCTTTCGCGACAAAAAATTTATTTTGTGAACCGGAAACGTAATAAAATACATCTAACCTCTTTTGGATAGAGAATTAAATTCTGAGTTCAATGATATAAATATATTCAAAATTACTTTTAAAATGTTAGCCTTTCCCCTATAAATGTCTTTCGCGACAAAAGATTTCTTTTGTGAACCGGAAACGTAAAAAAATACATCTAAGCGGTTTTGGATAGAGAATTAAATTCTGAGTTCAATGATATAAATATATTCAAAATTACATTTAAAATGTTAGCCTTTTCCCTATAAATGTCTTTCGCGACAAAATATTTATTTTGTGAACCGGAAATTAAAAATACATCTAAGCGGTTTTGGATAGAGAATTAAATTCTGAGTTCAATGATATAAATATATTCAAAATTACTTTTAAAATGTTAGCCTTTCCCCTATAAATGTCTTTCGCGACAAAATATTTCTTTTGTGAACCGGAAACGTAAAAAAATACATCTAAGCGGTTTTGGATAGAGAATTAAATTCTGAGTTCAATGATATAATATATTCAAAATTACTTTTAAAATGTTAGCCTTTCCCATATAAATGTCTTTCGCGACAAAAAATTTATTTTGGTAACCGGAAACGTAATAAAATACATCTAACCTCTTTTGGATAGAGAATTAAATTCTGAGTTCAATGATATAAATATATTCAAAATTACTTTTAAAATGTTAGCCTTTCCCCTATAAATGTCTTTCGCGACAAAAGATTTATTTTGTGAACCGGAAACGTAAAAAAATACATCTAAGCGGCTTTGGATAGAGAATTAAATTCTGAGTTCAATGATATAATATATTCAAAATTACTTTTAAAATGTTAGCCTTTCCCCTATAAATGTCTTTCGCGACAAAAAATTTATTTTGTGAACCGGAAACGTAATAAAATACATCTAACCTCTTTTGGATAGAGAATTAAATTCTGAGTTCAAAGATATAAATATATTCAAAATTACTTTTAAAATGTTAGCCTTTCCCATATAAATGTCTTTCGCGACAAAAAATTTATTTTGTGAACCGGAAACGTAATAAAATACATCTAACCTCTTTTGGATAGAGAATTAAATTCTGAGTTCAATGATATAAATATATTCAAAATTACTTTTAAAATGTTAGCCTTTCCCCTATAAATGTCTTTCGCGACAAAAGATTTCTTTTGTGAACCGGAAACGTAAAAAAATACATCTAAGCGGTTTTGGATAGAGAATTAAATTCTGAGTTCAATGATATAATATATTCAAAATTACTTTTAAAATGTTAGCCTTTCCCCTATAAATGTCTTTCGCGACAAAAGATTTATTTTGTGAACCGGAAACGTAAAAAAATACATCTAAGCGGTTTTGGATAGAGAATTAAATTCTGAGTTCAATGATATAAATATATTCAAAATTGCTTTTAAAATGTTAGCCTTTCCCCTATAAATGTCTTTCGCGACAAAATATTTATTTTGTGAACCGGAAATTAAAAATACATCTAAGCGGTTTTGGATAGAGAATTAAATTCTGAGTTCAATGATATAAATATATTCAAAATTACTTTTAAAATGCTAGCCTTTCCCATATAAATGTCTTTCGCGACAAAAAATTTATTTTGTGAACCGGAAACGTAAAAAAATACATCTAAGCGGTTTTGGATAGAGAATTAAATTCTGAGTTCAATGATATAAATATATTCAAAATTACTTTTAAAATGTTAGCCTTTCCCCTATAAATGTCTTTCGCGACAAAATATTTATTTTGTGAACCGGAAATTAAAAATACATCTAAGCGGTTTTGGATAGAGAATTAAATTCTGAGTTCAATGATATAAATATATTCAAAATTACATTTAAAATGTTAGCCTTTTCCCTATAAATGTCTTTCGCGACAAAATATTTATTTTGTGAACCGGAAATTAAAAATACATCTAAGCGGTTTTGGATAGAGAATTAAATTCTGAGTTCAATGATATAAATATATTCAAAATTACTTTTAAAATGTTAGCCTTTCCCCTATAAATGTCTTTCGCGACAAAATATTTCTTTTGTGAACCGGAAACGTAAAAAAATACATCTAAGCGGTTTTGGATAGAGAATTAAATTCTGAGTTCAATGATATAATATATTCAAAATTACTTTTAAAATGTTAGCCTTTCCCATATAAATGTCTTTCGCGACAAAAAATTTATTTTGGTAACCGGAAACGTAATAAAATACATCTAACCTCTTTTGGATAGAGAATTAAATTCTGAGTTCAATGATATAAATATATTCAAAATTACTTTTAAAATGTTAGCCTTTCCCCTATAAATGTCTTTCGCGACAAAAGATTTATTTTGTGAACCGGAAACGTAAAAAAATACATCTAAGCGGTTTTGGATAGAGAATTAAATTCTGAGTTCAATGATATAATATATTCAAAATTACTTTTAAAATGTTAGCCTTTCCCCTATAAATGTCTTTCGCGACAAAAAATTTATTTTGTGAACCGGAAACGTAAAAAAATACATCTAAGCGGTTTTGGATAGAGAATTAAATTCTGAGTTCAATGATATAAATATATTCAAAATTGCTTTTAAAATGTTAGCCTTTCCCCTATAAATGTCTTTCGCGACAAAATATTTATTTTGTGAACCGGAAATTAAAAATACATCTAAGCGGTTTTGGATAGAGAATTAAATTCTGAGTTCAATGATATAAATATATTCAAAATTACTTTTAAAATGCTAGCCTTTCCCATATAAATGTCTTTCGCGACAAAAAATTTATTTTGTGAACCGGAAACGTAAAAAAATACATCTAAGCGGTTTTGGATAGAGAATTAAATTCTGAGTTCAATGATATAAATATATTCAAAATTACTTTTAAAATGTTAGCCTTTCCCCTATAAATGTCTTTCGCGACAAAATATTTATTTTGTGAACCGGAAATTAAAAATACATCTAAGCGGTTTTGGATAGAGAATTAAATTCTGAGTTCAATGATATAAATATATTCAAAATTACTTTTAAAATGCTAGCCTTTCCCATATAAATGTCTTTCGCGACAAAAAATTTATTTTGTGAACCGGAAACGTAATAAAATACATCTAACCTCTTTTGGATAGAGAATTAAATTCTGAGTTCAATGATATAAATATATTTAAAATTACTTTTAAAATGTTAGCCTTTCCCCTATAAATGTCTTTCGCGACAAAAGATTTCTTTTGTGAACCGGAAACGTAAAAAAATACATCTAAGCGGTTTTGGATAGAGAATTAAATTCTGAGTTCAATGATATATATATATTCAAAATTACTTTTAAAATGTTAGCCTTTCCCCTATAAATGTCTTTCGCGACAAAAATTTTATTTTGTGAACCGAAAACGTAAAAAAATACATCTAAGCGGTATTGGATAGAGAATTAAATTCTGAGTTCAATGATATAAATATATTCAAAATTATTTTTAAAATGTTAGCCTTTCCCCTATAAATGTCTTTCGCGACAAAATATTTATTTTGTAAACCGGAAATTAAAAATATATCTAAGCGGTTTTGGATAGAGAATTAAATTCTGAGTTCAATGATATAAATATATTCAAAATTATTTTTAAAATGTTAGCCTTTCCCCTATAAATGTCTTTCGCGACAAAATATTTATTTTGTAAACCGGAAATTAAAAATATATCTAATCGGTTTTGGATAGAGAATTAAATTCTGAGTTCAATGATATAAATATATTCAAAATTACTTTTAAAATGTTAGCCTTGCCCCTATAAATGTCTTTTGCGACAAAATATTTATTTTGTGAACCGGAAATTAAAAATACATCTAAGCGGTTTTGGATAGAGAATTAAATTCTGAGTTCAATGATATAAATATATTTAAAATTATTTTTAAAATGTTAGCCTTTCCCCTATAAATGTCTTTCGCGACAAAATATTTATTTTGTGAACCGGAAATTAAAAATACATCTAAGCGGTTTTGGATAGAGAATTAAATTCTGAGTTCAATGATATAAATATATTCAAAATTACTTTTAAAATGTTAGCCTTTCCCATATAAATGTCTTTCGCGACAAAAAATTTATTTTGTGAACCGGAAACGTAATAAAATACATCTAAGCGGTTTTGGATAGAGAATTAAATTCTGAGTTCAATGATATAAATATATTCAAAATTACTTTTAAAATGCTAGCCTTTTCCCTATAAATGTCTTTCGCGACAAAAAATTTATTTTGTGAACCGGAAACGTAATAAAATACATCTATCCTCTTTTGGATAGAGAATTAAATTCTGAGTTCAATGATATAAATATATTCAAAATTACTTTTAAAATGTTAGCCTTTCCCCTATAAATGTCTTTCGCGACAAAAGATTTCTTTTGTGAACCGGAAACGTAAAAAAATACATCTAAGCGGTTTTGGATAGAGAATTAAATTCTGAGTTCAATGATATAAATATATTCAAAATTACATTTAAAATGTTAGCCTTTTCCCTATAAATGTCTTTCGCGACAAAATATTTATTTTGTGAACCGGAAATTAAAAATACATCTAAGCGGTTTTGGATAGAGAATTAAATTCTGAGTTCAATGATATAAATATATTCAAAATTACTTTTAAAATGTTAGCCTTTCCCCTATAAATGTCTTTCGCGACAAAATATTTCTTTTGTGAACCGGAAACGTAAAAAAATACATCTAAGCGGTTTTGGATAGAGAATTAAATTCTGAGTTCAATGATATAATATATTCAAAATTACTTTTAAAATGTTAGCCTTTCCCATATAAATGTCTTTCGCGACAAAAAATTTATTTTGGTAACCGGAAACGTAATAAAATACATCTAACCTCTTTTGGATAGAGAATTAAATTCTGAGTTCAATGATATAAATATATTCAAAATTACTTTTAAAATGTTAGCCTTTCCCCTATAAATGTCTTTCGCGACAAAAGATTTCTTTTGTGAACCGGAAACGTAAAAAAATACATCTAAGCGGTTTTGGATAGAGAATTAAATTCTGAGTTCAATGATATAATATATTCAAAATTACTTTTAAAATGTTAGCCTTTCCCCTATAAATGTCTTTCGCGACAAAAAATTTATTTTGTGAACCGGAAACGTAATAAAATACATCTAACCTCTTTTGGATAGAGAATTAAATTCTGAGTTCAAAGATATAAATATATTCAAAATTACTTTTAAAATGTTAGCCTTTCCCATATAAATGTCTTTCGCGACAAAAAATTTATTTTGTGAACCGGAAACGTAATAAAATACATCTAACCTCTTTTGGATAGAGAATTAAATTCTGAGTTCAATGATATAAATATATTCAAAATTACTTTTAAAATGTTAGCCTTTCCCCTATAAATGTCTTTCGCGACAAAAGATTTCTTTTGTGAACCGGAAACGTAAAAAAATACATCTAAGCGGTTTTGGATAGAGAATTAAATTCTGAGTTCAATGATATAATATATTCAAAATTACTTTTAAAATGTTAGCCTTTCCCCTATAAATGTCTTTCGCGACAAAAGATTTATTTTGTGAACCGGAAACGTAAAAAAATACATCTAAGCGGTTTTGGATAGAGAATTAAATTCTGAGTTCAATGATATAAATATATTCAAAATTGCTTTTAAAATGTTAGCCTTTCCCCTATAAATGTCTTTCGCGACAAAATATTTATTTTGTGAACCGGAAATTAAAAATACATCTAAGCGGTTTTGGATAGAGAATTAAATTCTGAGTTCAATGATATAAATATATTCAAAATTACTTTTAAAATGCTAGCCTTTCCCATATAAATGTCTTTCGCGACAAAATATTTATTTTGTGAACCGGAAATTAAAAATACATCTAAGCGGTTTTGGATAGAGAATTAAATTCTGAGTTCAATGATATAAATATATTCAAAATTACTTTTAAAATGCTAGCCTTTCCCATATAAATGTCTTTCGCGACAAAAAATTTATTTTGTGAACCGGAAACGTAATAAAATACATCTAACCTCTTTTGGATAGAGAATTAAATTCTGAGTTCAATGATATAAATATATTTAAAATTACTTTTAAAATGTTAGCCTTTCCCCTATAAATGTCTTTCGCGACAAAAGATTTCTTTTGTGAACCGGAAACGTAAAAAAATACATCTAAGCGGTTTTGGATAGAGAATTAAATTCTGAGTTCAATGATATATATATATTCAAAATTACTTTTAAAATGTTAGCCTTTCCCCTATAAATGTCTTTCGCGACAAAAATTTTATTTTGTGAACCGAAAACGTAAAAAAATACATCTAAGCGGTATTGGATAGAGAATTAAATTCTGAGTTCAATGATATAAATATATTCAAAATTATTTTTAAAATGTTAGCCTTTCCCCTATAAATGTCTTTCGCGACAAAATATTTATTTTGTAAACCGGAAATTAAAAATATATCTAAGCGGTTTTGGATAGAGAATTAAATTCTGAGTTCAATGATATAAATATATTCAAAATTATTTTTAAAATGTTAGCCTTTCCCCTATAAATGTCTTTCGCGACAAAATATTTATTTTGTAAACCGGAAATTAAAAATATATCTAATCGGTTTTGGATAGAGAATTAAATTCTGAGTTCAATGATATAAATATATTCAAAATTACTTTTAAAATGTTAGCCTTGCCCCTATAAATGTCTTTTGCGACAAAATATTTATTTTGTGAACCGGAAATTAAAAATACATCTAAGCGGTTTTGGATAGAGAATTAAATTCTGAGTTCAATGATATAAATATATTTAAAATTATTTTTAAAATGTTAGCCTTTCCCCTATAAATGTCTTTCGCGACAAAATATTTATTTTGTGAACCGGAAATTAAAAATACATCTAAGCGGTTTTGGATAGAGAATTAAATTCTGAGTTCAATGATATAAATATATTCAAAATTACTTTTAAAATGTTAGCCTTTCCCATATAAATGTCTTTCGCGACAAAAAATTTATTTTGTGAACCGGAAACGTAATAAAATACATCTAAGCGGTTTTGGATAGAGAATTAAATTCTGAGTTCAATGATATAAATATATTCAAAATTACTTTTAAAATGCTAGCCTTTTCCCTATAAATGTCTTTCGCGACAAAAAATTTATTTTGTGAACCGGAAACGTAATAAAATACATCTATCCTCTTTTGGATAGAGAATTAAATTCTGAGTTCAATGATATAAATATATTCAAAATTACTTTTAAAATGTTAGCCTTTCCCCTATAAATGTCTTTCGCGACAAAAGATTTCTTTTGTGAACCGGAAACGTAAAAAAATACATCTAAGCGGTTTTGGATAGAGAATTAAATTCTGAGTTCAATGATATAAATATATTCAAAATTACATTTAAAATGTTAGCCTTTTCCCTATAAATGTCTTTCGCGACAAAATATTTATTTTGTGAACCGGAAATTAAAAATACATCTAAGCGGTTTTGGATAGAGAATTAAATTCTGAGTTCAATGATATAAATATATTCAAAATTACTTTTAAAATGTTAGCCTTTCCCCTATAAATGTCTTTCGCGACAAAATATTTCTTTTGTGAACCGGAAACGTAAAAAAATACATCTAAGCGGTTTTGGATAGAGAATTAAATTCTGAGTTCAATGATATAATATATTCAAAATTACTTTTAAAATGTTAGCCTTTCCCATATAAATGTCTTTCGCGACAAAAAATTTATTTTGGTAACCGGAAACGTAATAAAATACATCTAACCTCTTTTGGATAGAGAATTAAATTCTGAGTTCAATGATATAAATATATTCAAAATTACTTTTAAAATGTTAGCCTTTCCCCTATAAATGTCTTTCGCGACAAAAGATTTCTTTTGTGAACCGGAAACGTAAAAAAATACATCTAAGCGGTTTTGGATAGAGAATTAAATTCTGAGTTCAATGATATAATATATTCAAAATTACTTTTAAAATGTTAGCCTTTCCCCTATAAATGTCTTTCGCGACAAAAAATTTATTTTGTGAACCGGAAACGTAATAAAATACATCTAACCTCTTTTGGATAGAGAATTAAATTCTGAGTTCAAAGATATAAATATATTCAAAATTACTTTTAAAATGTTAGCCTTTCCCATATAAATGTCTTTCGCGACAAAAAATTTATTTTGTGAACCGGAAACGTAATAAAATACATCTAACCTCTTTTGGATAGAGAATTAAATTCTGAGTTCAATGATATAAATATATTCAAAATTACTTTTAAAATGTTAGCCTTTCCCCTATAAATGTCTTTCGCGACAAAAGATTTCTTTTGTGAACCGGAAACGTAAAAAAATACATCTAAGCGGTTTTGGATAGAGAATTAAATTCTGAGTTCAATGATATAATATATTCAAAATTACTTTTAAAATGTTAGCCTTTCCCCTATAAATGTCTTTCGCGACAAAAGATTTATTTTGTGAACCGGAAACGTAAAAAAATACATCTAAGCGGTTTTGGATAGAGAATTAAATTCTGAGTTCAATGATATAAATATATTCAAAATTGCTTTTAAAATGTTAGCCTTTCCCCTATAAATGTCTTTCGCGACAAAATATTTATTTTGTGAACCGGAAATTAAAAATACATCTAAGCGGTTTTGGATAGAGAATTAAATTCTGAGTTCAATGATATAAATATATTCAAAATTACTTTTAAAATGCTAGCCTTTCCCATATAAATGTCTTTCGCGACAAAAAATTTATTTTGTGAACCGGAAACGTAAAAAAATACATCTAAGCGGTTTTGGATAGAGAATTAAATTCTGAGTTCAATGATATAAATATATTCAAAATTACTTTTAAAATGTTAGCCTTTCCCCTATAAATGTCTTTCGCGACAAAATATTTATTTTGTGAACCGGAAATTAAAAATACATCTAAGCGGTTTTGGATAGAGAATTAAATTCTGAGTTCAATGATATAAATATATTCAAAATTACATTTAAAATGTTAGCCTTTTCCCTATAAATGTCTTTCGCGACAAAATATTTATTTTGTGAACCGGAAATTAAAAATACATCTAAGCGGTTTTGGATAGAGAATTAAATTCTGAGTTCAATGATATAAATATATTCAAAATTACTTTTAAAATGTTAGCCTTTCCCCTATAAATGTCTTTCGCGACAAAATATTTCTTTTGTGAACCGGAAACGTAAAAAAATACATCTAAGCGGTTTTGGATAGAGAATTAAATTCTGAGTTCAATGATATAATATATTCAAAATTACTTTTAAAATGTTAGCCTTTCCCATATAAATGTCTTTCGCGACAAAAAATTTATTTTGGTAACCGGAAACGTAATAAAATACATCTAACCTCTTTTGGATAGAGAATTAAATTCTGAGTTCAATGATATAAATATATTCAAAATTACTTTTAAAATGTTAGCCTTTCCCCTATAAATGTCTTTCGCGACAAAAGATTTATTTTGTGAACCGGAAACGTAAAAAAATACATCTAAGCGGTTTTGGATAGAGAATTAAATTCTGAGTTCAATGATATAATATATTCAAAATTACTTTTAAAATGTTAGCCTTTCCCCTATAAATGTCTTTCGCGACAAAAAATTTATTTTGTGAACCGGAAACGTAATAAAATACATCTAACCTCTTTTGGATAGAGAATTAAATTCTGAGTTCAAAGATATAAATATATTCAAAATTACTTTTAAAATGTTAGCCTTTCCCATATAAATGTCTTTCGCGACAAAAAATTTATTTTGTGAACCGGAAACGTAATAAAATACATCTAACCTCTTTTGGATAGAGAATTAAATTCTGAGTTCAATGATATAAATATATTCAAAATTACTTTTAAAATGTTAGCCTTTCCCCTATAAATGTCTTTCGCGACAAAAGATTTCTTTTGTGAACCGGAAACGTAAAAAAATACATCTAAGCGGTTTTGGATAGAGAATTAAATTCTGAGTTCAATGATATAATATATTCAAAATTACTTTTAAAATGTTAGCCTTTCCCCTATAAATGTCTTTCGCGACAAAAGATTTATTTTGTGAACCGGAAACGTAAAAAAATACATCTAAGCGGTTTTGGATAGAGAATTAAATTCTGAGTTCAATGATATAAATATATTCAAAATTGCTTTTAAAATATTAGCCTTTCCCCTATAAATGTCTTTCGCGACAAAATATTTATTTTGTGAACCGGAAATTAAAAATCCATCTAAGCGGTTTTGGATAGAGAATTAAATTCTGAGTTCAATGATATAAATATATTCAAAATTACTTTTAAAATGCTAGCCTTTCCCATATAAATGTCTTTCGCGACAAAAAATTTATTTTGTGAACCGGAAACGTAAAAAAATACATCTAAGCGGTTTTGGATAGAGAATTAAATTCTGAGTTCAATGATATAAATATATTCAAAATTACTTTTAAAATGTTAGCCTTTCCCCTATAAATGTCTTTCGCGACAAAATATTTATTTTGTGAACCGGAAATTAAAAATACATCTAAGCGGTTTTGGATAGAGAATTAAATTCTGAGTTCAATGATATAAATATATTCAAAATTACTTTTAAAATGCTAGCCTTTCCCATATAAATGTCTTTCGCGACAAAAAATTTATTTTGTGAACCGGAAACGTAATAAAATACATCTAACCTCTTTTGGATAGAGAATTAAATTCTGAGTTCAATGATATAAATATATTTAAAATTACTTTTAAAATGTTAGCCTTTCCCCTATAAATGTCTTTCGCGACAAAAGATTTCTTTTGTGAACCGGAAACGTAAAAAAATACATCTAAGCGGTTTTGGATAGAGAATTAAATTCTGAGTTCAATGATATAAATATATTCAAAATTACTTTTAAAATGCTAGCCTTTCCCATATAAATGTCTTTCGCGACAAAAAATTTATTTTGTGAACCGGAAACGTAAAAAAATACATCTAAGCGGTTTTGGATAGAGAATTAAATTCTGAGTTCAATGATATAAATATATTCAAAATTACTTTTAAAATGTTAGCCTTTCCCCTATAAATGTCTTTCGCGACAAAAGATTTCTTTTGTGAACCGGAAACGTAAAAAAATACATCTAAGCGGTTTTGGATAGAGAATTAAATTCTGAGTTCAATGATATAAATATATTCAAAATTACATTTAAAATGTTAGCCTTTTCCCTATAAATGTCTTTCGCGTCAAAATATTTATTTTGTGAACCGGAAATTAAAAATACATCTAAGCGGTTTTGGATAGAGAATTAAATTCTGAGTTCAATGATATAAATATATTCAAAATTACTTTTAAAATGCTAGCCTTTCCCATATAAATGTCTTTCGCGACAAAATATTTATTTTGTGAACCGGCAACGTAATAAAATACATCTAACCTCTTTTGGATAGAGAATTAAATTCTGAGTTCAATGATATAAATATATTCAAAATTACTTTTAAAATGTTAGCCTTTCCCCTATAAATGTCTTTCGCGACAAAATATTTATTTTGTGAACCGGAAATTAAAAATACATCTAAGCGGTTTTGGATAGAGAATTAAATTCTGAGTTCATTGATATAAATATATTCAATCCCCTATAAATGTCTTTCGCGACAAAATATTTATTTTGTGAACCGGAAATTAAAAATACATCTAAGAGGTTTTGGATAGAGAATTAAATTCTGAGTTCAATGATATAAATATATTCAAAATTACTTTTAAAATGTTAACCTTTCCCATATAAATGTCTTTCGCGACAAAAAATATATTTTGTGAACCGGAAACGTAAAAAAATACATCTAAGCGGTTTTGGATAGAGAATTAAATTCTGAGTTCAATGATATAAATATATTCAAAATTACTTTTAAAATGTTAGCCTTTCCCCTATAAATGTCTTTCGCGACAAAAATTTTATTTTGTGAGAAAACGTAAAAAAATACATCTAAGCGGTTTTGGATAGAGAATTAAATTCTGAGTTCAATGATATAAATATATTCAAAATTATTTTTAAAATGTTAGCCTTTCCCCTATAAATGTCTTTCGCGACAAAATATTTATTTTGTGAACCGGAAATTAAAAATACATCTAAGCGGTTTTGGATAGAGAATTAAATTCTGAGTTCAATGATATAAATATATTCAAAATTACTTTTAAAATGTTAGCCTTTCCCCTATAAATGTCTTTCGCGACAAAAGATTTATTTTGTGAACCGGAAACGTAAAAAAATACATCTAAGCGGTTTTGGATAGAGAATTAAATTCTGAGTTCAATGATATAATATATTCAAAATTACTTTTAAAATGTTAGCCTTTCCCCTATAAATGTCTTTCGCGACAAAAAATTTATTTTGTGAACCGGAAACGTAATAAAATACATCTAACCTCTTTTGGATAGAGAATTAAATTCTGAGTTCAAAGATATAAATATATTCAAAATTACTTTTAAAATGTTAGCCTTTCCCATATAAATGTCTTTCGCGACAAAAAATTTATTTTGTAAACCGGAAACGTAATAAAATACATCTAACCTCTTTTGGATAGAGAATTAAATTCTGAGTTCAATGATATAAATATATTCAAAATTACTTTTAAAATGTTAGCCTTTCCCCTATAAATGTCTTTCGCGACAAAAGATTTCTTTTGTGAACAGGAAACGTAAAAAAATACATCTAAGCGGTTTTGGATAGAGAATTAAATTCTGAGTTCAATGATATAATATATTCAAAATTACTTTTAAAATGTTAGCCTTTCCCCTATAAATGTCTTTCGCGACAAAAGATTTATTTTGTGAACCGGAAACGTAAAAAAATACATCTAAGCGGTTTTGGATAGAGAATTAAATTCTGAGTTCAATGATATAAATATATTCAAAATTGCTTTTAAAATATTAGCCTTTCCCCTATAAATGTCTTTCGCGACAAAATATTTATTTTGTGAACCGGAAATTAAAAATACATCTAAGCGGTTTTGGATAGAGAATTAAATTCTGAGTTCAATGATATAAATATATTCAAAATTACTTTTAAAATGCTAGCCTTTCCCATATAAATGTCTTTCGCGACAAAAAATTTATTTTGTGAACCGGAAACGTAAAAAAATACATCTAAGCGGTTTTGGATAGAGAATTAAATTCTGAGTTCAATGATATAAATATATTCAAAATTACTTTTAAAATGTTAGCCTTTTCCCTATAAATGTCTTTCGCGACAAAATATTTATTTTGTGAACCGGAAATTAAAAATACATCTAAGCGGTTTTGGATAGAGAATTAAATTCTGAGTTCAATGATATAAATATATTCAAAATTACTTTTAAAATGCTAGCCTTTCCCATATAAATGTCTTTCGCGACAAAATATTTATTTTGTGAACCGGAAATTAAAAATACATCTAAGAGGTTTTGGATAGAGAATTAAATTCTGAGTTCAATGATATAAATATATTCAAAATTACTTTTAAAATGTTAACCTTTCCCATATAAATGTCTTTCGCGACAAAAAATATATTTTGTGAACCGGAAACGTAAAAAAATACATCTAAGCGGTTTTGGATAGAGAATTAAATTCTGAGTTCAATGATATAAATATATTCAAAATTACTTTTAAAATGTTAGCCTTTCCCCTATAAATGTCTTTCGCGACAAAAATTTTATTTTGTGAGAAAACGTAAAAAAATACATCTAAGCGGTTTTGGATAGAGAATTAAATTCTGAGTTCAATGATATAAATATATTCAAAATTATTTTTAAAATGTTAGTCTTTCCCCTATAAATGTCTTTCGCGACAAAATATTTATTTTGTGAACCGGAAATTAAAAATACATCTAAGCGGTTTTGGATAGAGAATTAAATTCTGAGTTCAATGATATAAATATATTCAAAATTACTTTTAAAATGTTAGCCTTTACCCTATAAATGTCTTTCGCGACAAAATATTTATTTTGTGAACCGGAAATTAAAAATAGATCTAAGCGGTTTTGGATAGAGAATTAAATTCTGAGTTCAATGATATATATATATTCAAAATTACTTTTAAAATGTTAGCCTTTCCCCTATAAATGTCTTTCGCGACAAAAGATTTATTTTGTGAACCGGAAACGTAAAAAAATACATCTAAGCGGTTTTGGATAGAGAATTAAATTCTGAGTTCAATGATATAAATATATTCAAAATAACTTTTAAAATGTTAGCCTTTTCCCTATAAATGTCTTTCGCGACAAAATATTTATTTTGTGAACCGGAAATTAAAAATACATCTAAGCGGTTTTGGATAGAGAATTAAATTCTGAGTTCAATGATATATATATATTCAAAATTACTTTTAAAATGTTAGCCTTTCCCCTATAAATGTCTTTCGCGACAAAAATTTTATTTTGTGAACCGAAAACGTAAAAAAATACATCTAAGCGGTATTGGATAGAGAATTAAATTCTGAGTTCAATGATATAAATATATTCAAAATTATTTTTAAAATGTTAGCCTTTCCCCTATAAATGTCTTTCGCGACAAAATATTTATTTTGTAAACCGGAAATTAAAAATATATCTAAGCGGTTTTGGATAGAGAATTAAATTCTGAGTTCAATGATATAAATATATTCAAAATTATTTTTAAAATGTTAGCCTTTCCCCTATAAATGTCTTTCGCGACAAAATATTTATTTTGTAAACCGGAAATTAAAAATATATCTAAGCGGTTTTGGATAGAGAATTAAATTCTGAGTTCAATGATATAAATATATTCAAAATTACTTTTAAAATGTTAGCCTTGCCCCTATAAATGTCTTTTGCGACAAAATATTTATTTTGTGAACCGGAAATTAAAAATACATCTAAGCGGTTTTGGATAGAGAATTAAATTCTGAGTTCAATGATATAAATATATTTAAAATTATTTTTAAAATGTTAGCCTTTCCCCTATAAATGTCTTTCGCGACAAAATATTTATTTTGTGAACCGGAAATTAAAAATACATCTAAGCGGTTTTGGATAGAGAATTAAATTCTGAGTTCAATGATATAAATATATTCAAAATTACTTTTAAAATGTTAGCCTTTCCCATATAAATGTCTTTCGCGACAAAAAATTTATTTTGTGAACCGGAAACGTAATAAAATACATCTAAGCGGTTTTGGATAGAGAATTAAATTCTGAGTTCAATGATATAAATATATTCAAAATTACTTTTAAAATGCTAGGCTTTTCCCTATAAATGTCTTTCGCGACAAAAAATTTATTTTGTGAACCGGAAACGTAATAAAATACATCTAACCTCTTTTGGATAGAGAATTAAATTCTGAGTTCAATGATATAAATATATTCAAAATTACTTTTAAAATGTTAGCCTTTCCCCTATAAATGTCTTTCGCGACAAAAGATTTCTTTTGTGAACCGGAAACGTAAAAAAATACATCTAAGCGGTTTTGGATAGAGAATTAAATTCTGAGTTCAATGATATAAATATATTCAAAATTACATTTAAAATGTTAGCCTTTCCCCTATAAATGTCTTTCGCGACAAAAGATTTATTTTGTGAACCGGAAACGTAAAAAAATACATCTAAGCGGTTTTGGATAGAGAATTAAATTCTGAGTTCAATGATATAAATATATTCAAAATTGCTTTTAAAATGTTAGCCTTTCCCCTATAAATGTCTTTCGCGACAAAATATTTATTTTGTGAACCGGAAATTAAAAATACATCTAAGCGGTTTTGGATAGAGAATTAAATTCTGAGTTCAATGATATAAATATATTCAAAATTATTTTTAAAATGTTAGCCTTTCCCCTATAAATGTCTTTCGCGACAAAATATTTATTTTGTGAACCGGAAATTAAAAATACATCTAAGCGGTTTTGGATAGAGAATTAAATTCTGAGTTCAATGATATAAATATATTCAAAATTACTTTTAAAATGTTAGCCTTTACCCTATAAATGTCTTTCGCGACAAAATATTTATTTTGTGAACCGGAAATTAAAAATAGATCTAAGCGGTTTTGGATAGAGAATTAAATTCTGAGTTCAATGATATATATATATTCAAAATTACTTTTAAAATGTTAGCCTTTCCCCTATAAATGTCTTTCGCGACAAAAGATTTATTTTGTGAACCGGAAACGTAAAAAAATACATCTAAGCGGTTTTGGATAGAGAATTAAATTCTGAGTTCAATGATATAAATATATTCAAAATAACTTTTAAAATGTTAGCCTTTTCCCTATAAATGTCTTTCGCGACAAAATATTTATTTTGTGAACCGGAAATTAAAAATACATCTAAGCGGTTTTGGATAGAGAATTAAATTCTGAGTTCAATGATATATATATATTCAAAATTACTTTTAAAATGTTAGCCTTTCCCCTATAAATGTCTTTCGCGACAAAAATTTTATTTTGTGAACCGAAAACGTAAAAAAATACATCTAAGCGGTATTGGATAGAGAATTAAATTCTGAGTTCAATGATATAAATATATTCAAAATTATTTTTAAAATGTTAGCCTTTCCCCTATAAATGTCTTTCGCGACAAAATATTTATTTTGTAAACCGGAAATTAAAAATATATCTAAGCGGTTTTGGATAGAGAATTAAATTCTGAGTTCAATGATATAAATATATTCAAAATTATTTTTAAAATGTTAGCCTTTCCCCTATAAATGTCTTTCGCGACAAAATATTTATTTTGTAAACCGGAAATTAAAAATATATCTAAGCGGTTTTGGATAGAGAATTAAATTCTGAGTTCAATGATATAAATATATTCAAAATTACTTTTAAAATGTTAGCCTTGCCCCTATAAATGTCTTTTGCGACAAAATATTTATTTTGTGAACCGGAAATTAAAAATACATCTAAGCGGTTTTGGATAGAGAATTAAATTCTGAGTTCAATGATATAAATATATTTAAAATTATTTTTAAAATGTTAGCCTTTCCCCTATAAATGTCTTTCGCGACAAAATATTTATTTTGTGAACCGGAAATTAAAAATACATCTAAGCGGTTTTGGATAGAGAATTAAATTCTGAGTTCAATGATATAAATATATTCAAAATTACTTTTAAAATGTTAGCCTTTCCCATATAAATGTCTTTCGCGACAAAAAATTTATTTTGTGAACCGGAAACGTAATAAAATACATCTAAGCGGTTTTGGATAGAGAATTAAATTCTGAGTTCAATGATATAAATATATTCAAAATTACTTTTAAAATGCTAGGCTTTTCCCTATAAATGTCTTTCGCGACAAAAAATTTATTTTGTGAACCGGAAACGTAATAAAATACATCTAACCTCTTTTGGATAGAGAATTAAATTCTGAGTTCAATGATATAAATATATTCAAAATTACTTTTAAAATGTTAGCCTTTCCCCTATAAATGTCTTTCGCGACAAAAGATTTCTTTTGTGAACCGGAAACGTAAAAAAATACATCTAAGCGGTTTTGGATAGAGAATTAAATTCTGAGTTCAATGATATAAATATATTCAAAATTACATTTAAAATGTTAGCCTTTCCCCTATAAATGTCTTTCGCGACAAAAGATTTATTTTGTGAACCGGAAACGTAAAAAAATACATCTAAGCGGTTTTGGATAGAGAATTAAATTCTGAGTTCAATGATATAAATATATTCAAAATTGCTTTTAAAATGTTAGCCTTTCCCCTATAAATGTCTTTCGCGACAAAATATTTATTTTGTGAACCGGAAATTAAAAATACATCTAAGCGGTTTTGGATAGAGAATTAAATTCTGAGTTCAATGATATAAATATATTCAAAATTACTTTTAAAATGCTAGCCTTTCCCATATAAATGTCTTTCGCGACAAAAAATTTATTTTGTGAACCGGAAACGTAAAAAAATACATCTAAGCGGTTTTGGATAGAGAATTAAATTCTGAGTTCAATGATATAAATATATTCAAAATTACTTTTAAAATGTTAGCCTTTCCCCTATAAATGTCTTTCGCGACAAAATATTTATTTTGTGAACCGGAAATTAAAAATACATCTAAGCGGTTTTGGATAGAGAATTAAATTCTGAGTTCAATGATATAATATATTCAAAATTACTTTTAAAATGTTAGCCTTTCCCCTATAAATGTCTTTCGCGACAAAAGATTTATTTTGTGAACCGGAAACGTAAAAAAATACATCTAAGCGGTTTTGGATAGAGAATTAAATTCTGAGTTCAATGATATAAATATATTCAAAATTGCTTTTAAAATGTTAGCCTTTCCCATATAAATGTCTTTCGCGACAAAAAATTTATTTTGTGAACCGGAAACGTAATAAAATACATCTAACCTCTTTTGGATAGAGAATTAAATTCTGAGTTCAATGATATAAATATATTCAAAATTACTTTTAAAATGTTAGCCTTTCCCCTATAAATGTCTTTCGCGACAAAAGATTTCTTTTGTGAACCGGAAACGTAAAAAAATACATCTAAGCGGTTTTGGATAGAGAATTAAATTCTGAGTTCAATGATATAATATATTCAAAATTACTTTTAAAATGTTAGCCTTTCCCCTATAAATGTCTTTCGCGACAAAAGATTTATTTTGTGAACCGGAAACGTAAAAAAATACATCTAAGCGGTTTTGGATAGAGAATTAAATTCTGAGTTCAATGATATAAATATATTCAAAATTACTTTTAAAATGTTAGCCTTTCCAATATAAATGTCTTTCGCGACAAAAAATTTATTTTGTGAACCGGAAACGTAATAAAATACATCTAACCTCTTTTGGATAGAGAATTAAATTCTGAGTTCAATGATATAAATATATTCAAAATTACTTTTAAAATGTTAGCCTTTCCCCTATAAATGTCTTTCGCGACAAAAGATTTCTTTTGTGAACCGGAAACGTAAAAAAATACATCTAAGCGGTTTTGGATAGAGAAATAAATTCTGAGTTCAATGATATAATATATTCAAAATTACTTTTAAAATGTTAGCCTTTACCCTATAAATGTCTTTCGCGACAAAAGATTTATTTTGTGAACCGGAAACGTAAAAAAATACATCTAAGCGGTTTTGGATAGAGAATTAAATTCTGAGTTCAATGATATAAATATATTCAAAATTGCTTTTAAAATGTTAGCCTTTCCCCTATAAATGTCTTTCGCGACAAAATATTTATTTTGTGAACCGGAAATTAAAAATACATCTAAGCGGTTTTGGATAGAGAATTAAATTCTGAGTTCAATGATATAAATATATTCAAAATTACTTTTAAAATGCTAGCCTTTCCCATATAAATGTCTTTCGCGACAAAAAATTTATTTTGTGAACCGGAAACGTAAAAAAATACATCTAAGCGGTTTTGGATAGAGAATTAAATTCTGAGTTCAATGATATAAATATATTCAAAATTACTTTTAAAATGTTAGCCTTTCCCCTATAAATGTCTTTCGCGACAAAATATTTATTTTGTGAACCGGAAATTAAAAATACATCTAAGCGGTTTTGGATAGAGAATTAAATTCTGAGTTCAATGATATAAATATATTCAAAATTACTTTTAAAATGCTAGCCTTTCCCATATAAATGTCTTTCGCGACAAAAAATTTATTTTGTGAACCGGAAACGTAATAAAATACATCTAACCTCTTTTGGATAGAGAATTAAATTCTGAGTTCAATGATATAAATATATTCAAAATTACTTTTAAAATGTTAGCCTTTCCCCTATAAATGTCTTTCGCGACAAAAATTTTATTTTGTGAGAAAACGTAAAAAAATACATCTAAGCGGTTTTGGATAGAGAATTAAATTCTGAGTTCAATGATATAAATATATTCAAAATTATTTTTAAAATTTTAGCCTTTCCCCTATAAATGTCTTTCGCGACAAAATATTTATTTTGTGAACCGGAAATTAAAAATACATCTAAGCGGTTTTGGATAGAGAATTAAATTCTGAGTTCAATGATATAAATATATTCAAAATTACTTTTAAAATGTTAGCCTTTACCCTATAAATGTCTTTCGCGACAAAATATTTATTTTGTGAACCGGAAACGTAAAAAAATACATCTAAGCGGTTTTGGATAGAGAATTAAATTCTGAGTTCAATGATATATATATATTCAAAATTACTTTTAAAATGTTAGCCTTTCCCCTATAAATGTCTTTCGCGACAAAAGATTTATTTTGTGAACCGGAAACGTAAAAAAATACATCTAAGCGGTTTTGGATAGAGAATTAAATTCTGAGTTCAATGATATAAATATATTCAAAATAACTTTTAAAATGTTAGCCTTTTCCCTATAAATGTCTTTCGCGACAAAATATTTATTTTGTGAACCGGAAATTAAAAATACATCTAAGCGGTTTTGGATAGAGAATTAAATTCTGAGTTCAATGATATATATATATTCAAAATTACTTTTAAAATGTTAGCCTTTCCCCTATAAATGTCTTTCGCGACAAAAATTTTATTTTGTGAACCGAAAACGTAAAAAAATACATCTAAGCGGTATTGGATAGAGAATTAAATTCTGAGTTCAATGATATAAATATATTCAAAATTATTTTTAAAATGTTAGCCTTTCCCCTATAAATGTCTTTCGCGACAAAATATTTATTTTGTAAACCGGAAATTAAAAATATATCTAAGCGGTTTTGGATAGAGAATTAAATTCTGAGTTCAATGATATAAATATATTCAAAATTATTTTTAAAATGTTAGCCTTTCCCCTATAAATGTCTTTCGCGACAAAATATTTATTTTGTAAACCGGAAATTAAAAATATATCTAAGCGGTTTTGGATAGAGAATTAAATTCTGAGTTCAATGATATAAATATATTCAAAATTACTTTTAAAATGTTAGCCTTGCCCCTATAAATGTCTTTTGCGACAAAATATTTATTTTGTGAACCGGAAATTAAAAATACATCTAAGCGGTTTTGGATAGAGAATTAAATTCTGAGTTCAATGATATAAATATATTTAAAATTATTTTTAAAATGTTAGCCTTTCCCCTATAAATGTCTTTCGCGACAAAATATTTATTTTGTGAACCGGAAATTAAAAATACATCTAAGCGGTTTTGGATAGAGAATTAAATTCTGAGTTCAATGATATAAATATATTCAAAATTACTTTTAAAATGCTAGGCTTTTCCCTATAAATGTCTTTCGCGACAAAAAATTTATTTTGTGAACCGGAAACGTAATAAAATACATCTAACCTCTTTTGGATAGAGAATTAAATTCTGAGTTCAATGATATAAATATATTCAAAATTACTTTTAAAATGTTAGCCTTTCCCCTATAAATGTCTTTCGCGACAAAAGATTTCTTTTGTGAACCGGAAACGTAAAAAAATACATCTAAGCGGTTTTGGATAGAGAATTAAATTCTGAGTTCAATGATATAAATATATTTAAAATTACTTTTAAAATGTTAGCCTTTCCCCTATAAATGTCTTTCGCGACAAAAGATTTCTTTTGTGAACCGGAAACGTAAAAAAATACATCTAAGCGGTTTTGGATAGAGAATTAAATTCTGAGTTCAATGATATAAATATATTCAAAATTACTTTTAAAATGCTAGCCTTTCCCATATAAATGTCTTTCGCGACAAAAAATTTATTTTGTGAACCGGAAACGTAAAAAAATACATCTAAGCGGTTTTGGATAGAGAATTAAATTCTGAGTTCAATGATATAAATATATTCAAAATTACTTTTAAAATGTTAGCCTTTCCCCTATAAATGTCTTTCGCGACAAAAGATTTCTTTTGTGAACCGGAAACGTAAAAAAATACATCTAAGCGGTTTTGGATAGAGAATTAAATTCTGAGTTCAATGATATAAATATATTCAAAATTACATTTAAAATGTTAGCCTTTTCCCTATAAATGTCTTTCGTGACAAAATATTTATTTTGTGAACCGGAAATTAAAAATACATCTAAGCGGTTTTGGATAGAGAATTAAATTCTGAGTTCAATGATATAAATATATTCAAAATTACTTTTAAAATGCTAGCCTTTCCCATATAAATGTCTTTCGCGACAAAAAATTTATTTTGTGAACCGGAAACGTAATAAAATACATCTAACCTCTTTTGGATAGAGAATTAAATTCTGAGTTCAATGATATAAATATATTCAAAATTACTTTTAAAATGTTAGCCTTTCCCCTATAAATGTCTTTCGCGACAAAATATTTATTTTGTGAACCGGAAATTAAAAATACATCTAAGCTGTTTTGGATAGAGAATTAAATTCTGAGTTCAATGATATAAATAAATTCAAAATTACTTTTAAAATCTTAGCCTTTCCCTTATAAATGTCTTTCGCGACAAAAGATTTCTTTTGTGAACCGGAAACGTAAAAAAATACATCTAAGCGGTTTTGGATAGAGAATTAAATTCTGAGTTCAATGATATAATATATTCAAAATTACTTTTAAAATGTTAGCCTTTCCCCTATAAATGTCTTTCGCGACAAAAGATTTATTTTGTGAACCGGAAACGTAAAAAAATACATCTAAGCGTTTTTGGATAGAGAATTAAATTCTGAGTTCAATGATATAAATATATTCAAAATTACTTTTAAAATGTTAGCCTTTTCCCTATAAATGTCTTTCGCGACAAAATATTTATTTTGTGAACCGGAAATTAAAAATACATCTAAGCGGTTTTGGATACAGAATTAAATTCTGAGTTCAATGATATAAATATATTCAAAATTACTTTTAAAATGTTAGACTTTTCCCTATAAATGTCTTTCGCGACAAAATATTTATTTTGTGAACCGGAAATTAAAAATACATCTAAGCGGTTTTGGATAGAGAATTAAATTCTGAGTTCAATGATATAAATATATTCAAAATTACTTTTAAAATGTTAGCCTTTCCCATATAAATGTCTTTCGCGACAAAAAATTTATTTTGTGAACCGGAAAGGTAATAAAATACATCTAAGCGGTATTGGATAGAGAATTAAATTCTGAGTTCAATGATATAAATATATTCAAAATTACTTTTAAAATGTTAGCCTTTTCCCTATAAATGTCTTTCGCGACAAAAATTTTATTTTGTGAACCGGAAACGTAAAAAATACATCTAAGCGGTTTTGGATAGAGAATTAAATTCTGAGTTCAATGATATAAATATATTCAAAATTACTTTTAAAATGTTAGCCTTTTCCCTATAAATGTCTTTCGCGACAAAATATTTATTTTGTGAACCGGAAATTAAAAATACATCTAAGCGGTTTTGGATAGAGAATTAAATTCTGAGTTCAATGATATAAATATATTCAAAATTACTTTTAAAATGTTAGCCTTTACCCTATAAATGTCTTTCGCGACAAAATATTTATTTTGTGAACAGGAAATTAATAATACATCTAAGCGGTTTTGGATAGAGAATTAAATTCTGAGTTCAATGATATAAATATATTCAAAATTACTTTTAAAATGTTAGCCTTTACCCTATAAATGTCTTTCGCGACAAAATATTTATTTTGTGAACCGGAAATTAAAAATACATCTAAGCGGTTTTGGATAGAGAATTAAATTCTGAGTTCAATGATATAAATATATTCAAAATTACTTTTAAAATGTTAGCCTTTCCCATATAAATGTCTTTCGCGACAAAAAATTTATTTTGTGAACCGGAAACGTAATAAAATACATCTAAGCGGTTTTGGATAGAGAATTAAATTCTGAGTTCAATGATATAAATATATTCAAAATTACTTTTAAAATGTTAGCCTTTCCTCTATAAATGTCTTTCGCGACAAAAGATTTATTTTGTGAACCGGAAATTAAAAATACATCTAAGCGGTTTTGGATAGATAATTAAATTCTGAGTTCAATGATATAAATATATTCAAAATTACTTTTAAAATGTAAGCCTTTCCCATATAAATGTCTTTCGCGACAAAAAATTTATTTTGTGAACAGGAAACGTAATAAAATACATCTAACCTCTTTTGGATAGAGAATTAAATTCTGAGTTCAATGATATAAATATATTCAAAATTACTTTTAAAATGTTAGCCTTTACTATAAATGTCTTTCGCGACAAAAGATTTATTTTGTGAACCGGAAACGTAAAAAAATACATCTAAGCGGTTTTGGATAGAGAATTAAATTCTGAGTTCAATGATATAAATATATTCAAAATTACTTTTAAAATGTTAGCCTTTTCCCTATAAATGTCTTTCGCGACAAAAAATTTATTTTGTGAACCGGAAACGTAAAAAAATACATCTAAGCGGTTTTGGATAGAGAATTAAATTCTGAGTTCAATGATATAAATATATTCAAAATTACTTTTAAAATGCTAGCCTTTCCCATATAAATGTCTTTCGCGACAAAAAATTTATTTTGTGAACCGGAAACGTAAAAAAATACATCTAAGCGGTTTTGGATAGAGAATTAAATTCTGAGTTCAATGATATAAATATATTCAAAATTACTTTTAAAATGTTAGCCTTTCCCCTATAAATGTCTTTCGCGACAAAAGATTTCTTTTGTGAACCGGAAACGTAAAAAAATACATCTAAGCGGTTTTGGATAGAGAATTAAATTCTGAGTTCAATGATATAAATATATTCAAAATTACATTTAAAATGTTAGCCTTTTCCCTATAAATGTCTTTCGTGACAAAATATTTATTTTGTGAACCGGAAATTAAAAATACATCTAAGCGGTTTTGGATAGAGAATTAAATTCTGAGTTCAATGATATAAATATATTCAAAATTACTTTTAAAATGCTAGCCTTTCCCATATAAATGTCTTTCGCGACAAAAAATTTATTTTGTGAACCGGAAACGTAATAAAATACATCTAACCTCTTTTGGATAGAGAATTAAATTCTGAGTTCAATGATATAAATATATTCAAAATTACTTTTAAAATGTTAGCCTTTCCCCTATAAATGTCTTTCGCGACAAAATATTTATTTTGTGAACCGGAAATTAAAAATACATCTAAGCTGTTTTGGATAGAGAATTAAATTCTGAGTTCAATGATATAAATAAATTCAAAATTACTTTTAAAATCTTAGCCTTTCCCTTATAAATGTCTTTCGCGACAAAAGATTTCTTTTGTGAACCGGAAACGTAAAAAAATACATCTAAGCGGTTTTGGATAGAGAATTAAATTCTGAGTTCAATGATATAATATATTCAAAATTACTTTTAAAATGTTAGCCTTTCCCCTATAAATGTCTTTCGCGACAAAAGATTTATTTTGTGAACCGGAAACGTAAAAAAATACATCTAAGCGTTTTTGGATAGAGAATTAAATTCTGAGTTCAATGATATAAATATATTCAAAATTACTTTTAAAATGTTAGCCTTTTCCCTATAAATGTCTTTCGCGACAAAATATTTATTTTGTGAACCGGAAATTAAAAATACATCTAAGCGGTTTTGGATACAGAATTAAATTCTGAGTTCAATGATATAAATATATTCAAAATTACTTTTAAAATGTTAGACTTTTCCCTATAAATGTCTTTCGCGACAAAATATTTATTTTGTGAACCGGAAATTAAAAATACATCTAAGCGGTTTTGGATAGAGAATTAAATTCTGAGTTCAATGATATAAATATATTCAAAATTACTTTTAAAATGTTAGCCTTTCCCATATAAATGTCTTTCGCGACAAAAAATTTATTTTGTGAACCGGAAAGGTAATAAAATACATCTAAGCGGTATTGGATAGAGAATTAAATTCTGAGTTCAATGATATAAATATATTCAAAATTACTTTTAAAATGTTAGCCTTTTCCCTATAAATGTCTTTCGCGACAAAAATTTTATTTTGTGAACCGGAAACGTAAAAAATACATCTAAGCGGTTTTGGATAGAGAATTAAATTCTGAGTTCAATGATATAAATATATTCAAAATTACTTTTAAAATGTTAGCCTTTTCCCTATAAATGTCTTTCGCGACAAAATATTTATTTTGTGAACCGGAAATTAAAAATACATCTAAGCGGTTTTGGATAGAGAATTAAATTCTGAGTTCAATGATATAAATATATTCAAAATTACTTTTAAAATGTTAGCCTTTACCCTATAAATGTCTTTCGCGACAAAATATTTATTTTGTGAACAGGAAATTAATAATACATCTAAGCGGTTTTGGATAGAGAATTAAATTCTGAGTTCAATGATATAAATATATTCAAAATTACTTTTAAAATGTTAGCCTTTACCCTATAAATGTCTTTCGCGACAAAATATTTATTTTGTGAACCGGAAATTAAAAATACATCTAAGCGGTTTTGGATAGAGAATTAAATTCTGAGTTCAATGATATAAATATATTCAAAATTACTTTTAAAATGTTAGCCTTTCCCATATAAATGTCTTTCGCGACAAAAAATTTATTTTGTGAACCGGAAACGTAATAAAATACATCTAAGCGGTTTTGGATAGAGAATTAAATTCTGAGTTCAATGATATAAATATATTCAAAATTACTTTTAAAATGTTAGCCTTTCCTCTATAAATGTCTTTCGCGACAAAAGATTTATTTTGTGAACCGGAAATTAAAAATACATCTAAGCGGTTTTGGATAGATAATTAAATTCTGAGTTCAATGATATAAATATATTCAAAATTACTTTTAAAATGTAAGCCTTTCCCATATAAATGTCTTTCGCGACAAAAAATTTATTTTGTGAACAGGAAACGTAATAAAATACATCTAACCTCTTTTGGATAGAGAATTAAATTCTGAGTTCAATGATATAAATATATTCAAAATTACTTTTAAAATGTTAGCCTTTACTATAAATGTCTTTCGCGACAAAAGATTTATTTTGTGAACCGGAAACGTAAAAAAATACATCTAAGCGGTTTTGGATAGAGAATTAAATTCTGAGTTCAATGATATAAATATATTCAAAATTACTTTTAAAATGTTAGCCTTTTCCCTATAAATGTCTTTCGCGACAAAAAATTTATTTTGTGAACCGGAAACGTAAAAAAATACATCTAAGCGGTTTTGGATAGAGAATTAAATTCTGAGTTCAGTGATATAAATATATTCAAAATTACTTTTAAAATGTTAGCCTTTCCCCTATAAATGTCTTTCGCCACAAAAGATTTATTTTGTGAATCGGAAACGTAAAAAAATACATCTAAGAGGTTTTGGATAGAGAATTAAATTCTGAGTTTAGTGATATAAATATATTCAAAATTACTTTTAAAATGTTAGCCTTTCCCATATAAATGTCTTTCGCGACAAATAATTTATTTTGTGAACCGGAAAGGTAATAAAATACATCTAAGCGGTATTGGATAGAGAATTAAATTCTGAGTTCAATGATATAAATATATTCAAAATTACTTTTAAAATGTTAGCCTTTTCAATATAAATGTCTTTCGCGACAAAAATTTTATTTTGTGAACCGAAAACGTAAAAAAATACATCTAAGCGGTTTTGGATAGAGAATTAAATTCTGAGTTCAATGATATAAATATATTCAAAATTACTTTTAAAATGTTAGCCTTTCCTATATAAATGTCTTTCGCGACAAAAAATTTATTTTGTGAACCGGAAACGTTATATAATACATCTAAGCGGTATTGGATAGAGAATTAAATTCTGAGTTCAGTGATATAAATATATTCAAAATTACTTTTAAAATGTTAGCCTTTCCCCTATAAATGTCTTTCGCCACAAAAGATTTATTTTGTGAACCGGAAACGTAAAAAAATACATCTAAGCGGTTTTGGATAGAGAATTAAATTCTGAGTTCAATGATATAAATATATTCAAAATTACTTTTAAAATGTTAGCCTTTCCCCCTATAAATGTCTTTCGCGACAAAATAATTTTGTGAACCAGAAATTAAAAATACATCTAAGCGGTTTTGGATAGAGAATTAAATTCTGAGTTCAATGATATAAATATATTCAAAATTACTTTTAAAATGTTAGCCTTTCCCCTATAAATGTCTTTCGCGACAAAATATTTATTTTGTGAACCGGAAATTAAAAATACATCTAAGCGGTTTTGGATAGAGAATTAAATTCTGAGTTCATTGATATAAATATATTCAATCCCCTATAAATGTCTTTCACGACAAAATATTTATTTTGTGAACCGGAAACGTTATAAAATACATCTAAGAGGTTTTGGATAGAGAATTAAATTCTGAGTTCATTGATATAAATATATTCAATCCCCTATAAATGTCTTTCGCGACAAAATATTTATTTTGTGAACCGGAAATTAAAAATACATCTAAGAGGTTTTGGATAGAGAATTAAATTCTGAGTTCAATGATATAAATATATTCAAAATTACTTTTAAAATGTTAACCTTTCCCATATAAATGTCTTTCGCGACAAAAAATATATTTTGTGAACCGGAAACGTAAAAAAATACATCTAAGCGGTTTTGGATAGAGAATTAAATTCTGAGTTCAATGATATAAATATATTCAAAATTACTTTTAAAATGTTAGCCTTTCCCCTATAAATGTCTTTCGCGACAAAAATTTTATTTTGTGAGAAAACGTAAAAAAATACATCTAAGCGGTTTTGGATAGAGAATTAAATTCTGAGTTCAATGATATAAATATATTCAAAATTATTTTTAAAATGTTAGCCTTTCCCCTATAAATGTCTTTCGCGACAAAATATTTATTTTGTGAACCGGAAATTAAAAATACATCTAAGCGGTTTTGGATAGAGAATTAAATTCTGAGTTCAATGATATAAATATATTCAAAATTACTTTTAAAATGTTAGCCTTTCCCCTATAAATGTCTTTCGCGACAAAAGATTTATTTTGTGAACCGGAAACGTAAAAAAATACATCTAAGCGGTTTTGGATAGAGAATTAAATTCTGAGTTCAATGATATAATATATTCAAAATTACTTTTAAAATGTTAGCCTTTCCCCTATAAATGTCTTTCGCGACAAAAAATTTATTTTGTGAACCGGAAACGTAATAAAATACATCTAACCTCTTTTGGATAGAGAATTAAATTCTGAGTTCAAAGATATAAATATATTCAAAATTACTTTTAAAATGTTAGCCTTTCCCATATAAATGTCTTTCGCGACAAAAAATTTATTTTGTAAACCGGAAACGTAATAAAATACATCTAACCTCTTTTGGATAGAGAATTAAATTCTGAGTTCAATGATATAAATATATTCAAAATTACTTTTAAAATGTTAGCCTTTCCCCTATAAATGTCTTTCGCGACAAAAGATTTCTTTTGTGAACAGGAAACGTAAAAAAATACATCTAAGCGGTTTTGGATAGAGAATTAAATTCTGAGTTCAATGATATAATATATTCAAAATTACTTTTAAAATGTTAGCCTTTCCCCTATAAATGTCTTTCGCGACAAAAGATTTATTTTGTGAACCGGAAACGTAAAAAAATACATCTAAGCGGTTTTGGATAGAGAATTAAATTCTGAGTTCAATGATATAAATATATTCAAAATTGCTTTTAAAATATTAGCCTTTCCCCTATAAATGTCTTTCGCGACAAAATATTTATTTTGTGAACCGGAAATTAAAAATACATCTAAGCGGTTTTGGATAGAGAATTAAATTCTGAGTTCAATGATATAAATATATTCAAAATTACTTTTAAAATGCTAGCCTTTCCCATATAAATGTCTTTCGCGACAAAAAATTTATTTTGTGAACCGGAAACGTAAAAAAATACATCTAAGCGGTTTTGGATAGAGAATTAAATTCTGAGTTCAATGATATAAATATATTCAAAATTACTTTTAAAATGTTAGCCTTTCCCCTATAAATGTCTTTCGCGACAAAAGATTTCTTTTGTGAACCGGAAACGTAAAAAAATACATCTAAGCGGTTTTGGATAGAGAATTAAATTCTGAGTTCAATGATATAAATATATTCAAAATTACATTTAAAATGTTAGCCTTTTCCCTATAAATGTCTTTCGCGACAAAATATTTATTTTGTGAACCGGAAATTAAAAATACATCTAAGCGGTTTTGGATAGAGAATTAAATTCTGAGTTCAATGATATAAATATATTCAAAATTACTTTTAAAATGCTAGCCTTTCCCATATAAATGTCTTTCGCGACAAAATATTTATTTTGTGAACCGGAAATTAAAAATACATCTAAGAGGTTTTGGATAGAGAATTAAATTCTGAGTTCAATGATATAAATATATTCAAAATTACTTTTAAAATGTTAACCTTTCCCATATAAATGTCTTTCGCGACAAAAAATATATTTTGTGAACCGGAAACGTAAAAAAATACATCTAAGCGGTTTTGGATAGAGAATTAAATTCTGAGTTCAATGATATAAATATATTCAAAATTACTTTTAAAATGTTAGCCTTTCCCCTATAAATGTCTTTCGCGACAAAAATTTTATTTTGTGAGAAAACGTAAAAAAATACATCTAAGCGGTTTTGGATAGAGAATTAAATTCTGAGTTCAATGATATAAATATATTCAAAATTATTTTTAAAATTTTAGCCTTTCCCCTATAAATGTCTTTCGCGACAAAATATTTATTTTGTGAACCGGAAATTAAAAATACATCTAAGCGGTTTTGGATAGAGAATTAAATTCTGAGTTCAATGATATAAATATATTCAAAATTACTTTTAAAATGTTAGCCTTTACCCTATAAATGTCTTTCGCGACAAAATATTTATTTTGTGAACCGGAAACGTAAAAAAATACATCTAAGCGGTTTTGGATAGAGAATTAAATTCTGAGTTCAATGATATATATATATTCAAAATTACTTTTAAAATGTTAGCCTTTCCCCTATAAATGTCTTTCGCGACAAAAGATTTATTTTGTGAACCGGAAACGTAAAAAAATACATCTAAGCGGTTTTGGATAGAGAATTAAATTCTGAGTTCAATGATATAAATATATTCAAAATAACTTTTAAAATGTTAGCCTTTTCCCTATAAATGTCTTTCGCGACAAAATATTTATTTTGTGAACCGGAAATTAAAAATACATCTAAGCGGTTTTGGATAGAGAATTAAATTCTGAGTTCAATGATATATATATATTCAAAATTACTTTTAAAATGTTAGCCTTTCCCCTATAAATGTCTTTCGCGACAAAAATTTTATTTTGTGAACCGAAAACGTAAAAAAATACATCTAAGCGGTATTGGATAGAGAATTAAATTCTGAGTTCAATGATATAAATATATTCAAAATTATTTTTAAAATGTTAGCCTTTCCCCTATAAATGTCTTTCGCGACAAAATATTTATTTTGTAAACCGGAAATTAAAAATATATCTAAGCGGTTTTGGATAGAGAATTAAATTCTGAGTTCAATGATATAAATATATTCAAAATTATTTTTAAAATGTTAGCCTTTCCCCTATAAATGTCTTTCGCGACAAAATATTTATTTTGTAAACCGGAAATTAAAAATATATCTAAGCGGTTTTGGATAGAGAATTAAATTCTGAGTTCAATGATATAAATATATTCAAAATTACTTTTAAAATGTTAGCCTTGCCCCTATAAATGTCTTTTGCGACAAAATATTTATTTTGTGAACCGGAAATTAAAAATACATCTAAGCGGTTTTGGATAGAGAATTAAATTCTGAGTTCAATGATATAAATATATTTAAAATTATTTTTAAAATGTTAGCCTTTCCCCTATAAATGTCTTTCGCGACAAAATATTTATTTTGTGAACCGGAAATTAAAAATACATCTAAGCGGTTTTGGATAGAGAATTAAATTCTGAGTTCAATGATATAAATATATTCAAAATTACTTTTAAAATGTTAGCCTTTCCCATATAAATGTCTTTCGCGACAAAAAATTTATTTTGTGAACCGGAAACGTAATAAAATACATCTAAGCGGTTTTGGATAGAGAATTAAATTCTGAGTTCAATGATATAAATATATTCAAAATTACTTTTAAAATGCTAGGCTTTTCCCTATAAATGTCTTTCGCGACAAAAAATTTATTTTGTGAACCGGAAACGTAATAAAATACATCTAACCTCTTTTGGATAGAGAATTAAATTCTGAGTTCAATGATATAAATATATTCAAAATTACTTTTAAAATGTTAGCCTTTCCCCTATAAATGTCTTTCGCGACAAAAGATTTCTTTTGTGAACCGGAAACGTAAAAAAATACATCTAAGCGGTTTTGGATAGAGAATTAAATTCTGAGTTCAATGATATAAATATATTCAAAATTACATTTAAAATGTTAGCCTTTCCCCTATAAATGTCTTTCGCGACAAAAGATTTATTTTGTGAACCGGAAACGTAAAAAAATACATCTAAGCGGTTTTGGATAGAGAATTAAATTCTGAGTTCAATGATATAAATATATTCAAAATTGCTTTTAAAATGTTAGCCTTTCCCCTATAAATGTCTTTCGCGACAAAATATTTATTTTGTGAACCGGAAATTAAAAATACATCTAAGCGGTTTTGGATAGAGAATTAAATTCTGAGTTCAATGATATAAATATATTCAAAATTACTTTTAAAATGCTAGCCTTTCCCATATAAATGTCTTTCGCGACAAAAAATTTATTTTGTGAACCGGAAACGTAAAAAAATACATCTAAGCGGTTTTGGATAGAGAATTAAATTCTGAGTTCAATGATATAAATATATTCAAAATTACTTTTAAAATGTTAGCCTTTCCCCTATAAATGTCTTTCGCGACAAAATATTTATTTTGTGAACCGGAAATTAAAAATACATCTAAGCGGTTTTGGATAGAGAATTAAATTCTGAGTTCAATGATATAATATATTCAAAATTACTTTTAAAATGTTAGCCTTTCCCCTATAAATGTCTTTCGCGACAAAAGATTTATTTTGTGAACCGGAAACGTAAAAAAATACATCTAAGCGGTTTTGGATAGAGAATTAAATTCTGAGTTCAATGATATAAATATATTCAAAATTGCTTTTAAAATGTTAGCCTTTCCCATATAAATGTCTTTCGCGACAAAAAATTTATTTTGTGAACCGGAAACGTAATAAAATACATCTAACCTCTTTTGGATAGAGAATTAAATTCTGAGTTCAATGATATAAATATATTCAAAATTACTTTTAAAATGTTAGCCTTTCCCCTATAAATGTCTTTCGCGACAAAAGATTTCTTTTGTGAACCGGAAACGTAAAAAAATACATCTAAGCGGTTTTGGATAGAGAATTAAATTCTGAGTTCAATGATATAATATATTCAAAATTACTTTTAAAATGTTAGCCTTTCCCCTATAAATGTCTTTCGCGACAAAAGATTTATTTTGTGAACCGGAAACGTAAAAAAATACATCTAAGCGGTTTTGGATAGAGAATTAAATTCTGAGTTCAATGATATAAATATATTCAAAATTACTTTTAAAATGTTAGCCTTTCCAATATAAATGTCTTTCGCGACAAAAAATTTATTTTGTGAACCGGAAACGTAATAAAATACATCTAACCTCTTTTGGATAGAGAATTAAATTCTGAGTTCAATGATATAAATATATTCAAAATTACTTTTAAAATGTTAGCCTTTCCCCTATAAATGTCTTTCGCGACAAAAGATTTCTTTTGTGAACCGGAAACGTAAAAAAATACATCTAAGCGGTTTTGGATAGAGAAATAAATTCTGAGTTCAATGATATAATATATTCAAAATTACTTTTAAAATGTTAGCCTTTACCCTATAAATGTCTTTCGCGACAAAAGATTTATTTTGTGAACCGGAAACGTAAAAAAATACATCTAAGCGGTTTTGGATAGAGAATTAAATTCTGAGTTCAATGATATAAATATATTCAAAATTGCTTTTAAAATGTTAGCCTTTCCCCTATAAATGTCTTTCGCGACAAAATATTTATTTTGTGAACCGGAAATTAAAAATACATCTAAGCGGTTTTGGATAGAGAATTAAATTCTGAGTTCAATGATATAAATATATTCAAAATTACTTTTAAAATGCTAGCCTTTCCCATATAAATGTCTTTCGCGACAAAAAATTTATTTTGTGAACCGGAAACGTAATAAAATACATCTAACCTCTTTTGGATAGAGAATTAAATTCTGAGTTCAATGATATAAATATATTTAAAATTACTTTTAAAATGTTAGCCTTTCCCCTATAAATGTCTTTCGCGACAAAAGATTTCTTTTGTGAACCGGAAACGTAAAAAAATACATCTAAGCGGTTTTGGATAGAGAATTAAATTCTGAGTTCAATGATATAAATATATTCAAAATTACTTTTAAAATGCTAGCCTTTCCCATATAAATGTCTTTCGCGACAAAAAATTTATTTTGTGAACCGGAAACGTAAAAAAATACATCTAAGCGGTTTTGGATAGAGAATTAAATTCTGAGTTCAATGATATAAATATATTCAAAATTACTTTTAAAATGTTAGCCTTTCCCCTATAAATGTCTTTCGCGACAAAAGATTTCTTTTGTGAACCGGAAACGTAAAAAAATACATCTAAGCGGTTTTGGATAGAGAATTAAATTCTGAGTTCAATGATATAAATATATTCAAAATTACATTTAAAATGTTAGCCTTTTCCCTATAAATGTCTTTCGTGACAAAATATTTATTTTGTGAACCGGAAATTAAAAATACATCTAAGCGGTTTTGGATAGAGAATTAAATTCTGAGTTCAATGATATAAATATATTCAAAATTACTTTTAAAATGCTAGCCTTTCCCATATAAATGTCTTTCGCGACAAAAAATTTATTTTGTGAACCGGAAACGTAATAAAATACATCTAACCTCTTTTGGATAGAGAATTAAATTCTGAGTTCAATGATATAAATATATTCAAAATTACTTTTAAAATGTTAGCCTTTCCCCTATAAATGTCTTTCGCGACAAAATATTTATTTTGTGAACCGGAAATTAAAAATACATCTAAGCTGTTTTGGATAGAGAATTAAATTCTGAGTTCAATGATATAAATAAATTCAAAATTACTTTTAAAATCTTAGCCTTTCCCTTATAAATGTCTTTCGCGACAAAAGATTTCTTTTGTGAACCGGAAACGTAAAAAAATACATCTAAGCGGTTTTGGATAGAGAATTAAATTCTGAGTTCAATGATATAATATATTCAAAATTACTTTTAAAATGTTAGCCTTTCCCCTATAAATGTCTTTCGCGACAAAAGATTTATTTTGTGAACCGGAAACGTAAAAAAATACATCTAAGCGTTTTTGGATAGAGAATTAAATTCTGAGTTCAATGATATAAATATATTCAAAATTACTTTTAAAATGTTAGCCTTTTCCCTATAAATGTCTTTCGCGACAAAATATTTATTTTGTGAACCGGAAATTAAAAATACATCTAAGCGGTTTTGGATAGAGAATTAAATTCTGAGTTCAATGATATAAATATATTCAAAATTACTTTTAAAATGTTAGACTTTTCCCTATAAATGTCTTTCGCGACAAAATATTTATTTTGTGAACCGGAAATTAAAAATACATCTAAGCGGTTTTGGATAGAGAATTAAATTCTGAGTTCAATGATATAAATATATTCAAAATTACTTTTAAAATGTTAGCCTTTCCCATATAAATGTCTTTCGCGACAAAAAATTTATTTTGTGAACCGGAAAGGTAATAAAATACATCTAAGCGGTATTGGATAGAGAATTAAATTCTGAGTTCAATGATATAAATATATTCAAAATTACTTTTAAAATGTTAGCCTTTTCCCTATAAATGTCTTTCGCGACAAAAATTTTATTTTGTGAACCGGAAACGTAAAAAATACATCTAAGCGGTTTTGGATAGAGAATTAAATTCTGAGTTCAATGATATAAATATATTCAAAATTACTTTTAAAATGTTAGCCTTTTCCCTATAAATGTCTTTCGCGACAAAATATTTATTTTGTGAACCGGAAATTAAAAATACATCTAAGCGGTTTTGGATAGAGAATTAAATTCTGAGTTCAATGATATAAATATATTCAAAATTACTTTTAAAATGTTAGCCTTTACCCTATAAATGTCTTTCGCGACAAAATATTTATTTTGTGAACAGGAAATTAATAATACATCTAAGCGGTTTTGGATAGAGAATTAAATTCTGAGTTCAATGATATAAATATATTCAAAATTACTTTTAAAATGTTAGCCTTTACCCTATAAATGTCTTTCGCGACAAAATATTTATTTTGTGAACCGGAAATTAAAAATACATCTAAGCGGTTTTGGATAGAGAATTAAATTCTGAGTTCAATGATATAAATATATTCAAAATTACTTTTAAAATGTTAGCCTTTCCCCTATAAATGTCTTTCGCGACAAAATATTTATTTTGTGAACCGGAAATTAAAAATACATCTAAGCTGTTTTGGATAGAGAATTAAATTCTGAGTTCAATGATATAAATAAATTCAAAATTACTTTTAAAATCTTAGCCTTTCCCTTATAAATGTCTTTCGCGACAAAAGATTTCTTTTGTGAACCGGAAACGTAAAAAAATACATCTAAGCGGTTTTGGATAGAGAATTAAATTCTGAGTTCAATGATATAATATATTCAAAATTACTTTTAAAATGTTAGCCTTTCCCCTATAAATGTCTTTCGCGACAAAAGATTTATTTTGTGAACCGGAAACGTAAAAAAATACATCTAAGCGTTTTTGGATAGAGAATTAAATTCTGAGTTCAATGATATAAATATATTCAAAATTACTTTTAAAATGTTAGCCTTTTCCCTATAAATGTCTTTCGCGACAAAATATTTATTTTGTGAACCGGAAATTAAAAATACATCTAAGCGGTTTTGGATAGAGAATTAAATTCTGAGTTCAATGATATAAATATATTCAAAATTACTTTTAAAATGTTAGACTTTTCCCTATAAATGTCTTTCGCGACAAAATATTTATTTTGTGAACCGGAAATTAAAAATACATCTAAGCGGTTTTGGATAGAGAATTAAATTCTGAGTTCAATAATATAAATATATTCAAAATTACTTTTAAAATGTTAGCCTTTCCCATATAAATGTCTTTCGCGACAAAAAATTTATTTTGTGAACCGGAAAGGTAATAAAATACATCTAAGCGGTATTGGATAGAGAATTAAATTCTGAGTTCAATGATATAAATATATTCAAAATTACTTTTAAAATGTTAGCCTTTTCCCTATAAATGTCTTTCGCGACAAAAATTTTATTTTGTGAACCGGAAACGTAAAAAATACATCTAAGCGGTTTTGGATAGAGAATTAAATTCTGAGTTCAATGATATAAATATATTCAAAATTACTTTTAAAATGTTAGCCTTTTCCCTATAAATGTCTTTCGCGACAAAATATTTATTTTGTGAACCGGAAATTAAAAATACATCTAAGCGGTTTTGGATAGAGAATTAAATTCTGAGTTCAATGATATAAATATATTCAAAATTACTTTTAAAATGTTAGCCTTTACCCTATAAATGTCTTTCGCGACAAAATATTTATTTTGTGAACAGGAAATTAATAATACATCTAAGCGGTTTTGGATAGAGAATTAAATTCTGAGTTCAATGATATAAATATATTCAAAATTACTTTTAAAATGTTAGCCTTTACCCTATAAATGTCTTTCGCGACAAAATATTTATTTTGTGAACCGGAAATTAAAAATACATCTAAGCGGTTTTGGATAGAGAATTAAATTCTGAGTTCAATGATATAAATATATTCAAAATTACTTTTAAAATGTTAGCCTTTCCCATATAAATGTCTTTCGCGACAAAAAATTTATTTTGTGAACCGGAAACGTAATAAAATACATCTAAGCGGTTTTGGATAGAGAATTAAATTCTGAGTTCAATGATATAAATATATTCAAAATTACTTTTAAAATGTTAGCCTTTCCTCTATAAATGTCTTTCGCGACAAAAGATTTATTTTGTGAACCGGAAATTAAAAATACATCTAAGCGGTTTTGGATAGATAATTAAATTCTGAGTTCAATGATATAAATATATTCAAAATTACTTTTAAAATGTAAGCCTTTCCCATATAAATGTCTTTCGCGACAAAAAATTTATTTTGTGAACAGGAAACGTAATAAAATACATCTAACCTCTTTTGGATAGAGAATTAAATTCTGAGTTCAATGATATAAATATATTCAAAATTACTTTTAAAATGTTAGCCTTTACTATAAATGTCTTTCGCGACAAAAGATTTATTTTGTGAACCGGAAACGTAAAAAAATACATCTAAGCGGTTTTGGATAGAGAATTAAATTCTGAGTTCAATGATATAAATATATTCAAAATTACTTTTAAAATGTTAGCCTTTTCCCTATAAATGTCTTTCGCGACAAAAAATTTATTTTGTGAACCGGAAACGTAAAAAAATACATCTAAGCGGTTTTGGATAGAGAATTAAATTCTGAGTTCAGTGATATAAATATATTCAAAATTACTTTTAAAATGTTAGCCTTTCCCCTATAAATGTCTTTCGCCACAAAAGATTTATTTTGTGAATCGGAAACGTAAAAAAATACATCTAAGAGGTTTTGGATAGAGAATTAAATTCTGAGTTTAGTGATATAAATATATTCAAAATTACTTTTAAAATGTTAGCCTTTCCCATATAAATGTCTTTCGCGACAAATAATTTATTTTGTGAACCGGAAAGGTAATAAAATACATCTAAGCGGTATTGGATAGAGAATTAAATTCTGAGTTCAATGATATAAATATATTCAAAATTACTTTTAAAATGTTAGCCTTTTCAATATAAATGTCTTTCGCGACAAAAATTTTATTTTGTGAACCGAAAACGTAAAAAAATACATCTAAGCGGTTTTGGATAGAGAATTAAATTCTGAGTTCAATGATATAAATATATTCAAAATTACTTTTAAAATGTTAGCCTTTCCTATATAAATGTCTTTCGCGACAAAAAATTTATTTTGTGAACCGGAAACGTTATATAATACATCTAAGCGGTATTGGATAGAGAATTAAATTCTGAGTTCAGTGATATAAATATATTCAAAATTACTTTTAAAATGTTAGCCTTTCCCCTATAAATGTCTTTCGCCACAAAAGATTTATTTTGTGAACCGGAAACGTAAAAAAATACATCTAAGCGGTTTTGGATAGAGAATTAAATTCTGAGTTCAATGATATAAATATATTCAAAATTACTTTTAAAATGTTAGCCTTTCCCCCTATAAATGTCTTTCGCGACAAAATAATTTTGTGAACCAGAAATTAAAAATACATCTAAGCGGTTTTGGATAGAGAATTAAATTCTGAGTTCAATGATATAAATATATTCAAAATTACTTTTAAAATGTTAGCCTTTCCCCTATAAATGTCTTTCGCGACAAAATATTTATTTTGTGAACCGGAAATTAAAAATACATCTAAGCGGTTTTGGATAGAGAATTAAATTCTGAGTTCATTGATATAAATATATTCAATCCCCTATAAATGTCTTTCACGACAAAATATTTATTTTGTGAACCGGAAACGTTATAAAATACATCTAAGAGGTTTTGGATAGAGAATTAAATTCTGAGTTCAATGATATAAATATATTCAAAATTACTTTTAAAATGTTAGCCTTTATAATATAAATGTCTTTCGCGACAAAAAATATATTTTGTGAACCGGAAACGTAAAAAAATACATATAAGCGGTTTTGGATAGAGAATTAAATTCTGAGTTCAATGATATAAATATATTCAAAATTACTTTTAAAATGTTAGCCTTTCCCATATAAATGTCTTTCGCGACAAAAAATATATTTTGTGAACCGGAAACGTAAAAAAATACATCTAAGCGGTTTTGGATAGAGAATTAAATTCTGAGTTCAATGATATAAATATATTCAAAATTACTTTTAAAATGTTAGCCTTTCCCCTATAAATGTCTTTCGCGACAAAATATTTATTTTGTGAACCGGAAATTAAAAATACATCTAAGCGGTTTGGGATAGAGAATTAAATTCTGAGTTCATTGATATAAATATATTCAATCCCCTATAAATGTCTTTCGCGACAAAATATTTATTTTGTGAACCGGAAACGTTATAAAATACATCTAAGAGGTTTTGGATAGAGAATTAAATTCTGAGTTCAATGATATAAATATATTCAAAATTACTTTTAAAATGTTAGCCTTTCCCATATAAATGTCTTTCGCGACAAAAAATATATTTTGTGAACCGGAAACGTAAAAAAATACATATAAGCGGTTTTGGATAGAGAATTAAATTCTGAGTTCAATGATATAAATATATTCAAAATTACTTTTAAAATGTTAGCCTTTCCCCTATAAATGTCTTTCGCGACAAAAATTTTATTTTGTGAGAAAACGTAAAAAAATACATCTAAGCGGATTTGGATAGAGAATTAAATTCTGAGTTCAATGATATAAATATATTCAAAATTATTTTTAAAATGTTAGCCTTTCCCCTATAAATGTCTTTCGCGACAAAATATTTATTTTGTGAACCGGAAATTAAAAATACATCTAAGAGGTTTTGGATAGAGAATTAAATTCTGAGTTCAATGATATAAATATATTCAAAATTACTTTTAAAATGTTAGCCTTTCCCCTATAAATGTCTTTCGCGACAAAAGATTTATTTTGTGAACCGAAAACGTAAAAAATAACATCTAAGCGGTATTGGATAGAGAATTAAATTCTGAGTTCAATGATATAAATATATTCAAAATTATGTTTAAAATGTTAGCCTTTCCCCTATAAATGTCTTTCGCGACAAAATATTTATTTTGTAAACCGGAAATTAAAAATATATCTAAGCGGTTTTGAATAGAGAATTAAATTCTGAGTTCAATGATATATATATATTCAAAATTACTTTTAAAATGTTAGCCTTTCCCCTATAAATGTCTTTCGCGACAAAATATTTATTTTGTGAACCGGAAATTAAAAATACATCTAAGCTGTTTTGGATAGAGAATTAAATTCTGAGTTCAATGATATAAATAAATTCAAAATTACTTTTAAAATCTTAGCCTTTCCCTTATAAATGTCTTTCGCGACAAAAGATTTCTTTTGTGAACCGGAAACGTAAAAAAATACATCTAAGCGGTTTTGGATAGAGAATTAAATTCTGAGTTCAATGATATAATATATTCAAAATTACTTTTAAAATGTTAGCCTTTCCCCTATAAATGTCTTTCGCGACAAAAGATTTATTTTGTGAACCGGAAACGTAAAAAAATACATCTAAGCGTTTTTGGATAGAGAATTAAATTCTGAGTTCAATGATATAAATATATTCAAAATTACTTTTAAAATGTTAGCCTTTTCCCTATAAATGTCTTTCGCGACAAAATATTTATTTTGTGAACCGGAAATTAAAAATACATCTAAGCGGTTTTGGATAGAGAATTAAATTCTGAGTTCAATGATATAAATATATTCAAAATTACTTTTAAAATGTTAGACTTTTCCCTATAAATGTCTTTCGCGACAAAATATTTATTTTGTGAACCGGAAATTAAAAATACATCTAAGCGGTTTTGGATAGAGAATTAAATTCTGAGTTCAATGATATAAATATATTCAAAATTACTTTTAAAATGTTAGCCTTTCCCATATAAATGTCTTTCGCGACAAAAAATTTATTTTGTGAACCGGAAAGGTAATAAAATACATCTAAGCGGTATTGGATAGAGAATTAAATTCTGAGTTCAATGATATAAATATATTCAAAATTACTTTTAAAATGTTAGCCTTTTCCCTATAAATGTCTTTCGCGACAAAAATTTTATTTTGTGAACCGGAAACGTAAAAAATACATCTAAGCGGTTTTGGATAGAGAATTAAATTCTGAGTTCAATGATATAAATATATTCAAAATTACTTTTAAAATGTTAGCCTTTTCCCTATAAATGTCTTTCGCGACAAAATATTTATTTTGTGAACCGGAAATTAAAAATACATCTAAGCGGTTTTGGATAGAGAATTAAATTCTGAGTTCAATGATATAAATATATTCAAAATTACTTTTAAAATGTTAGCCTTTACCCTATAAATGTCTTTCGCGACAAAATATTTATTTTGTGAACAGGAAATTAATAATACATCTAAGCGGTTTTGGATAGAGAATTAAATTCTGAGTTCAATGATATAAATATATTCAAAATTACTTTTAAAATGTTAGCCTTTACCCTATAAATGTCTTTCGCGACAAAATATTTATTTTGTGAACCGGAAATTAAAAATACATCTAAGCGGTTTTGGATAGAGAATTAAATTCTGAGTTCAATGATATAAATATATTCAAAATTACTTTTAAAATGTTAGCCTTTCCCATATAAATGTCTTTCGCGACAAAAAATTTATTTTGTGAACCGGAAACGTAATAAAATACATCTAAGCGGTTTTGGATAGAGAATTAAATTCTGAGTTCAATGATATAAATATATTCAAAATTACTTTTAAAATGTTAGCCTTTCCTCTATAAATGTCTTTCGCGACAAAAGATTTATTTTGTGAACCGGAAATTAAAAATACATCTAAGCGGTTTTGGATAGATAATTAAATTCTGAGTTCAATGATATAAATATATTCAAAATTACTTTTAAAATGTAAGCCTTTCCCATATAAATGTCTTTCGCGACAAAAAATTTATTTTGTGAACAGGAAACGTAATAAAATACATCTAACCTCTTTTGGATAGAGAATTAAATTCTGAGTTCAATGATATAAATATATTCAAAATTACTTTTAAAATGTTAGCCTTTACTATAAATGTCTTTCGCGACAAAAGATTTATTTTGTGAACCGGAAACGTAAAAAAATACATCTAAGCGGTTTTGGATAGAGAATTAAATTCTGAGTTCAATGATATAAATATATTCAAAATTACTTTTAAAATGTTAGCCTTTTCCCTATAAATGTCTTTCGCGACAAAAAATTTATTTTGTGAACCGGAAACGTAAAAAAATACATCTAAGCGGTTTTGGATAGAGAATTAAATTCTGAGTTCAGTGATATAAATATATTCAAAATTACTTTTAAAATGTTAGCCTTTCCCCTATAAATGTCTTTCGCCACAAAAGATTTATTTTGTGAATCGGAAACGTAAAAAAATACATCTAAGAGGTTTTGGATAGAGAATTAAATTCTGAGTTTAGTGATATAAATATATTCAAAATTACTTTTAAAATGTTAGCCTTTCCCATATAAATGTCTTTCGCGACAAATAATTTATTTTGTGAACCGGAAAGGTAATAAAATACATCTAAGCGGTATTGGATAGAGAATTAAATTCTGAGTTCAATGATATAAATATATTCAAAATTACTTTTAAAATGTTAGCCTTTTCAATATAAATGTCTTTCGCGACAAAAATTTTATTTTGTGAACCGAAAACGTAAAAAAATACATCTAAGCGGTTTTGGATAGAGAATTAAATTCTGAGTTCAATGATATAAATATATTCAAAATTACTTTTAAAATGTTAGCCTTTCCTATATAAATGTCTTTCGCGACAAAAAATTTATTTTGTGAACCGGAAACGTTATATAATACATCTAAGCGGTATTGGATAGAGAATTAAATTCTGAGTTCAGTGATATAAATATATTCAAAATTACTTTTAAAATGTTAGCCTTTCCCCTATAAATGTCTTTCGCCACAAAAGATTTATTTTGTGAACCGGAAACGTAAAAAAATACATCTAAGCGGTTTTGGATAGAGAATTAAATTCTGAGTTCAATGATATAAATATATTCAAAATTACTTTTAAAATGTTAGCCTTTCCCCCTATAAATGTCTTTCGCGACAAAATAATTTTGTGAACCAGAAATTAAAAATACATCTAAGCGGTTTTGGATAGAGAATTAAATTCTGAGTTCAATGATATAAATATATTCAAAATTACTTTTAAAATGTTAGCCTTTCCCCTATAAATGTCTTTCGCGACAAAATATTTATTTTGTGAACCGGAAATTAAAAATACATCTAAGCGGTTTTGGATAGAGAATTAAATTCTGAGTTCATTGATATAAATATATTCAATCCCCTATAAATGTCTTTCACGACAAAATATTTATTTTGTGAACCGGAAACGTTATAAAATACATCTAAGAGGTTTTGGATAGAGAATTAAATTCTGAGTTCAATGATATAAATATATTCAAAATTACTTTTAAAATGTTAGCCTTTATAATATAAATGTCTTTCGCGACAAAAAATATATTTTGTGAACCGGAAACGTAAAAAAATACATATAAGCGGTTTTGGATAGAGAATTAAATTCTGAGTTCAATGATATAAATATATTCAAAATTACTTTTAAAATGTTAGCCTTTCCCATATAAATGTCTTTCGCGACAAAAAATATATTTTGTGAACCGGAAACGTAAAAAAATACATCTAAGCGGTTTTGGATAGAGAATTAAATTCTGAGTTCAATGATATAAATATATTCAAAATTACTTTTAAAATGTTAGCCTTTCCCCTATAAATGTCTTTCGCGACAAAATATTTATTTTGTGAACCGGAAATTAAAAATACATCTAAGCGGTTTGGGATAGAGAATTAAATTCTGAGTTCATTGATATAAATATATTCAATCCCCTATAAATGTCTTTCGCGACAAAATATTTATTTTGTGAACCGGAAACGTTATAAAATACATCTAAGAGGTTTTGGATAGAGAATTAAATTCTGAGTTCAATGATATAAATATATTCAAAATTACTTTTAAAATGTTAGCCTTTCCCATATAAATGTCTTTCGCGACAAAAAATATATTTTGTGAACCGGAAACGTAAAAAAATACATATAAGCGGTTTTGGATAGAGAATTAAATTCTGAGTTCAATGATATAAATATATTCAAAATTACTTTTAAAATGTTAGCCTTTCCCCTATAAATGTCTTTCGCGACAAAAATTTTATTTTGTGAGAAAACGTAAAAAAATACATCTAAGCGGATTTGGATAGAGAATTAAATTCTGAGTTCAATGATATAAATATATTCAAAATTATTTTTAAAATGTTAGCCTTTCCCCTATAAATGTCTTTCGCGACAAAATATTTATTTTGTGAACCGGAAATTAAAAATACATCTAAGCGGTTTTGGATAGAGAATTAAATTCTGAGTTCAATGATATAAATATATTCAAAATTACTTTTAAAATGTTAGCCTTTCCCCTATAAATGTCTTTCGCGACAAAAGATTTATTTTGTGAACCGAAAACGTAAAAAATAACATCTAAGCGGTATTGGATAGAGAATTAAATTCTGAGTTCAATGATATAAATATATTCAAAATTATGTTTAAAATGTTAGCCTTTCCCCTATAAATGTCTTTCGCGACAAAATATTTATTTTGTAAACCGGAAATTAAAAATATATCTAAGCGGTTTTGAATAGAGAATTAAATTCTGAGTTCAATGATATATATATATTCAAAATTACTTTTAAAATGTTAGCCTTTCCCCTATAAATGTCTTTCGCGACAAAATATTTATTTTGTGAACCGGAAACGTAAAAAAATACATCTAAGCGGTTTTGGATAGAGAATCAAATTCTGAGTTCAATGATATAAATATATTCAAAATTACATTTAAAATGTTAGCCTTTTCCCTATAAATGTCTTTCGCGACAAAATATTTATTTTGTGAACCGGAAATTAAAAATACATCTAAGCGGTTTTGGATAGAGAATTAAATTCTGAGTTCAATGATTTAAATATATTCAAAATTACTTTTAAAATGCTAGCCTTTCCCATATAAATGTCTTTCGCGACAAAAAATTTATTTTGTGAACCGGAAACGTAAATACATCTAACCTCTTTTGGATAGAGAATTAAATTCTGAGTTCAATGATATAAATATATTCAAAATTACTTTTAAAATGTTAGCCTTGCCCCTATAAATGTCTTTTGCGACAAAATATTTATTTTGTGAACCGGAAATTAAAAATACATCTAAGCGGTTTTGGATAGAGAATTAAATTCTGAGTTCAATGATATAAATATATTCAAAATTATTTTTAAAATGTTAGCCTTTCCCCTATAAATGTCTTTCGCGACAAAATATTTATTTTGTGAACCGGAAATTAAAAATACATCTAAGCGGTTTTGGATAGAGAATTAAATTCTGAGTTCAATGTTATAAATATATTCAAAATTACTTTTAAAATGTTAGCCTTTCCCATATAAATGTCTTTCGCGACAAAAAATTTATTTTGTGAACCGGAAACGTAATAAAATACATCTAAGCGGTTTTGGATAGAGAATTAAATTCTGAGTTCAATGATATAAATATATTCAAAATTACTTTTAAAATGCTAGCCTTTTCCCTATAAATGTCTTTCGCGACAAAAAATTTATTTTGTGAACCGGAAACGTAATAAAATACATCTAACCTCTTTTGGATAGAGAATTAAATTCTGAGTTCAATGATATAAATATATTCAAAATTACTTTTAAAATGTTAGTCTTTCCCCTATAAATGTCTTTCGCGACAAAAGATTTCTTTTGTGAACCGGAAACGTAAAAAAATACATCTAAGCGGTTTTGGATAGAGAATTAAATTCTGAGTTCAATGATATAAATATATTCAAAATTACATTTAAAATGTTAGCCTTTTCCCTATAAATGTCTTTCGCGACAAAATATTTATTTTGTGAACCGGAAATTAAAAATACATCTAAGCGGTTTTGGATAGAGAATTAAATTCTGAGTTCAATGATATAAATATATTCAAAATTACTTTTAAAATGCTAGCCTTTCCCATATAAATGTCTTTCGCGACAAAAAATTTATTTTGTGAACCGGAAACGTAATAAAATACATCTAACCTCTTTTGGATAGAGAATTAAATTCTGAGTTCAATGATATAAATATATTCAAAATTACTTTTAAAATGTTAGCCTTTCCCCTATAAATGTCTTTCGCGACAAAATATTTATTTTGTGAACCGGAAATTAAAAATACAACTAAGCGGTTTTGGATAGAGAATTAAATTCTGAGTTCAATGATATAAATATATTCAAAATTACTTTTAAAATCTTAGCCTTTCCCTTATAAATGTCTTTCGCGACAAAAGATTTCTTTTGTGAACCGGAAACGTAAAAAAATACATCTAAGCGGTTTTGGATAGAGAATTAAATTCTGAGTTCAATGATATAATATATTCAAAATTACTTTTAAAATGTTAGCCTTTCCCCTATAAATGTCTTTCGCGACAAAAGATTTATTTTGTGAACCGGAAACGTAAAAAAATACATCTAAGCGGTTTTGGATAGAGAATTAAATTCTGAGTTCAATGATATAAATATATTCAAAATTACTTTTAAAATGTTAGCCTTTCCCCTATAAATGTCTTTCGCGACAAAATATTTATTTTGTGAACCGGAAATTAAAAATACATCTAAGCGGTTTTGGATAGAGAATTAAATTCTGAGTTCAATGATATATATATATTCAAAATTACTTTTAAAATGTTAGCCTTTCCCCTATAAATGTCTTTCGCGACAAAAGATTTATTTTGTGAACCGAAAACGTAAAAAATAACATCTAAGCGGTATTGGATAGCGAATTAAATTCTGAGTTCAATGATATAAATATATTCAAAATTATTTTTAAAATGTTAGCCTTTCCCCTATAAATGTCTTTCGCGACAAAATATTTATTTTGTAAACCGGAAATTAAAAATATATCTAAGCGGTTTTGGATAGAGAATTAAATTCTGAGTTCAATGATATATATATATTCAAATTTACTTTTAAAATGTTAGCCTTTCCCCTATAAATGTCTTTCGCGACAAAATATTTATTTTGTGAACCGGAAACGTAAAAAAATACATCTAAGCGGTTTTGGATAGAGAATCAAATTCTGAGTTCAATGATATAAATATATTCAAAATTACATTTAAAATGTTAGCCTTTTCCCTATAAATGTCTTTCGCGACAAAATATTTATTTTGTGAACCGGAAATTAAAAATACATCTAAGCGGTTTTGGATAGAGAATTAAATTCTGAGTTCAATGATATAAATATATTCAAAATTACTTTTAAAATGCTAGCCTTTCCCATATAAATGTCTTTCGCGACAAAAAATTTATTTTGTGAACCCGAAACGTAATAAAATACATCTAACCTCTTTTGGATAGAGAATTAAATTCTGAGTTCAATGATATAAATATATTCAAAATTACTTTTAAAATGTTAGCCTTGCCCCTATAAATGTCTTTTGCGACAAAATATTTATTTTGTGAACCGGAAATTAAAAATACATCTAAGCGGTTTTGGATAGAGAATTAAATTCTGAGTTCAATGATATAAATATATTCAAAATTATTTTTAAAATGTTAGCCTTTCCCCTATAAATGTCTTTCGCGACAAAATATTTATTTTGTGAACCGGAAATTAAAAATACATCTAAGCGGTTTTGGATAGAGAATTAAATTCTGAGTTCAATGATATAAATATATTCAAAATTACTTTTAAAATGTTAGCCTTTCCCATATAAATGTCTTTCGCGACAAAAAATTTATTTTGTGAACCGGAAACGTAATAAAATACATCTAAGCGGTTTTGGGTAGAGAATTAAATTCTGAGTTCAATGATATAAATATATTCAAAATTACTTTTAAAATGCTAGCCTTTTCCCTATAAATGTCTTTCGCGACAAAAAATTTATTTTGTGAACCGGAAACGTAATAAAATACATCTAACCTCTTTTGGATAGAGAATTAAATTCTGAGTTCAATGATATAAATATATTCAAAATTACTTTTAAAAATTTAGCCTTTCCCCTATAAATGTCTTTCGCGACAAAAGATTTCTTTTGTGAACCGGAAACGTAAAAAAATACATCTAAGCGGTTTTGGATAGAGAATTAAATTCTGAGTTCAATGATATAAATATATTCAAAATTACATTTAAAATGTTAGCCTTTTCCCTATAAATGTCTTTCGCAACAAAATATTTATTTTGTGAACCGGAAATTAAAAATACATCTAAGCGGTTTTGGATAGAGAATTAAATTCTGAGTTCAATGATATAAATATATTCAAAATTACTTTTAAAATGTTAGCCTTTCCCCTATAAATGTCTTTCGCGACAAAATATTTATTTTGTGAACCGGAAATTAAAAATACATCTAAGCGGTTTTGGATAGAGAATTAAATTCTGAGTTCAATGATATATATATATTCAAAATTACTTTTAAAATGTTAGCCTTTCCCCTATAAATGTCTTTCGCGACAAAAGATTTATTTTGTGAACCGAAAACGTAAAAAATAACATCTAAGCGGTATTGGATAGCGAATTAAATTCTGAGTTCAATGATATAAATATATTCAAAATTATTTTTAAAATGTTAGCCTTTCCCCTATAAATGTCTTTCGCGACAAAATATTTATTTTGTAAACCGGAAATTAAAAATATATCTAAGCGGTTTTGGATAGAGAATTAAATTCTGAGTTCAATGATATATATATATTCAAATTTACTTTTAAAATGTTAGCCTTTCCCCTATAAATGTCTTTCGCGACAAAATATTTATTTTGTGAACCGGAAATTAAAAATACATCTAAGCTGTTTTGGATAGAGAATTAAATTCTGAGTTCAATGATATAAATATATTCAAAATTACTTTTAAAATGTTAGCCTTTCCCATATAAATGTCTTTCGCGACAAAAAATTTATTTTGTGAACCGGAAACGTAATAAAATACATCTAACCTCTTTTGGATAGAGAATTAAATTCTGAGTTCAATGATATAAATATATTCAAAATTACTTTTAAAATGTTAGCCTTTCCCCTATAAATGTCTTTCGCGACAAAAGATTTCTTTTGTGAACCGGAAACGTAAAAAAATACATCTAAGCGGTTTTGGATAGAGAATTAAATTCTGAGTTCAATGATATAAATATATTCAAAATTACATTTAAAATGTTAGCCTTGCCCCTATAAATGTCTTTTGCGACAAAATATTTATTTTGTGAACCGGAAATTAAAAATACATCTAAGCGGTTTTGGATAGAGAATTAAATTCTGAGTTCAATGATATAAATATATTCAAAATTATTTTTAAAATGTTAGCCTTTCCCCTATAAATGTCTTTCGCGACAAAATATTTATTTTGTGAACCGGAAATTAAAAATACATCTAAGCGGTTTTGGATAGAGAATTAAATTCTGAGTTCAATGATATAAATATATTCAAAATTACTTTTAAAATGTTAGCCTTTCCCATATAAATGTCTTTCGCGACAAAAAATTTATTTTGTGAACCGGAAACGTAATAAAATACATCTAACCTCTTTTGGATAGAGAATTAAATTCTGAGTTCAATGATATAAATATATTCAAAATTACTTTTAAAATGTTAGCCTTGCCCCTATAAATGTCTTTTGCGACAAAATATTTATTTTGTGAACCGGAAATTAAAAATACATCTAAGCGGTTTTGGATAGAGAATTAAATTCTGAGTTCAATGATATAAATATATTCAAAATTATTTTTAAAATGTTAGCCTTTCCCCTATAAATGTCTTTCGCGACAAAATATTTATTTTGTGAACCGGAAATTAAAAATACATCTAAGCGGTTTTGGATAGAGAATTAAATTCTGAGTTCAATGATATAAATATATTCAAAATTACTTTTAAAATGCTAGCCTTTTCCCTATAAATGTCTTTCGCGACAAAAAATTTATTTTGTGAACCGGAAACGTAATAAAATACATCTAACCTCTTTTGGATAGAGAATTAAATTCTGAGTTCAATGATATAAATATATTCAAAATTACTTTTAAAATGTTAGCCTTTCCCCTATAAATGTCTTTCGCGACAAAAGATTTCTTTTGTGAACCGGAAACGTAAAAAAATACATCTAAGCGGTTTTGGATAGAGAATTTAATTCTGAGTTCAATGATATAAATATATTCAAAATTACATTTAAAATGTTAGCCTTTTCCCTATAAATGTCTTTCGCGACAAAATATTTATTTTGTGAACCGGAAATTAAAAATACATCTAAGCGGTTTTGGATAGAGAATTAAATTCTGAGTTCAATGATATAAATATATTCAAAATTACTTTTAAAATGCTAGCCTTTCCCATATAAATGTCTTTCGCGACAAAAAATTTATTTTGTGAACCGGAAACGTAATAAAATACATCTAACCTCTTTTCTATAGAGAATTAAATTCTGAGTTCAATGATATAAATATATTCAAAATTACTTTTAAAATGTTAGCCTTTCCCCTATAAATGTCTTTCGCGACAAAATATTTATTTTGTGAACCGGAAATTAAAAATACAACTAAGCGGTTTTGGATAGAGAATTAAATTCTGAGTTCAATGATATAAATATATTCAAAATTACTTTTAAAATCTTAGCCTTTCCCTTATAAATGTCTTTCGCGACAAAAGATTTCTTTTGTGAACCGGAAACGTAAAAAAATACATCTAAGCGGTTTTGGATAGAGAATTAAATTCTGAGTTCAATGATATAATATATTCAAAATTACTTTTAAAATGTTAGCCTTTCCCCTATAAATGTCTTTCGCGACAAAAGATTTATTTTGTGAACCGGAAACGTAAAAAAATACATCTAAGCGGTTTTGGATAGAGAATTAAATTCTGAGTTCAATGATATAAATATATTCAAAATTACTTTTAAAATGTTAGCCTTTTCCCTATAAATGTCTTTCGCGACAAAATATTTATTTTGTGAACCGGAAATTAAAAATACATCTAAGCGGTTTTGGATAGAGAATTAAATTCTGAGTTCAATGATATATATATATTCAAAATTACTTTTAAAATGTTAGCCTTTCCCCTATAAATGTCTTTCGCGACAAAATATTTATTTTGTGAACCGGAAATTAAAAATACATCTAAGCGGTTTTGGATAGAGAATTAAATTCTGAGTTCAATGATATATATATATTCAAAATTACTTTTAAAATGTTAGCCTTTCCCCTATAAATGTCTTTCGCGACAAAAGATTTATTTTGTGAACCGGAAACGTAAAAAAATACATCTAAGCGGTTTTGGATAGAGAATTAAATTCTGAGTTCAATGATATAAATATATTCAAAATTACTTTTAAAATGCTAGCCTTTCCCATATAAATGTCTTTCGCGACAAAAAATTTATTTTGTGAACCGGAAACGTAATAAAATACATCTAACCTCTTTTGGATAGAGAATTAAATTCTGAGTTCAATGATATAAATATATTCAAAATTACTTTTAAAATGTTAGCCTTTCCCCTATAAATGTCTTTCGCGACAAAATATTTATTTTGTGAACCGGAAATTAAAAATACAACTAAGCGGTTTTGGATAGAGAATTAAATTCTGAGTTCAATGATATAAATATATTCAAAATTACTTTTAAAATCTTAGCCTTTCCCTTATAAATGTCTTTCGCGACAAAAGATTTCTTTTGTGAACCGGAAACGTAAAAAAATACATCTAAGCGGTTTTGGATAGAGAATTAAATTCTGAGTTCAATGATATAATATATTCAAAATTACTTTTAAAATGTTAGCCTTTCCCCTATAAATGTCTTTCGCGACAAAAGATTTATTTTGTGAACCGGAAATTAAAAATACATCTAAGCGGTTTTGGATAGAGAATTAAATTCTGAGTTCAATGATATAATATATTCAAAATTACTTTTAAAATGTTAGCCTTTCCCCTATAAATGTCTTTCGCGACAAAAGATTTATTTTGTGAACCGGAAACGTAAAAAAATACATCTAAGCGGTTTTGGATAGAGAATTAAATTCTGAGTTCAATGATATAATATATTCAAAATTACTTTTAAAATGTTAGCCTTTCCCCTATAAATGTCTTTCGCGACAAAAGATTTATTTTGTGAACCGGAAACGTAAAAAAATACATCTAAGCGGTTTTGGATAGAGAATTAAATTCTGAGTTCAATGATATAAATATATTCAAAATTACTTTTAAAATGTTAGCCTTTCCCCTATAAATGTCTTTCGCGACAAAATATTTATTTTGTGAACCGGAAATTAAAAATACATCTAAGCGGTTTTGGATAGAGAATTAAATTCTGAGTTCAATGATATATATATATTCAAAATTACTTTTAAAATGTTAGCCTTTCCCCTATAAATGTCTTTCGCGACAAAAGATTTATTTTGTGAACCGAAAACGTAAAAAATAACATCTAAGCGGTATTGGATAGCGAATTAAATTCTGAGTTCAATGATATAAATATATTCAAAATTATTTTTAAAATGTTAGCCTTTCCCCTATAAATGTCTTTCGCGACAAAATATTTATTTTGTAAACCGGAAATTAAAAATATATCTAAGCGGTTTTGGATAGAGAATTAAATTCTGAGTTCAATGATATATATATATTCAAATTTACTTTTAAAATGTTAGCCTTTCCCCTATAAATGTCTTTCGCGACAAAATATTTATTTTGTGAACCGGAAACGTAAAAAAATACATCTAAGCGGTTTTGGATAGAGAATCAAATTCTGAGTTCAATGATATAAATATATTCAAAATTACATTTAAAATGTTAGCCTTTTCCCTATAAATGTCTTTCGCGACAAAATATTTATTTTGTGAACCGGAAATTAAAAATACATCTAAGCGGTTTTGGATAGAGAATTAAATTCTGAGTTCAATGATATAAATATATTCAAAATTACTTTTAAAATGCTAGCCTTTCCCATATAAATGTCTTTCGCGACAAAAAATTTATTTTGTGAACCCGAAACGTAATAAAATACATCTAACCTCTTTTGGATAGAGAATTAAATTCTGAGTTCAATGATATAAATATATTCAAAATTACTTTTAAAATGTTAGCCTTGCCCCTATAAATGTCTTTTGCGACAAAATATTTATTTTGTGAACCGGAAATTAAAAATACATCTAAGCGGTTTTGGATAGAGAATTAAATTCTGAGTTCAATGATATAAATATATTCAAAATTATTTTTAAAATGTTAGCCTTTCCCCTATAAATGTCTTTCGCGACAAAATATTTATTTTGTGAACCGGAAATTAAAAATACATCTAAGCGGTTTTGGATAGAGAATTAAATTCTGAGTTCAATGATATAAATATATTCAAAATTACTTTTAAAATGTTAGCCTTTCCCATATAAATGTCTTTCGCGACAAAAAATTTATTTTGTGAACCGGAAACGTAATAAAATACATCTAAGCGGTTTTGGGTAGAGAATTAAATTCTGAGTTCAATGATATAAATATATTCAAAATTACTTTTAAAATGCTAGCCTTTTCCCTATAAATGTCTTTCGCGACAAAAAATTTATTTTGTGAACCGGAAACGTAATAAAATACATCTAACCTCTTTTGGATAGAGAATTAAATTCTGAGTTCAATGATATAAATATATTCAAAATTACTTTTAAAAATTTAGCCTTTCCCCTATAAATGTCTTTCGCGACAAAAGATTTCTTTTGTGAACCGGAAACGTAAAAAAATACATCTAAGCGGTTTTGGATAGAGAATTAAATTCTGAGTTCAATGATATAAATATATTCAAAATTACATTTAAAATGTTAGCCTTTTCCCTATAAATGTCTTTCGCAACAAAATATTTATTTTGTGAACCGGAAATTAAAAATACATCTAAGCGGTTTTGGATAGAGAATTAAATTCTGAGTTCAATGATATAAATATATTCAAAATTACTTTTAAAATGTTAGCCTTTCCCCTATAAATGTCTTTCGCGACAAAATATTTATTTTGTGAACCGGAAATTAAAAATACATCTAAGCGGTTTTGGATAGAGAATTAAATTCTGAGTTCAATGATATATATATATTCAAAATTACTTTTAAAATGTTAGCCTTTCCCCTATAAATGTCTTTCGCGACAAAAGATTTATTTTGTGAACCGAAAACGTAAAAAATAACATCTAAGCGGTATTGGATAGCGAATTAAATTCTGAGTTCAATGATATAAATATATTCAAAATTATTTTTAAAATGTTAGCCTTTCCCCTATAAATGTCTTTCGCGACAAAATATTTATTTTGTAAACCGGAAATTAAAAATATATCTAAGCGGTTTTGGATAGAGAATTAAATTCTGAGTTCAATGATATATATATATTCAAATTTACTTTTAAAATGTTAGCCTTTCCCCTATAAATGTCTTTCGCGACAAAATATTTATTTTGTGAACCGGAAATTAAAAATACATCTAAGCTGTTTTGGATAGAGAATTAAATTCTGAGTTCAATGATATAAATATATTCAAAATTACTTTTAAAATGTTAGCCTTTCCCATATAAATGTCTTTCGCGACAAAAAATTTATTTTGTGAACCGGAAACGTAATAAAATACATCTAACCTCTTTTGGATAGAGAATTAAATTCTGAGTTCAATGATATAAATATATTCAAAATTACTTTTAAAATGTTAGCCTTTCCCCTATAAATGTCTTTCGCGACAAAAGATTTCTTTTGTGAACCGGAAACGTAAAAAAATACATCTAAGCGGTTTTGGATAGAGAATTAAATTCTGAGTTCAATGATATAAATATATTCAAAATTACATTTAAAATGTTAGCCTTGCCCCTATAAATGTCTTTTGCGACAAAATATTTATTTTGTGAACCGGAAATTAAAAATACATCTAAGCGGTTTTGGATAGAGAATTAAATTCTGAGTTCAATGATATAAATATATTCAAAATTATTTTTAAAATGTTAGCCTTTCCCCTATAAATGTCTTTCGCGACAAAATATTTATTTTGTGAACCGGAAATTAAAAATACATCTAAGCGGTTTTGGATAGAGAATTAAATTCTGAGTTCAATGATATAAATATATTCAAAATTACTTTTAAAATGTTAGCCTTTCCCATATAAATGTCTTTCGCGACAAAAAATTTATTTTGTGAACCGGAAACGTAATAAAATACATCTAACCTCTTTTGGATAGAGAATTAAATTCTGAGTTCAATGATATAAATATATTCAAAATTACTTTTAAAATGTTAGCCTTGCCCCTATAAATGTCTTTTGCGACAAAATATTTATTTTGTGAACCGGAAATTAAAAATACATCTAAGCGGTTTTGGATAGAGAATTAAATTCTGAGTTCAATGATATAAATATATTCAAAATTATTTTTAAAATGTTAGCCTTTCCCATATAAATGTCTTTCGCGACAAAATATTTATTTTGTGAACCGGAAATTAAAAATACATCTAAGCGGTTTTGGATAGAGAATTAAATTCTGAGTTCAATGATATAAATATATTCAAAATTACTTTAAAAATGCTAGCCTTTTCCCTATAAATGTCTTTCGCGACAAAAAATTTATTTTGTGAACCGGAAACGTAATAAAATACATCTAACCTCTTTTGGATAGAGAATTAAATTCTGAGTTCAATGATATAAATATATTCAAAATTACTTTTAAAATGTTAGCCTTTCCCCTATAAATGTCTTTCGCGACAAAAGATTTCTTTTGTGAACCGGAAACGTAAAAAAATACATCTAAGCGGTTTTGGATAGAGAATTTAATTCTGAGTTCAATGATATAAATATATTCAAAATTACATTTAAAATGTTAGCCTTTTCCCTATAAATGTCTTTCGCGACAAAATATTTATTTTGTGAACCGGAAATTAAAAATACATCTAAGCGGTTTTGGATAGAGAATTAAATTCTGAGTTCAATGATATAAATATATTCAAAATTACTTTTAAAATGCTAGCCTTTCCCATATAAATGTCTTTCGCGACAAAAAATTTATTTTGTGAACCGGAAACGTAATAAAATACATCTAACCTCTTTTGGATAGAGAATTAAATTCTGAGTTCAATGATATAAATATATTCAAAATTACTTTTAAAATGTTAGCCTTTCCCCTATAAATGTCTTTCGCGACAAAATATTTATTTTGTGAACCGGAAATTAAAAATACAACTAAGCGGTTTTGGATAGAGAATTAAATTCTGAGTTCAATGATATAAATATATTCAAAATTACTTTTAAAATCTTAGCCTTTCCCTTATAAATGTCTTTCGCGACAAAAGATTTCTTTTGTGAACCGGAAACGTAAAAAAATACATCTAAGCGGTTTTGGATAGAGAATTAAATTCTGAGTTCAATGATATAATATATTCAAAATTACTTTTAAAATGTTAGCCTTTCCCCTATAAATGTCTTTCGCGACAAAAGATTTATTTTGTGAACCGGAAACGTAAAAAAATACATCTAAGCGGTTTTGGATAGAGAATTAAATTCTGAGTTCAATGATATAAATATATTCAAAATTACTTTTAAAATGTTAGCCTTTTCCCTATAAATGTCTTTCGCGACAAAATATTTATTTTGTGAACCGGAAATTAAAAATACATCTAAGCGGTTTTGGATAGAGAATTAAATTCTGAGTTCAATGATATATATATATTCAAAATTACTTTTAAAATGTTAGCCTTTCCCCTATAAATGTCTTTCGCGACAAAATATTTATTTTGTGAACCGGAAATTAAAAATACATCTAAGCGGTTTTGGATAGAGAATTAAATTCTGAGTTCAATGATATAAATATATTCAAAATTATTTTTAAAATGTTAGCCTTTCCCCTATAAATGTCTTTCGCGACAAAAATTTTATTTTGTGAACCGAAAACGTAAAAAAATACATCTAAGCGGTTTTGGATAGAGAATTAAATTCTTAGTTCAATGATATAAATATATTCAAAATTACTTTTAAAATGTTAGCCTTTTCCCTATAAATGTCTTTCGCGACAAAATATTTATTTTGTGAACCGGAAATTAAAAATACATCTAAGCGGTTTTGGATAGAGAATTAAATTCTGAGTTCAATGATATAAATATATTCAAAATTACTTTTAAAATGTTAGCCTTTCCCCTATAAATGTCTTTCGCGACAAAATATTTATTAAACCGGAAATTAAAAATACATCTAAGCGGTTTTGGATAGAGAATTAAATTCTGAGTTCAATGATATAAATATATTCAAAATTACTTTTAAAATGTTAACCTTTCCCCTATAAATGTCTTTCGCGACAAAAATTTTATTTTGTGAACCGAAAACGTAAAAAAATACATCTAAGCGGTTTTGGATAGAGAATTAAATTCTGAGTTCAATGATATAAATATATTCAAAATTACTTTTAAAATGTTAGCCTTTCCCCTATAAATGTCTTTCGCGACAAAAGATTTATTTTGTGAACCGGAAATTAAAAATACATCTAAGCCATTTTGGATAGAGAATTAAATTCTGAGTTCAATGATATATATATATTCAAAATTACTTTTAAAATGTTAGCCTTTCCCCTATAAATGTCTTTCGCGACAAAAATTTTATTTTGTGAACCGAAAACGTAAAAAAATACATCTAAGCGGTATTGGATAGAGAATTAAATTCTGAGTTCAATGATATAAATATATTCAAAATTATTTTTAAAATGTTAGCCTTTCCCCTATAAATGTCTTTCGCGACAAAATATTTATTTTGTAAACCGGAAATTAAAAATATATCTAAGCGGTTTTGGATAGAGAATTAAATTCTGAGTTCAATGATATATATATATTCAAAATTACTTTTAAAATGTTAGCCTTTCCCATATAAATGTCTTTCGCGACAAAAAATTTATTTTGTGAACCGGAAATTAAAAATACATCTAAGCGGTTTTTGATAGAGAATTAAATTCTGAGTTCAATGATATAAATATATTCAAAATTATTTTTAAAATGTTAGCCTTTCCCCTATAAATGTCTTTCGCGACAAAATATTTATTTTGTGAACCGGAAATTAAAAATACATCTAAGCGGTTTTTGATAGAGAATTAAATTCTGAGTTCAATGATATAAATATATTCAAAATTACTTTTAAAATGTTAACCTTTCCCCTATAAATGTCTTTCGCGACAAAAATTTTATTTTGTGAACCGAAAACGTAAAAAAATACATCTAAGCGGTTTTGGATAGAGAATTAAATTCTGAGTTCAATGATATAAATATATTCAAAATTACTTTTAAAATGTTAGCCTTTCCCCTATAAATGTCTTTCGGGACAAAAATTTTATTTTGTGAACCGAAAACGTATGAAAATACATCTAAGCGGTTTTGGATAGAGAATTAAATTCTTAGTTCAATGATATAAATATATTCAAAATTACTTTTAAAATGTTAGCCTTTCCCCTATAAATGTCTTTCGCGACAAAAATTTTATTTTGTGAACCGAAAACGTAAAAAAATACATCTAAGCGGTTTTGGATAGAGAATTAAATTCTTAGTTCAATGATATAAATATATTCAAAATTACTTTTAAAATGTTAGCCTTTTCCCTATAAATGTCTTTCGCGACAAAATATTTATTTTGTGAACCGGAAATTAAAAATACATCTAAGCGGTTTTGGATAGAGAATTAAATTCTGAGTTCAATGATATAAATATATTCAAAATTACTTTTAAAATGTTAGCCTTTCCCCTATAAATGTCTTTCGCGACAAAATATTTATTAAACCGGAAATTAAAAATACATCTAAGCGGTTTTGGATAGAGAATTAAATTCTGAGTTCAATGATATAAATATATTCAAAATTTTTAAAATGTTAGCCTTTCCTCTATAAATGTCTTTCGCGACAAAAAATTTTTGTGAACCGGAAACGTAATAAAATACATCTAACCTCTTTTGGATAGAGAATTAAATTCTGAGTTCAATGATATAAATATATTCAAAATTACTTTTAAAATGTTAGCCTTTCCCCTATAAATGTCTTTCGCGACAAAAGATTTCTTTTGTGAACCGGAAACGTAAAAAAATACATCTAACCTCTTTTGGATAGAGAATTAAATTCTGAGTTCAATGATATAAATATATTCAAAATTACTTTTAAAATGTTAGCCTTTCCCCTATAAATGTCTTTCGCGACAAAAGATTTCTTTTGTGAACCGGAAACGTAAAAAAATACATCTAAGCGGTTTTGGATAGAGAATTTAATTCTGAGTTCAATGATATAAATATATTCAAAATTACTTTTAAAATGTTAGCCTTTTCCCTATAAATGTCTTTCGCGACAAAATATTTATTTTGTGAACCGGAAATTAAAAATACATCTAAGCGGTTTTGTATAGAGAATTAAATTCTGAGTTCAATGATATAAATATATTCAAAATTACTTTTAAAATGTTAGCCTTTCCCCTATAAATGTCTTTCGCGACAAAATATTTATTAAACCGGAAATTAAAAATACATCTAAGCGGTTTTGGATAGAGAATTAAATTCTGAGTTCAATGATATAAATATATTCAAAATTTTTAAAATGTTAGCCTTTCCTCTATAAATGTCTTTCGCGACAAAAAATTTATTTTGTGAACCGGAAACGTAATAAAATACATCTAACCTCTTTTGGATAGAGAATTAAATTCTGAGTTCAATGATATAAATATATTCAAAATTACTTTTAAAATGTTAGCCTTTCCCCTATAAATGTCTTTCGCGACAAAAGATTTCTTTTGTGAACCGGAAACGTAAAAAAATACATCTAACCTCTTTTGGATAGAGAATTAAATTCTGAGTTCAATGATATAAATATATTCAAAATTACTTTTAAAATGTTAGCCTTTCCCCTATAAATGTCTTTCGCGACAAAAGATTTCTTTTGTGAACCGGAAACGTAAAAAAATACATCTAAGCGGTTTTGGATAGAGAATTTAATTCTGAGTTCAATGATATAAATATATTCAAAATTACATTTAAAATGTTAGCCTTTTCCCTATAAATGTCTTTCGCGACAAAATATTTATTTTGTGAACCGGAAATTAAAAATACATCTAAGCGGTTTTGGATAGAGAATTAAATTCTGAGTTCAATGATATAAATATATTCAAAATTACTTTTAAAATGCTAGCCTTTCCCATATAAATGTCTTTCGCGACAAAAAATTTATTTTGTGAACCGGAAACGTAATAAAATACATCTAACCTCTTTTGGATAGAGAATTAAATTCTGAGTTCAATGATATAAATATATTCAAAATTACTTTTAAAATGTTAGCCTTTCCCCTATAAATGTCTTTCGCGACAAAATATTTATTTTGTGAACCGGAAATTAAAAATACAACTAAGCGGTTTTGGATAGAGAATTAAATTCTGAGTTCAATGATATAAATATATTCAAAATTACTTTTAAAATGCTAGCCTTTCCCATATAAATATCTTTCGCGACAAAAAATTTATTTTGTGAACCGGAAACGTAATAAAATACATCTAACCTCTTTTGGATAGAGAATTAAATTCTGAGTTCAATGATATAAATATATTCAAAATTACTTTTAAAATGTTAGCCTTTCCCCTATAAATGTCTTTCGCGACAAAATATTTATTTTGTGAACCGGAAATTAAAAATACATCTAAGCGGTTTTGGATAGAGAATTAAATTCTGAGTTCAATGATATAAATATATTCAAAATTACTTTTAAAATGCTAGCCTTTTCCCTATAAATGTCTTTCGCGACAAAAAATTTATTTTGTGAACCGGAAACGTAATAAAATACATCTAACCTCTTTTGGATAGAGAATTAAATTCTGAGTTCAATGATATAAATATATTCAAAATTACTTTTAAAATGTTAGCCTTTCCCCTATAAATGTCTTTCGCGACAAAAGATTTCTTTTGTGAACCGGAAACGTAAAAAAATACATCTAAGCGGTTTTGGATAGAGAATTTAATTCTGAGTTCAATGATATAAATATATTCAAAATTACATTTAAAATGTTAGCCTTTTCCCTATAAATGTCTTTCGCGACAAAATATTTATTTTGTGAACCGGAAATTAAAAATACATCTAAGCGGTTTTGGATAGAGAATTAAATTCTGAGTTCAATGATATAAATATATTCAAAATTACTTTTAAAATGCTAGCCTTTCCCATATAAATGTCTTTCGCGACAAAAAATTTATTTTGTGAACCGGAAACGTAATAAAATACATCTAACCTCTTTTGGATAGAGAATTAAATTCTGAGTTCAATGATATAAATATATTCAAAATTACTTTTAAAATGTTAGCCTTTCCCCTATAAATGTCTTTCGCGACAAAATATTTATTTTGTGAACCGGAAATTAAAAATACAACTAAGCGGTTTTGGATAGAGAATTAAATTCTGAGTTCAATGATATAAATATATTCAAAATTACTTTTAAAATCTTAGCCTTTCCCTTATAAATGTCTTTCGCGACAAAAGATTTCTTTTGTGAACCGGAAACGTAAAAAAATACATCTAAGCGGTTTTGGATAGAGAATTAAATTCTGAGTTCAATGATATAATATATTCAAAATTACTTTTAAAATGTTAGCCTTTCCCCTATAAATGTCTTTCGCGACAAAAGATTTATTTTGTGAACCGGAAATTAAAAATACAACTAAGCGGTTTTGGATAGAGAATTAAATTCTGAGTTCAATGATATAAATATATTCAAAATTACTTTTAAAATGCTAGCCTTTCCCATATAAATGTCTTTCGCGACAAAAAATTTATTTTGTGAACCGGAAACGTAATAAAATACATCTAACCTCTTTTGGATAGAGAATTAAATTCTGAGTTCAATGATATAAATATATTCAAAATTACTTTTAAAATGTTAGCCTTTCCCCTATAAATGTCTTTCGCGACAAAATATTTATTTTGTGAACCGGAAATTAAAAATACATCTAAGCGGTTTTGGATAGAGAATTAAATTCTGAGTTCAATGATATAAATATATTCAAAATTACTTTTAAAATGCTAGCCTTTTCCCTATAAATGTCTTTCGCGACAAAAAATTTATTTTGTGAACCGGAAACGTAATAAAATACATCTAACCTCTTTTGGATAGAGAATTAAATTCTGAGTTCAATGATATAAATATATTCAAAATTACTTTTAAAATGTTAGCCTTTCCCCTATAAATGTCTTTCGCGACAAAAGATTTCTTTTGTGAACCGGAAACGTAAAAAAATACATCTAAGCGGTTTTGGATAGAGAATTTAATTCTGAGTTCAATGATATAAATATATTCAAAATTACATTTAAAATGTTAGCCTTTTCCCTATAAATGTCTTTCGCGACAAAATATTTATTTTGTGAACCGGAAATTAAAAATACATCTAAGCGGTTTTGGATAGAGAATTAAATTCTGAGTTCAATGATATAAATATATTCAAAATTACTTTTAAAATGCTAGCCTTTCCCATATAAATGTCTTTCGCGACAAAAAATTTATTTTGTGAACCGGAAACGTAATAAAATACATCTAACCTCTTTTGGATTGAGAATTAAATTCTGAGTTCAATGATATAAATATATTCAAAATTACTTTTAAAATGTTAGCCTTTCCCCTATAAATGTCTTTCGCGACAAAATATTTATTTTGTGAACCGGAAATTAAAAATACAACTAAGCGGTTTTGGATAGAGAATTAAATTCTGAGTTCAATGATATAAATATATTCAAAATTACTTTTAAAATCTTAGCCTTTCCCTTATAAATGTCTTTCGCGACAAAAGATTTATTTTGTGAACCGGAAACGTAATAAAATACATCTAACCTCTTTTGGATAGAGAATTAAATTCTGAGTTCAATGATATAAATATATTCAAAATTACTTTTAAAATGTTAGCCTTTCCCCTATAAATGTCTTTCGCGACAAAATATTTATTTTGTGAACCGGAAATTAAAAATACATCTAAGCGGTTTTGGATAGAGAATTAAATTCTGAGTTCAATGATATAAATATATTCAAAATTACTTTTAAAATGCTAGCCTTTTCCCTATAAATGTCTTTCGCGACAAAAAATTTATTTTGTGAACCGGAAACGTAATAAAATACATCTAACCTCTTTTGGATAGAGAATTAAATTCTGAGTTCAATGATATAAATATATTCAAAATTACTTTTAAAATGTTAGCCTTTCCCCTATAAATGTCTTTCGCGACAAAAGATTTCTTTTGTGAACCGGAAACGTAAAAAAATACATCTAAGCGGTTTTGGATAGAGAATTTAATTCTGAGTTCAATGATATAAATATATTCAAAATTACATTTAAAATGTTAGCCTTTTCCCTATAAATGTCTTTCGCGACAAAATATTTATTTTGTGAACCGGAAATTAAAAATACATCTAAGCGGTTTTGGATAGAGAATTAAATTCTGAGTTCAATGATATAAATATATTCAAAATTACTTTTAAAATGCTAGCCTTTCCCATATAAATGTCTTTCGCGACAAAAAATTTATTTTGTGAACCGGAAACGTAATAAAATACATCTAACCTCTTTTGGATAGAGAATTAAATTCTGAGTTCAATGATATAAATATATTCAAAATTACTTTTAAAATGTTAGCCTTTCCCCTATAAATGTCTTTCGCGACAAAATATTTATTTTGTGAACCGGAAATTAAAAATACAACTAAGCGGTTTTGGATAGAGAATTAAATTCTGAGTTCAATGATATAAATATATTCAAAATTACTTTTAAAATCTTAGCCTTTCCCTTATAAATGTCTTTCGCGACAAAAGATTTCTTTTGTGAACCGGAAACGTAAAAAAATACATCTAAGCGGTTTTGGATAGAGAATTAAATTCTGAGTTCAATGATATAATATATTCAAAATTACTTTTAAAATGTTAGCCTTTCCCCTATAAATGTCTTTCGCGACAAAAGATTTATTTTGTGAACCGGAAACGTAAAAAAATACATCTAAGCGGTTTTGGATAGAGAATTAAATTCTGAGTTCAATGATATAAATATATTCAAAATTACTTTTAAAATGTTAGCCTTTTCCCTATAAATGTCTTTCGCGACAAAATATTTATTTTGTGAACCGGAAATTAAAAATACATCTAAGCGGTTTTGGATAGAGAATTAAATTCTGAGTTCAATGATATATATATATTCAAAATTACTTTTAAAATGTTAGCCTTTCCCCTATAAATGTCTTTCGCGACAAAATATTTATTTTGTGAACCGGAAATTAAAAATACATCTAAGCGGTTTTGGATAGAGAATTAAATTCTGAGTTCAATGATATATATATATTCAAAATTACTTTTAAAATGTTAGCCTTTCCCCTATAAATGTCTTTCGCGACAAAAGATTTATTTTGTGAACCGGAAACGTAAAAAAATACATCTAAGCGGTTTTGGATAGAGAATTAAATTCTGAGTTCAATGATATAAATATATTCAAAATTACTTTTAATATGCTAGCCTTTCCCATATAAATGTCTTTCGCGACAAAAAATTTATTTTGTGAACCGGAAACGTAATAAAATACATCTAACCTCTTTTGGATAGAGAATTAAATTCTGAGTTCAATGATATAAATATATTCAAAATTACTTTTAAAATGTTAGCCTTTCCCCTATAAATGTCTTTCGCGACAAAATATTTATTTTGTGAACCGGAAATTAAAAATACAACTAAGCGGTTTTGGATAGAGAATTAAATTCTGAGTTCAATGATATAAATATATTCAAAATTACTTTTAAAATCTTAGCCTTTCCCTTATAAATGTCTTTCGCGACAAAAGATTTCTTTTGTGAACCGGAAACGTAAAAAAATACATCTAAGCGGTTTTGGATAGAGAATTAAATTCTGAGTTCAATGATATAATATATTCAAAATTACTTTTAAAATGTTAGCCTTTCCCCTATAAATGTCTTTCGCGACAAAAGATTTATTTTGTGAACCGGAAATTAAAAATACATCTAAGCGGTTTTGGATAGAGAATTAAATTCTGAGTTCAATGATATAATATATTCAAAATTACTTTTAAAATGTTAGCCTTTCCCCTATAAATGTCTTTCGCGACAAAAGATTTATTTTGTGAACCGGAAACGTAAAAAAATACATCTAAGCGGTTTTGGATAGAGAATTAAATTCTGAGTTCAATGATATAAATATATTCAAAATTACTTTTAAAATGTTAGCCTTTCCCCTATAAATGTCTTTCGCGACAAAATATTTATTTTGTGAACCGGAAATTAAAAATACAACTAAGCGGTTTTGGATAGAGAATTAAATTCTGAGTTCAATGATATAAATATATTCAAAATTACTTTTAAAATGCTAGCCTTTCCCATATAAATGTCTTTCGCGACAAAAAATTTATTTTGTGAACCGGAAACGTAATAAAATACATCTAACCTCTTTTGGATAGAGAATTAAATTCTGAGTTCAATGATATAAATATATTCAAAATTACTTTTAAAATGTTAGCCTTTCCCCTATAAATGTCTTTCGCGACAAAATATTTATTTTGTGAACCGGAAATTAAAAATACATCTAAGCGGTTTTGGATAGAGAATTAAATTCTGAGTTCAATGATATAAATATATTCAAAATTACTTTTAAAATGCTAGCCTTTTCCCTATAAATGTCTTTCGCGACAAAAAATTTATTTTGTGAACCGGAAACGTAATAAAATACATCTAACCTCTTTTGGATAGAGAATTAAATTCTGAGTTCAATGATATAAATATATTCAAAATTACTTTTAAAATGTTAGCCTTTCCCCTATAAATGTCTTTCGCGACAAAAGATTTCTTTTGTGAACCGGAAACGTAAAAAAATACATCTAAGCGGTTTTGGATAGAGAATTTAATTCTGAGTTCAATGATATAAATATATTCAAAATTACATTTAAAATGTTAGCCTTTTCCCTATAAATGTCTTTCGCGACAAAATATTTATTTTGTGAACCGGAAATTAAAAATACATCTAAGCGGTTTTGGATAGAGAATTAAATTCTGAGTTCAATGATATAAATATATTCAAAATTACTTTTAAAATGCTAGCCTTTCCCATATAAATGTCTTTCGCGACAAAAAATTTATTTTGTGAACCGGAAACGTAATAAAATACATCTAACCTCTTTTGGATAGAGAATTAAATTCTGAGTTCAATGATATAAATATATTCAAAATTACTTTTAAAATGTTAGCCTTTCCCCTATAAATGTCTTTCGCGACAAAATATTTATTTTGTGAACCGGAAATTAAAAATACAACTAAGCGGTTTTGGATAGAGAATTAAATTCTGAGTTCAATGATATAAATATATTCAAAATTACTTTTAAAATCTTAGCCTTTCCCTTATAAATGTCTTTCGCGACAAAAGATTTCTTTTGTGAACCGGAAACGTAAAAAAATACATCTAAGCGGTTTTGGATAGAGAATTAAATTCTGAGTTCAATGATATAATATATTCAAAATTACTTTTAAAATGTTAGCCTTTCCCCTATAAATGTCTTTCGCGATAAAAGATTTATTTTGTGAACCGGAAACGTAAAAAAATACATCTAAGCGGTTTTGGATAGAGAATTAAATTCTGAGTTCAATGATATAAATATATTCAAAATTACTTTTAAAATGTTAGCCTTTTCCCTATAAATGTCTTTCGCGACAAAATATTTATTTTGTGAACCGGAAATTAAAAATACATCTAAGCGGTTTTGGATAGAGAATTAAATTCTGAGTTCAATGATATATATATATTCAAAATTACTTTTAAAATGTTAGCCTTTCCCCTATAAATGTCTTTCGCGACAAAATATTTATTTTGTGAACCGGAAATTAAAAATACATCTAAGCGGTTTTGGATAGAGAATTAAATTCTGAGTTCAATGATATATATATATTCAAAATTACTTTTAAAATGTTAGCCTTTCCCCTATAAATGTCTTTCGCGACAAAAGATTTATTTTGTGAACCGGAAACGTAAAAAAATACATCTAAGCGGTTTTGGATAGAGAATTAAATTCTGAGTTCAATGATATAAATATATTCAAAATTACTTTTAATATGCTAGCCTTTCCCATATAAATGTCTTTCGCGACAAAAAATTTATTTTGTGAACCGGAAACGTAATAAAATACATCTAACCTCTTTTGGATAGAGAATTAAATTCTGAGTTCAATGATATAAATATATTCAAAATTACTTTTAAAATGTTAGCCTTTCCCCTATAAATGTCTTTCGCGACAAAATATTTATTTTGTGAACCGGAAATTAAAAATACAACTAAGCGGTTTTGGATAGAGAATTAAATTCTGAGTTCAATGATATAAATATATTCAAAATTACTTTTAAAATCTTAGCCTTTCCCTTATAAATGTCTTTCGCGACAAAAGATTTCTTTTGTGAACCGGAAACGTAAAAAAATACATCTAAGCGGTTTTGGATAGAGAATTAAATTCTGAGTTCAATGATATAATATATTCAAAATTACTTTTAAAATGTTAGCCTTTCCCCTATAAATGTCTTTCGCGACAAAAGATTTATTTTGTGAACCGGAAATTAAAAATACATCTAAGCGGTTTTGGATAGAGAATTAAATTCTGAGTTCAATGATATAATATATTCAAAATTACTTTTAAAATGTTAGCCTTTCCCCTATAAATGTCTTTCGCGACAAAAGATTTATTTTGTGAACCGGAAACGTAAAAAAATACATCTAAGCGGTTTTGGATAGAGAATTAAATTCTGAGTTCAATGATATAAATATATTCAAAATTACTTTTAAAATGTTAGCCTTTTCCCTATAAATGTCTTTCGCGACAAAATATTTATTTTGTGAACCGGAAATTAAAAATACATCTAAGCGGTTTTGGATAGAGAATTAAATTCTGAGTTCAATGATATATATATATTCAAAATTACTTTTAAAATGTTAGCCTTTCCCCTATAAATGTCTTTCGCGACAAAAGATTTATTTTGTGAACCGGAAACGTAAAAAAATACATCTAAGCGGTTTTGGATAGAGAATTAAATTCTGAGTTCAATGATATAAATATATTCAAAATTATTTTTAAAATGTTAGCCTTTCCCCTATAAATGTCTTTCGCGACAAAAATTTTATTTTGTGAACCGAAAACGTAAAAAAATACATCTAAGCGGTATTGGATAGAGAATTAAATTCTGAGTTCAATGATATAAATATATTCAAAATTATTTTTAAAATGTTAGCCTTTCCCCTATAAATGTCTTTCGCGACAAAATATTTATTTTGTAAACCGGAAATTAAAAATATATCTAAGCGGTTTTGGATAGAGAATTAAATTCTGAGTTCAATGATATATATATATTCAAAATTACTTTTAAAATGTTAGCCTTTCCCATATAAATGTCTTTCGCGACAAAAAATTTATTTTGTGAACCGGAAATTAAAAATACATCTAAGCGGTTTTTGATAGAGAATTAAATTCTGAGTTCAATGATATAAATATATTCAAAATTATTTTTAAAATGTTAGCCTTTCCCCTAAAATGTCTTTCGCGACAAAATTTATATTTTGTGAACCGGAAATTAAAAATACATCTAAGCGGTTTTGGATAGAGAATTAAATTCTGAGTTCAATGATATAAATATATTCAAAATTACTTTTAAAATGTTAGCCTTTCCCATATAAATGTCTTTCGCGACAAAAAATTTATTTTGTGAACCGGAAACGTAATAAAATACATCTAAGCGGTTTTGGATAGAGAATTAAATTCTGAGTTCAATGATATAAATATATTCAAAATTACTTTTAAAATGCTAGCCTTTTCCCTATAAATGTCTTTCGCGACAAAAAATTTATTTTGTGAACCGGAAACGTAATAAAATACATCTAACCTCTTTTGGATAGAGAATTAAATTCTGAGTTCAATGATATAAATATATTCAAAATTACTTTTAAATTGTTAGCCTTTCCCCTATAAATGTCTTTCGCGACAAAAATTTTATTTTGTGAACCGAAAACGTAAAAAAATACATCTAAGCGGTTTTGGATAGAGAATTAAATTCTTAGTTCAATGATATAAATATATTCAAAATTACTTTTAAAATGTTAGCCTTTCCCCTATAAATGTCTTTCGCGACAAAATATTTATTAAACCGGAAATTAAAAATACATCTAAGCGGTTTTGGATAGAGAATTAAATTCTGAGTTCAATGATATAAATATATTCAAAATTACTTTTAAAATGTTAACCTTTCCCCTATAAATGTCTTTCGCGACAAAAATTTTATTTTGACCGAAAACGTAAAAAAATACATCTAAGCGGTTTTGGATAGAGAATTAAATTCTGAGTTCAATGATATAAATATATTCAAAATTACTTTTAAAATGTTAGCCTTTCCCCTATAAATGTCTTTCGCGACAAAAGATTTATTTTGTGAACCGGAAATTAAAAATATATCTAAGCGGTTTTGGATAGAGAATTAAATTCTGAGTTCAATGATATATATATATTCAAAATTACTTTTAAAATGTTAGCCTTTCCCCTATAAATGTCTTTCGCGACAAAAATTTTATTTTGTGAACCGAAAACGTAAAAAAATACATCTAAGCGGTATTGGATAGAGAATTAAATTCTGAGTTCAATGATATAAATATATTCAAAATTTTTAAAATGTTAGCCTTTCCTCTATAAATGTCTTTCGCGACAAAATATTTATTTTGTGAACCGGAAATTAAAAATACATCTAAGCGGTTTTGGATAGAGAATTAAATTCTGAGTTCAATGATATATATATATTCAAAATTACTTTTAAAATGTTAGCCTTTCCCCTATAAATGTCTTTCGCGACAAAAATTTTATTTTGTGAACCGAAAACGTAAAAAAATACATCTAAGCGGTTTTGGATAGAGAATTAAATTCTTAGTTCAATGATATAAATATATTCAAAATTACTTTTAAAATGTTAGCCTTTTCCCTATAAATGTCTTTCGCGACAAAATATTTATTTTGTGAACCGGAAATTAAAAATACATCTAAGCGGTTTTGGATAGAGAATTAAATTCTGAGTTCAATGATATAAATATATTCAAAATTACTTTTAAAATGTTAGCCTTTCCCCTATAAATGTCTTTCGCGACAAAATATTTATTAAACCGGAAATTAAAAATACATCTAAGCGGTTTTGGATAGAGAATTAAATTCTGAGTTCAATGATATAAATATATTCAAAATTACTTTTAAAATGTTAACCTTTCCCCTATAAATGTCTTTCGCGACAAAAATTTTATTTTGTGAACCGAAAACGTAAAAAAATACATCTAAGCGGTTTTGGATAGAGAATTAAATTCTGAGTTCAATGATATAAATATATTCAAAATTACTTTTAAAATGTTAGCCTTTCCCCTATAAATGTCTTTCGCGACAAAAGATTTATTTTGTGAACCGGAAATTAAAAATACATCTAAGCCATTTTGGATAGAGAATTAAATTCTGAGTTCAATGATATATATATATTCAAAATTACTTTTAAAATGTTAGCCTTTCCCCTATAAATGTCTTTCGCGACAAAAATTTTATTTTGTGAACCGAAAACGTAAAAAAATACATCTAAGCGGTATTGGATAGAGAATTAAATTCTGAGTTCAATGATATAAATATATTCAAAATTATTTTTAAAATGTTAGCCTTTCCCCTATAAATGTCTTTCGCGACAAAATATTTATTTTGTAAACCGGAAATTAAAAATATATCTAAGCGGTTTTGGATAGAGAATTAAATTCTGAGTTCAATGATATATATATATTCAAAATTACTTTTAAAATGTTAGCCTTTCCCATATAAATGTCTTTCGCGACAAAAAATTTATTTTGTGAACCGGAAATTAAAAATACATCTAAGCGGTTTTTGATAGAGAATTAAATTCTGAGTTCAATGATATAAATATATTCAAAATTATTTTTAAAATGTTAGCCTTTCCCCTATAAATGTCTTTCGCGACAAAATATTTATTTTGTGAACCGGAAATTAAAAATACATCTAAGCGGTTTTTGATAGAGAATTAAATTCTGAGTTCAATGATATAAATATATTCAAAATTACTTTTAAAATGTTAACCTTTCCCCTATAAATGTCTTTCGCGACAAAAATTTTATTTTGTGAACCGAAAACGTAAAAAAATACATCTAAGCGGTTTTGGATAGAGAATTAAATTCTGAGTTCAATGATATAAATATATTCAAAATTACTTTTAAAATGTTAGCCTTTCCCCTATAAATGTCTTTCGGGACAAAAATTTTATTTTGTGAACCGAAAACGTATGAAAATACATCTAAGCGGTTTTGGATAGAGAATTAAATTCTTAGTTCAATGATATAAATATATTCAAAATTACTTTTAAAATGTTAGCCTTTCCCCTATAAATGTCTTTCGCGACAAAATATTTATTTTGTGAACCGGAAATTAAAAATACATCTAAGCGGTTTTGGATAGAGAATTAAATTCTTAGTTCAATGATATAAATATATTCAAAATTACTTTTAAAATGTTAGCCTTTTCCCTATAAATGTCTTTCCACAAAATATTTATTTTGTGAACCGGAAATTAAAAATACATCTAAGCGGTTTTGGATAGAGAATTAAATTCTGAGTTCAATGATATAAATATATTCAAAATTACTTTTAAAATGTTAGCCTTTCCCCTATAAATGTCTTTCGCGACAAAATATTTATTAAACCGGAAATTAAAAATACATCTAAGCGGTTTTGGATAGAGAATTAAATTCTGAGTTCAATGATATAAATATATTCAAAATTTTTAAAATGTTAGCCTTTCCTCTATAAATGTCTTTCGCGACAAAATATTTATTTTGTAAACCGGAAATTAAAAATATATCTAAGCGGTTTTGGATAGAGAATTAAATTCTGAGTTCAATGATATAAATATATTCAAAATTACTTTTAAAATGTTAGCCTTTTCCCTATAAATGTCTTTCGCGACAAAATATTTATTTTGTAAACCGGAAATTAAAAATATATCTAAGCGGTTTTGGGATTAAATTAAATTCTGAGTTCAATACAAACCATTATTTCTAAGCGGTTTTGGATAGAGAATTAAATTCTGAGTTCAATGATATAAATATATTCAAAATTACTTTTAAAATGTTAGCCTTTTCCCTATAAATGTCTTTCGCGACAAAATATTTATTTTGTAAACCGGAAATTAAAAATACATCTAAGCGGTTTTGGATAGAGAATTAAATTCTGAGTTCAATGATATAAATATATTCAAAATTACTTTTAAAATGTTAGCCTTTTCCCTATAAATGTCTTTCGCGACAAAATATTTATTTTGTGAACCGGAAATTAAAAATACATCTAAGCGGTTTTGGATAGAGAATTAAATTCTGAGTTCAATGATATAAATATATTCAAAATTACTTTTAAAATGTTAGCCTTTCCCCTATAAATGTCTTTCGCGACAAAATATTTATTTTGTGAACCGGAAATTAAAAATACATCTAAGCGGTTTTGGATAGAGAATTAAATTCTGAGTTCAATGATATAAATATATTCAAAATTATTTTTAAAATGTTAGCCTTTCCCCTATAAATGTCTTTCGCGACAAAATATTTATTTTGTAAACCGGAAATTAAAAATACATCTAAGCGGTTTTGGATAGAGAATTAAATTCTGAGTTCAATGATATAAATATATTCAAAATTACTTTTAAAATGTTAGCCTTTTCCCTATAAATGTCTTTCGCGACAAAATATTTATTTTGTAAACCGGAAATTAAAAATACATCTAAGCGGTTTTGGATAGAGAATTAAATTCTGAGTTCAATGATATAAATATATTCAAAATTACTTTTAAAATGTTAGCCTTTCCCCTATAAATGTCTTTCGCGACAAAAATATTTATTTTGTGAACCGGAAATGTAAAAATACATCTAAGCGGTTTTGGATAGAGAATTAAATTCTGAGTTCAATGATATAAATATATTCAAAATTATTTTTAAAATGTTAGCCTTTCCCCTATAAATGTCTTTCGCGACAAAATATTTTATTTTGTGAACCGAAAACGTATGAAAATACATCTAAGCGGTTTTGGATAGAGAATTAAATTCTTAGTTCAATGATATAAATATATTCAAAATTACTTTTAAAATGTTAGCCTTTCCCCTATAAATGTCTTTCGCGACAAAATATTTATTTTGTAAACCGGAAATTAAAAATACATCTAAGCGGTTTTGGATAGAGAATTAAATTCTGAGTTCAATGATATAAATATATTCAAAATTACTTTTAAAATGTTAGCCTTTCCCCTATAAATGTCTTTCGCGACAAAATATTTATTTTGTAAACCGGAAACGTATGAAAATACATCTAAGCGGTTTTGGATAGAGAATTAAATTCTGAGTTCAATGATATAAATATATTCAAAATTACTTTTAAAATGTTACCTGTTAGCCTTTTCCCTATAAATGTCTTTCGCGACAAAATATTTATTTTGTGAACCGGAAATTAAAAATACATCTAAGCGGTTTTGGATAGAGAATTAAATTCTGAGTTCAATGATATATATATATTCAAAATTACTTTTAAAATGTTAGCCTTTCCCCTATAAATGTCTTTCGCGACAAAAATTTTATTTTGTGAACCGAAAACGTAAAAAAATACATCTAAGCGGTATTGGATAGAGAATTAAATTCTGAGTTCAATGATATAAATATATTCAAAATTATTTTTAAAATGTTAGCCTTTCCCCTATAAATGTCTTTCGCGACAAAATATTTATTTTGTGAACCGGAAATTAAAAATACATCTAAGCGGTTTTGGATAGAGAATTAAATTCTGAGTTCAATGATATAAATATATTCAAAATTACTTTTAAAATGTTAGCCTTTTCCCTATAAATGTCTTTCGCGACAAAATATTTATTTTGTGAACCGGAAATTAAAAATACATCTAAGCGGTTTTGGATAGAGAATTAAATTCTGAGTTCAATGATATATATATATTCAAAATTACTTTTAAAATGTTAGCCTTTCCCCTATAAATGTCTTTCGCGACAAAAATTTTATTTTGTGAACCGAAAACGTAAAAAAATACATCTAAGCGGTATTGGATAGAGAATTAAATTCTGAGTTCAATGATATAAATATATTCAAAATTTTTAAAATGTTAGCCTTTCCTCTATAAATGTCTTTCGCGACAAAATATTTATTTTGTAAACCGGAAATTAAAAATATATCTAAGCGGTTTTGGATAGAGAATTAAATTCTGAGTTCAATGATATATATATATTCAAAATTACTTTTAAAATCTTAGCCTTTCCCCTATAAATGTCTTTCGCGACAAAAATTTTATTTTGTGAACCGAAAACGTATGAAAATACATCTAAGCGGTTTTGGATAGAGAATTAAATTCTTAGTTCAATGATATAAATATATTCAAAATTACTTTTAAAATGTTAGCCTTTCCCCTATAAATGTCTTTCGCGACAAAATATTTATTTTGTAAACCGGAAATTAAAAATACATCTAAGCGGTTTTGGTTAGAGAATTAAATTCTGAGTTCAATGATATAAATATATTCAAAATTACTTTTAAAATGTTAGCCTTTTCCCTATAAATGTCTTTCGCGACAAAATATTTATTTTGTGAACCGAAAACGTATGAAAATACATCTAAGCGGTTTTGGATAGAGAATTAAATTCTTAGTTCAATGATATAAATATATTCAAAATTACTTTTAAAATGTTAGCCTTTCCCCTATAAATGTCTTTCGCGACAAAATATTTATTTTGTAAACCGGAAATTAAAAATACATCTAAGCGGTTTTGGATAGAGAATTAAATTCTGAGTTCAATGATATAAATATATTCAAAATTACTTTTAAAATGTTAGCCTTTTCCCTATAAATGTCTTTCGCGACAAAATATTTATTTTGTGAACCGGAAATTAAAAATACATCTAAGCGGTTTTGGATAGAGAATTAAATTCTGAGTTCAATGATATAAATATATTCAAAATTATTTTTAAAATGTTAGCCTTTCCCCTATAAATGTCTTTCGCGACAAAATATTTATTTTGTGAACCGGAAATTAAAAATACATCTAAGCGGTTTTGGATAGAGAATTAAATTCTGAGTTCAATGATATAAATATATTCAAAATTACTTTTAAAATGTTAGCCTTTTCCCTATAAATGTCTTTCGCGACAAAATATTTATTTTGTGAACCGGAAATTAAAAATACATCTAAGCGGTTTTGGATAGAGAATTAAATTCTGAGTTCAATGATATAAATATATTCAAAATTACTTTTAAAATGTTAGCCTTTCCCCTATAAATGTCTTTCGCGACAAAATATTTTATTTTGTGAACCGAAAACGCCCTATAAATGTCTTTCGCGACAAAATATTTATTTTGTGAACCGGAAATTAAAAATACATCTAAGCGGTTTTGGATAGAGAATTAAATTCTGAGTTCAATGATATAAATATATTCAAAATTACTTTTAAAATGTTAGCCTTTTCCCTATAAATGTCTTTCGCGACAAAATATTTATTTTGTGAACCGGAAATTAAAAATACATCTAAGCGGTTTTGGATAGAGAATTAAATTCTGAGTTCAATGATATATATATATTCAAAATTACTTTTAAAATGTTAGCCTTTCCCCTATAAATGTCTTTCGCGACAAAAATTTTATTTTGTGAACCGAAAACGTAAAAAAATACATCTAAGCGGTATTGGATAGAGAATTAAATTCTGAGTTCAATGATATAAATATATTCAAAATTATTTTTAAAATGTTAGCCTTTCCCCTATAAATGTCTTTCGCGACAAAATATTTATTTTGTGAACCGGAAATTAAAAATACATCTAAGCGGTTTTGGATAGAGAATTAAATTCTGAGTTCAATGATATAAATATATTCAAAATTACTTTTAAAATGTTAGCCTTTTCCCTATAAATGTCATTCGCGACAAAATATTTATTTTGTGAACCGGAAATTAAAAATACATCTAAGCGGTTTTGGATAGAGAATTAAATTCTGAGTTCAATGATATATATATATTCAAAATTACTTTTAAAATGTTAGCCTTTCCCCTATAAATGTCTTTCGCGACAAAAATTTTATTTTGTGAACCGAAAACGTAAAAAAATACATCTAAGCGGTATTGGATAGAGAATTAAATTCTGAGTTCAATGATATAAATATATTCAAAATTTTTAAAATGTTAGCCTTTCCTCTATAAATGTCTTTCGCGACAAAATATTTATTTTGTAAACCGGAAATTAAAAATATATCTAAGCGGTTTTGGATAGAGAATTAAATTCTGAGTTCAATGATATATATATATTCAAAATTACTTTTAAAATGTTAGCCTTTCCCCTATAAATGTCTTTCGCGACAAAAATTTTATTTTGTGAACCGAAAACGTATGAAAATACATCTAAGCGGTTTTGGATAGAGAATTAAATTCTTAGTTCAATGATATAAATATATTCAAAATTACTTTTAAAATGTTAGCCTTTCCCCTATAAATGTCTTTCGCGACAAAATATTTATTTTGTAAACCGGAAATTAAAAATACATCTAAGCGGTTTTGGTTAGAGAATTAAATTCTGAGTTCAATGATATAAATATATTCAAAATTACTTTTAAAATGTTAGCCTTTTCCCTATAAATGTCTTTCGCGACAAAATATTTATTTTGTGAACCGAAAACGTATGAAAATACATCTAAGCGGTTTTGGATAGAGAATTAAATTCTTAGTTCAATGATATAAATATATTCAAAATTACTTTTAAAATGTTAGCCTTTCCCCTATAAATGTCTTTCGCGACAAAATATTTATTTTGTAAACCGGAAATTAAAAATACATCTAAGCGGTTTTGGATAGAGAATTAAATTCTGAGTTCAATGATATAAATATATTCAAAATTACTTTTAAAATGTTAGCCTTTTCCCTATAAATGTCTTTCGCGACAAAATATTTATTTTGTGAACCGGAAATTAAAAATACATCTAAGCGGTTTTGGATAGAGAATTAAATTCTGAGTTCAATGATATAAATATATTCAAAATTATTTTTAAAATGTTAGCCTTTCCCCTATAAATGTCTTTCGCGACAAAATATTTATTTTGTGAACCGGAAATTAAAAATACATCTAAGCGGTTTTGGATAGAGAATTAAATTCTGAGTTCAATGATATAAATATATTCAAAATTACTTTTAAAATGTTAGCCTTTTCCCTATAAATGTCTTTCGCGACAAAAGATTTATTTTGTGAACCGGAAACGTAAAAAAATACATCTAAGCGGTTTTGGATAGAGAATTAAATTCTGAGTTCAATGATATAAATATATTCAAAATTACTTTTAAAATGTTAGCCTTTCCCATATAAATGTCTTTCGCGACAAATAATTTATTTTGTGAACCGGAAAGGTAATAAAATACATCTAAGCGGTATTGGATAGAGAATTAAATTCTGAGTTCAATGATATAAATATATTCAAAATTACTTTTAAAATGTTAGCCTTTTCCCTATAAATGTCTTTCGCGACAAAAATTTTATTTTGTGAACCGAAAACGTAAAAAAATACATCTAAGCGGTTTTGGTAAGAGAATTAAATTCTGAGTTCAATGATATAAATATATTCAAAATTACTTTTAAAATGTTAGCCTTTCCTATATAAATGTCTTTCGCGACAAAAAATTTATTTTGTGAACCGGAAACGTTATAAAATACAACTAAGCGGTATTGGATAGAGAATTAAATTCTGAGTTCAGTAATATAAATATATTCAAAATTACTTTTAAAATGTTAGCCTTTCCCCTATAAATGTCTTTCGCCACAAAAGATTTATTTTGTGAACCGGAAACGTAAAAAAATACATCTAAGCGGTTTTGGATAGAGAATTAAATTCTGAGTTCAGTGATATAAATATATTCAAAATTACTTTTAAAATCTTAGCCTTTCCCCTATAAATGTCTTTCGCGACAAAAATTTTATTTTGTGAACCGAAAACGTATGAAAATACATCTAAGCGGTTTTGGATAGAGAATTAAATTCTTAGTTCAATGATATAAATATATTCAAAATTACTTTTAAAATGTTAGCCTTTCCCCTATAAATGTCTTTCGCGACAAAATATTTATTTTGTAAACCGGAAATTAAAAATACATCTAAGCGGTTTTGGTTAGAGAATTAAATTCTGAGTTCAATGATATAAATATATTCAAAATTACTTTTAAAATGTTAGCCTTTTCCCTATAAATGTCTTTCGCGACAAAATATTTATTTTGTGAACCGAAAACGTATGAAAATACATCTAAGCGGTTTTGGATAGAGAATTAAATTCTTAGTTCAATGATATAAATATATTCAAAATTACTTTTAAAATGTTAGCCTTTCCCCTATAAATGTCTTTCGCGACAAAATATTTATTTTGTAAACCGGAAATTAAAAATACATCTAAGCGGTTTTGGATAGAGAATTAAATTCTGAGTTCAATGATATAAATATATTCAAAATTACTTTTAAAATGTTAGCCTTTTCCCTATAAATGTCTTTCGCGACAAAATATTTATTTTGTGAACCGGAAATTAAAAATACATCTAAGCGGTTTTGGATAGAGAATTAAATTCTGAGTTCAATGATATAAATATATTCAAAATTATTTTTAAAATGTTAGCCTTTCCCCTATAAATGTCTTTCGCGACAAAATATTTATTTTGTGAACCGGAAATTAAAAATACATCTAAGCGGTTTTGGATAGAGAATTAAATTCTGAGTTCAATGATATAAATATATTCAAAATTACTTTTAAAATGTTAGCCTTTTCCCTATAAATGTCTTTCGCGACAAAATATTTATTTTGTGAACCGGAAATTAAAAATACATCTAAGCGGTTTTGGATAGAGAATTAAATTCTGAGTTCAATGATATATATATATTCAAAATTACTTTTAAAATGTTAGCCTTTCCCCTATAAATGTCTTTCGCGACAAAAATTTTATTTTGTGAACCGAAAACGTAAAAAAATACATCTAAGCGGTATTGGATAGAGAATTAAATTCTGAGTTCAATGATATAAATATATTCAAAATTATTTTTAAAATGTTAGCCTTTCCCCTATAAATGTCTTTCGCGACAAAATATTTATTTTGTGAACCGGAAATTAAAAATACATCTAAGCGGTTTTGGATAGAGAATTAAATTCTGAGTTCAATGATATAAATATATTCAAAATTACTCGCGACAAAATATTTATTTTGTGAACCGGAAATTAAAAATACATCTAAGCGGTTTTGGATAGAGAATTAAATTCTGAGTTCAATGATATATATATATTCAAAATTACTTTTAAAATGTTAGCCTTTCCCCTATAAATGTCTTTCGCGACAAAAATTTTATTTTGTGAACCGAAAACGTAAAAAAATACATCTAAGCGGTATTGGATAGAGAATTAAATTCTGAGTTCAATGATATAAATATATTCAAAATTTTTAAAATGTTAGCCTTTCCTCTATAAATGTCTTTCGCGACAAAATATTTATTTTGTAAACCGGAAATTAAAAATATATCTAAGCGGTTTTGGATAGAGAATTAAATTCTGAGTTCAATGATATATATATATTCAAAATTACTTTTAAAATGTTAGCCTTTCCCCTATAAATGTCTTTCGCGACAAAAATTTTATTTTGTGAACCGAAAACGTATGAAAATACATCTAAGCGGTTTTGGATAGAGAATTAAATTCTTAGTTCAATGATATAAATATATTCAAAATTACTTTTAAAATGTTAGCCTTTCCCCTATAAATGTCTTTCGCGACAAAATATTTATTTTGTAAACCGGAAATTAAAAATACATCTAAGCGGTTTTGGTTAGAGAATTAAATTCTGAGTTCAATGATATAAATATATTCAAAATTACTTTTAAAATGTTAGCCTTTTCCCTATAAATGTCTTTCGCGACAAAATATTTATTTTGTGAACCGAAAACGTATGAAAATACATCTAAGCGGTTTTGGATAGAGAATTAAATTCTTAGTTCAATGATATAAATATATTCAAAATTACTTTTAAAATGTTAGCCTTTCCCCTATAAATGTCTTTCGCGACAAAATATTTATTTTGTAAACCGGAAATTAAAAATACATCTAAGCGGTTTTGGATAGAGAATTAAATTCTGAGTTCAATGATATAAATATATTCAAAATTACTTTTAAAATGTTAGCCTTTTCCCTATAAATGTCTTTCGCGACAAAATATTTATTTTGTGAACCGGAAATTAAAAATACATCTAAGCGGTTTTGGATAGAGAATTAAATTCTGAGTTCAATGATATAAATATATTCAAAATTATTTTTAAAATGTTAGCCTTTCCCCTATAAATGTCTTTCGCGACAAAATATTTATTTTGTGAACCGGAAATTAAAAATACATCTAAGCGGTTTTGGATAGAGAATTAAATTCTGAGTTCAATGATATAAATATATTCAAAATTACTTTTAAAATGTTAGCCTTTTCCCTATAAATGTCTTTCGCGACAAAAGATTTATTTTGTGAACCGGAAACGTAAAAAAATACATCTAAGCGGTTTTGGATAGAGAATTAAATTCTGAGTTCAATGATATAAATATATTCAAAATTACTTTTAAAATGTTAGCCTTTCCCATATAAATGTCTTTCGCGACAAATAATTTATTTTGTGAACCGGAAAGGTAATAAAATACATCTAAGCGGTATTGGATAGAGAATTAAATTCTGAGTTCAATGATATAAATATATTCAAAATTACTTTTAAAATGTTAGCCTTTTCCCTATAAATGTCTTTCGCGACAAAAATTTTATTTTGTGAACCGAAAACGTAAAAAAATACATCTAAGCGGTTTTGGTAAGAGAATTAAATTCTGAGTTCAATGATATAAATATATTCAAAATTACTTTTAAAATGTTAGCCTTTCCTATATAAATGTCTTTCGCGACAAAAAATTTATTTTGTGAACCGGAAACGTTATAAAATACAACTAAGCGGTATTGGATAGAGAATTAAATTCTGAGTTCAGTAATATAAATATATTCAAAATTACTTTTAAAATGTTAGCCTTTCCCCTATAAATGTCTTTCGCCACAAAAGATTTATTTTGTGAACCGGAAACGTAAAAAAATACATCTAAGCGGTTTTGGATAGAGAATTAAATTCTGAGTTCAGTGATATAAATATATTCAAAATTACTTTTAAAATGTTAGCCTTTCCCCTATAAATGTCTTTCGCGACAAAAGATTTCTTTTGTGAACCGGAAACGTAAAAAAATACATCTAAGCGGTTTTGGATAGAGAATTAAATTCTGAGTTCAATGATATAAATATATTCAAAATTACATTTAAAATGTTAGCCTTTTCCCTATAAATGTCTTTCGCGACAAAATATTTATTTTGTGAACAGGAAATTAAAAATACATCTAAGCGGTTTTGGATAGAGAATTAAATTCTGAGTTCAATGATATAAATATATTCAAAATTACTTTTAAAATGCTAGCCTTTCCCATATAAATGTCTTTCGCGACAAAAAATTTATTTTGTGAACCGGAAACGTAATAAAATACATCTAACCTCTTTTGGATAGAGAATTAAATTCTGAGTTCAATGATATAAATATATTCAAAATTACTTTTAAAATGTTAGCCTTTCCCCTATAAATGTCTTTCGCGACAAAATATTTATTTTGTGAACCGGAAATTAAAAATACATCTAAGCGGTTTTGGATAGAGAATTAAATTCTGAGTTCAATGATATAAATATATTCAAAATTACTTTTAAAATGTTAGCCTTTCCTATATAAATGTCTTTCGCGAGAAAAAATTTATTTTGTGAACCGGAAACGTAAAAAAATACATCTAAGCGGTTTTGGATAGAGAATTAAATTCTGAGTTCAATGATATAAATATATTCAAAATTACTTTTAAAATGTTAGCCTTTCCCCCTAAATGTCTTTCGCGACAAAATAATTTTGTGAACCAGAAATTAAAAATACATCTAAGCGGTTTTGGATAGAGAATTAAATTCTGAGTTCAATGATATAAATATATTCAAAATTACTTTTAAAATGTTAGCCTTTCCCCTATAAATGTCTTTCGCGACAAAATATTTATTTTGTGAACCGGAAATTAAAAATACATCTAAGCGGTTTTGGATAGAGAATTAAATTCTGAGTTCATTGATATAAATATATTCAATCCCCTATAAATGTCTTTCGCGACAAAATATTTATTTTGTGAACCGGAAACGTTATAAAAACATCTAAGAGGTTTTGGATAGAGAATTAAATTCTGAGTTCAATGATATAAATATATTCAAAATTACTTTTAAAATGTTAGCCTTTCCCATATAAATGTCTTTCGCGACAAAAAATATATTTTGTGAACCGGAAACGTAAAAAAATACATCTAAGCGGTTTTGGATAGAGAATTAAATTCTGAGTTCAATGATATAAATATATTCAAAATTACTTTTAAAATGTTAACCTTTCCCCTATAAATGTCTTTCGCGACAAAAATTTTATTTTGTGAGAAAACGTAAAAAAATACATCTAAGCGGTTTTGGATAGAGAATTAAATTCTGAGTTCAATGATATAAATATATTCAAAATTATTTTTAAAATGTTAGCCTTTCCCCTATAAATGTCTTTCGCGACAAAATATTTATTTTGTGGACCGGAAATTAAAAATACATCTAAGCGGTTTTGGATAGAGAATTAAATTCTGAGTTCAATGATATAAATATATTCAAAATTACTTTTAAAATGTTAGCCTTTCCCCTATAAATGTCTTTCGCGACAAAATATTTATTTTGTGAACCGGAAATTAAAAATACATCTAAGCGGTTTTGGATAGAGAATTAAATTCTGAGTTCAATGATATATATATATTCAAAATTACTTTTAAAATGTTAGCCTTTCCCCTATAAATGTCTTTCGCGACAAAAGATTTATTTTGTTAACCGAAAACGTAAAAAATAACATCTAAGCGGTATTGGATAGAGAATTAAATTCTGAGTTCAATGATATAAATATATTCAAAATTATGTTTAAAATGTTAGCCTTTCCCCTATAAATGTCTTTCGCGACAAAATATTTATTTTGTAAACCGGAAATTAAAAATATATCTAAGCGGTTTTGGATAGAGAATTAAATTCTGAGTTCAATGATATATATATATTCAAAATTACTTTTAAAATGTTAGCCTTTCCCCTATAAATGTCTTTCGCGACAAAATATTTATTTTGTGAACCGGAAACGTAAAAAAATACATCTAAGCGGTTTTGGATAGAGAATCAAATTCTGAGTTCAATGATATAAATATATTCAAAATTACATTTAAAATGTTAGCCTTTTCCCTATAAATGTCTTTCGCGACAAAATATTTATTTTGTGAACCGGAAATTAAAAATACATCTAAGCGGTTTTGGATAGAGAATTAAATTCTGAGTTCAATGATATAAATATATTCAAAATTACTTTTAAAATGCTAGCCTTTCCCATATAAATGTCTTTCGCGACAAAAAATTTATTTTGTGAACCGGAAACGTAATAAAATACATCTAACCTCTTTTGGATAGAGAATTAAATTCTGAGTTCAATGATATAAATATATTCAAAATTACTTTTAAAATGTTAGCCTTTCCCCTATAAATGTCTTTCGACACAAAATATTTATTTTGTAAACCGGAAATTAAAAATACATCTAAGCGGTTTTGGATAGAGAATTAAATTCTGAGTTCAATGATATAAATATATTCAAAATTACTTTTAAAATGTTAGCCTTTTCCCTATAAATGTCTTTCGCGACAAAATATTTATTTTGTGAACCGGAAATTAAAAATACATCTAAGCGGTTTTGGATAGAGAATTAAATTCTGAGTTCAATGATATATATATATTCAAAATTACTTTTAAAATGTTAGCCTTTCCCCTATAAATGTCTTTCGCGACAAAAATTTTATTTTGTGAACCGAAAACGTAAAAAAATACATCTAAGCGGTATTGGATAGAGAATTAAATTCTGAGTTCAATGATATAAATATATTCAAAATTATTTTTAAAATGTTAGCCTTTCCCCTATAAATGTCTTTCGCGACAAAATATTTATTTTGTGAACCGGAAATTAAAAATACATCTAAGCGGTTTTGGATAGAGAATTAAATTCTGAGTTCAATGATATAAATATATTCAAAATTACTTTTAAAATGTTAGCCTTTTCCCTATAAATGTCTTTCGCGACAAAAGATTTATTTTGTGAACCGGAAACGTAAAAAAATACATCTAAGCGGTTTTGGATAGAGAATTAAATTCTGAGTTCAATGATATAAATATATTCAAAATTACTTTTAAAATGTTAGCCATTTCCCTATAAATGTCTTTCGCGACAAAAAATTTATTTTGTGAACCGGAAACGTAAAAGAATACATCTAAGCGGTTTTGGATAGAGAATTAAATTCTATGTTCAGTGATATAAATATATTCAAAATTACTTTTAAAATGTTAGCCTTTCCCCTATAAATGTCTTTCGCCACAAAAGATTTATTTTGTGAATCGGAAACGTAAAAAAATACATCTAAGAGGTTTTGGATAGAGAATTAAATTCTGAGTTTAGTGATATAAATATATTCAAAATTACTTTTAAAATGTTAGCCTTTCCCATATAAATGTCTTTCGCGACAAATAATTTATTTTGTGAACCGGAAAGGTAATAAAATACATCTAAGCGGTATTGGATAGAGAATTAAATTCTGAGTTCAATGATATAAATATATTCAAAATTACTTTTAAAATGTTAGCCTTTTCCCTATAAATGTCTTTCGCGACAAAAATTTTATTTTGTGAACCGAAAACGTAAAAAAATACATCTAAGCGGTTTTGGATAGAGAATTAAATTCTGAGTTCAATGATATAAATATATTCAAAATTACTTTTAAAATGTTAGCCTTTCCTATATAAATGTCTTTCGCGACAAAAAATTTATTTTGTGAACCGGAAACGTTATAAAATACATCTAAGCGGTATTGGATAGAGAATTAAATTCTGAGTTCAGTGATATAAATATATTCAAAATTACTTTTAAAATGTTAGCCTTTCCCCTATAAATGTCTTTCGCCACAAAAGATTTATTTTGTGAACCGGAAACGTAAAAAAATACATCTAAGCGGTTTTGGATAGAGAATTAAATTCTGAGTTCAGTGATATAAATATATTCAAAATTACTTTTAAAATGTTAGCCTTTCCCCTATAAATGTCTTTCGCGACAAAAGATTTCTTTTGTGAACCGGAAACGTAAAAAAATACATCTAAGCGGTTTTGGATAGAGAATTAAATTCTGAGTTCAATGATATAAATATATTCAAAATTACATTTAAAATGTTAGCCTTTTCCCTATAAATGTCTTTCGCGACAAAATATTTATTTTGTGAACCGGAAATTAAAAATACATCTAAGCGGTTTTGGATAGAGAATTAAATTCTGAGTTCAATGATATAAATATATTCAAAATTACTTTTAAAATGCTAGCCTTTCCCATATAAATGTCTTTCGCGACAAAAAATTTATTTTGTGAACCGGAAACGTAATAAAATACATCTAACCTCTTTTGGATAGAGAATTAAATTCTGAGTTCAATGATATAAATATATTCAAAATTACTTTTAAAATGTTAGCCTTTCCCCTATAAATGTCTTTCGCGACAAAATATTTATTTTGTGAACCGGAAATTAAAAATACATCTAAGCGGTTTTGGATAGAGAATTAAATTCTGAGTTCAATGATATAAATATATTCAAAATTACTTTTAAAATGTTAGCCTTTCCTATATAAATGTCTTTCGCGACAAAAAATTTATTTTGTGAACCAGAAACGTAAAAAAATACATCTAAGCGGTTTTGGATAGAGAATTAAATTCTGAGTTCAATGATATAAATATATTCAAAATTACTTTTAAAATGTTAGCCTTTCCCCCTATAAATGTCTTTCGCGACAAAATAATTTTGTGAACCAGAAATTAAAAATACATCTAAGCGGTTTTGGATAGAGAATTAAATTCTGAGTTCAATGATATAAATATATTCAAAATTACTTTTAAAATATTAGCCTTTCCCCTATAAATGTCTTTCGCGACAAAATATTTATTTTGTGAACCGGAAATTAAAAATACATCTAAGCGGTTTTGGATAGAGAATTAAATTCTGAGTTCATTGATATAAATATATTCAATCCCCTATAAATGTCTTTCGCGACAAAATATTTATTTTGTGAACCGGAAACGTTATAAAATACATCTAAGAGGTTTTGGATAGAGAATTAAATTCTGAGTTCAATGATATAAATATATTCAAAATTACTTTTAAAATGTTAGCCTTTCCCATATAAATGTCTTTCGCGACAAAAAATATATTTTGTGAACCGGAAACGTAAAAAAATACATCTAAGCGGTTTTGGATAGAGAATTAAATTCTGAGTTCAATGATATAAATATATTCAAAATTACTTTTAAAATGTTAGCCTTTCCCCTATAAATGTCTTTCGCGACAAAAATTTTATTTTGTGAGAAAACGTAAAAAAATACATCTAAGCGGTTTTGGATAGAGAATTAAATTCTGAGTTCAATGATATAAATATATTCAAAATTATTTTTAAAATGTTAGCCTTTCCCCTATAAATGTCTTTCGCGACAAAATATTTATTTTGTGGACCGGAAATTAAAAATACATCTAAGCGGTTTTGGATAGAGAATTAAATTCTGAGTTCAATGATATAAATATATTCAAAATTACTTTTAAAATGTTAGCCTTTCCCCTATAAATGTCTTTCGCGACAAAATATTTATTTTGTGAACCGGAAATTAAAAATACATCTAAGCGGTTTTGGATAGAGAATTAAATTCTGAGTTCAATGATATATATATATTCAAAATTACTTTTAAAATGTTAGCCTTTCCCCTATAAATGTCTTTCGCGACAAAAGATTTATTTTGTGAACCGAAAACGTAAAAAATAACATCTAAGCGGTATTGGATAGAGAATTAAATTCTGAGTTCAATGATATAAATATATTCAAAATTATGTTTAAAATGTTAGCCTTTCCCCTATAAATGTCTTTCGCGACAAAATATTTATTTTGTAAACCGGAAATTAAAAATATATCTAAGCGGTTTTGGATAGAGAATTAAATTCTGAGTTCAATGATATATATATATTCAAAATTACTTTTAAAATGTTAGCCTTTCCCCTATAAATGTCTTTCGCGACAAAATATTTATTTTGTTAACCGGAAACGTAAAAAAATACATCTAAGCGGTTTTGGATAGAGAATCAAATTCTGAGTTCAATGATATAAATATATTCAAAATTACATTTAAAATGTTAGCCTTTTCCCTATAAATGTCTTTCGCGACAAAATATTTATTTTGTGAACCGGAAATTAAAAATACATCTAAGCGGTTTTGGATAGAGAATTAAATTCTGAGTTCAATGATATAAATATATTCAAAATTACTTTTAAAATGCTAGCCTTTCCCATATAAATGTCTTTCGCGACAAAAAATTTATTTTGTGAACCGGAAACGTAATAAAATACATCTAAGCGGTTTTGGATAGAGAATTAAATTCTGAGTTCAATGATATAAATATATTCAAAATTACTTTTAAAATGTTAGCCTTGCCCCTATAAATGTCTTTTGCGACAAAATATTTATTTTGTGAACCGGAAATTAAAAATACATCTAAGCGGTTTTGGATAGAGAATTAAATTCTGAGTTCAATGATATAAATATATTCAAAATTATTTTTAAAATGTTAGCCTTTCCCCTATAAATGTCTTTCGCGACAAAATATTTATTTTGTGAACCGGAAATTAAAAATACATCTAAGCGGTTTTGGATAGAGAATTAAATTCTGAGTTCAATGATATAAATATATTCAAAATTACTTTTAAAATGCTAGCCTTTCCCATATAAATGTCTTTCGCGACAAAAAATTTATTTTGTGAACCGGAAACGTAATAAAATACATCTAAGCGGTTTTGGATAGAGAATTAAATTCTGAGTTCAATGATATAAATATATTCAAAATTACTTTTAAAATGTTAGCCTTTCCCCTATAAATGTCTTTCGCGACAAAAGATTTCTTTTGTGAACCGGAAACGTAAAAAAATACATCTAAGCGGTTTTGGATAGAGAATTAAATTCTGAGTTCAATGATATAAATATATTCAAAATTACTTTTAAAATGTTAGCCTTGCCCCTATAAATGTCTTTTGCGACAAAATATTTATTTTGTGAACCGGAAATTAAAAATACATCTAAGCGGTTTTGGATAGAGAATTAAATTCTGAGTTCAATGATATAAATATATTCAAAATTATTTTTAAAATGTTAGCCTTTCCCCTATAAATGTCTTTCGCGACAAAATATTTATTTTGTTAACCGGAAATGTAAAAAATACATCTAAGCGGTTTTGGATAGAGAATTAAATTCTGAGTTCAATGATATAAATATATTCAAAATTATTTTTAAAATGTTAGCCTTTCCCCTATAAATGTCTTTCGCGACAAAATATTTATTTTGTGAACCGGAAATTAAAAATACATCTAAGCGGTTTTGGATAGAGAATTAAATTCTGAGTTCAATGATATAAATATATTCAAAATTACTTTTAAAATGCTAGCCTTTTCCCTATAAATGTCTTTCGCGACAAAAAATTTATTTTGTGAACCGGAAACGTAATAAAATACATCTAACCTCTTTTGGATAGAGAATTAAATTCTGAGTTCAATGATATAAATATATTCAAAATTACTTTTAAAATGTTAGCCTTTCCCCTATAAATGTCTTTCGCGACAAAAGATTTCTTTTGTGAACCGGAAACGTAAAAAAATACATCTAAGCGGTTTTGGATAGAGAATTAAATTCTGAGTTCAATGATATAAATATATTCAAAATTACATTTAAAATGTTAGCCTTTTCCCTATAAATGTCTTTCGCGACAAAATATTTATTTTGTGAACCGGAAATTAAAAATACATCTAAGCGGTTTTGGATAGAGAATTAAATTCTGAGTTCAATGATATAAATATATTCAAAATTACTTTTAAAATGCTAGCCTTTCCCATATAAATGTCTTTCGCGACAAAAAATTTATTTTGTGAACCGGAAACGTAATAAAATACATCTAACCTCTTTTGGATAGAGAATTAAATTCTGAGTTCAATGATATAAATATATTCAAAATTACTTTTAAAATGTTAGCCTTTCCCCTATAAATGTCTTTCGCGACAAAATATTTATTTTGTGAACCGGAAATTAAAAATACAACTAAGCGGTTTTGGATAGAGAATTAAATTCTGAGTTCAATGATATAAATATATTCAAAATTACTTTTAAAATGTTAGCCTTGCCCCTATAAATGTCTTTTGCGACAAAATATTTATTTTGTGAACCGGAAATTAAAAATACATCTAAGCGGTTTTGGATAGAAAATTAAATTCTGAGTTCAATGATATAAATATATTCAAAATTATTTTTAAAATGTTAGCCTTTCCCCTATAAATGTCTTTCGCGACAAAATATTTATTTTGTGAACCGGAAATTAAAAATACATCTAAGCGGTTTTGGATAGAGAATTAAATTCTGAGTTCAATGATATAAATATATTCAAAATTACTTTTAAAATGCTAGCCTTTTCCCTATAAATGTCTTTCGCGACAAAAAATTTATTTTGTGAACCGGAAACGTAATAAAATACATCTAACCTCTTTTGGATAGAGAATTAAATTCTGAGTTCAATGATATAAATATATTCAAAATTACTTTTAAAATGTTAGCCTTTCCCCTATAAATGTCTTTCGCGACAAAAGATTTCTTTTGTGAACCGGAAACGTAAAAAAATACATCTAAGCGGTTTTGGATAGAGAATTAAATTCTGAGTTCAATGATATAAATATATTCAAAATTACATTTAAAATGTTATCCTTTTCCCTATAAATGTCTTTCGCGACAAAATATTTATTTTGTGAACCGGAAATTAAAAATACATCTAAGCGGTTTTGGATAGAGAATTAAATTCTGAGTTCAATGATATAAATATATTCAAAATTACTTTTAAAATGCTAGCCTTTCCCATATAAATGTCTTTCGCGACAAAAAATTTATTTTGTGAACCGGAAACGTAATAAAATACATCTAACCTCTTTTGGATAGAGAATTAAATTCTGAGTTCAATGATATAAATATATTCAAAATTACTTTTAAAATGTTAGCCTTTCCCCTATAAATGTCTTTCGCGACAAAATATTTATTTTGTGAACCGGAAATTAAAAATACAACTAAGCGGTTTTGGATAGAGAATTAAATTCTGAGTTCAATGATATAAATATATTCAAAATTACTTTTAAAATGCTTAGCCTTTCCCTTATAAATGTCTTTCGCGACAAAAGATTTCTTTTGTGAACCGGAAACGTAAAAAAATACATCTAAGCGGTTTTGGATAGAGAATTAAATTCTGAGTTCAATGATATAATATATTCAAAATTACTTTTAAAATGTTAGCCTTTCCCCTATAAATGTCTTTCGCGACAAAAGATTTATTTTGTGAACCGGAAACGTAAAAAAATACATCTAAGCGGTTTTGGATAGAGAATTAAATTCTGAGTTCAATGATATAAATATATTCAAAATTACTTTTAAAATGTTAGCCTTTCCCCTATAAATGTCTTTCGCGACAAAATATTTATTTTGTGAACCGGAAATTAAAAATACATCTAAGCGGTTTTGGATAGAGAATTAAATTCTGAGTTCAATGATATAAATATATTCAAAATTACTTTTAAAATGTTAGCCTTTCCCCTATAAATGTCTTTCGCGACAAAATATTTATTTTGTAAACCGGAAATTAAAAATATATCTAAGCGGTTTTGGATAGAGAATTAAATTCTGAGTTCAATGATATATATATATTCAAAATTACTTTTAAAATGTTAGCCTTTCCCCTATAAATGTCTTTCGCGACAAAATATTTATTTTGTGAACCGGAAACGTAAAAAAATACATCTAAGCGGTTTTGGATAGAGAATCAAATTCTGAGTTCAATGATATAAATATATTCAAAATTACATTTAAAATGTTAGCCTTTTCCCTATAAATGTCTTTCGCGACAAAATATTTATTTTGTGAACCGGAAATTAAAAATACATCTAAGCGGTTTTGGATAGAGAATTAAATTCTAGTTCAATGATATAAATATATTCAAAATTACTTTTAAAATGCTAGCCTTTCCCATATAAATGTCTTTCGCGACAAAAAATTTATTTTGTGAACCGGAAACGTAATAAAATACATCTAACCTCTTTTGGATAGAGAATTAAATTCTGAGTTCAATGATATAAATATATTCAAAATTACTTTTAAAATATTAGCCTTGCCCCTATAAATGTCTTTTGCGACAAAATATTTATTTTGTGAACCGGAAATTAAAAATACATCTAAGCGGTTTTGGATAGAGAATTAAATTCTGAGTTCAATGATATAAATATATTCAAAATTATTTTTAAAATGTTAGCCTTTCCCCTATAAATGTCTTTCGCGACAAAATATTTATTTTGTGAACCGGAAATTAAAAATACATCTAAGCGGTTTTGGATAGAGAATTAAATTCTGAGTTCAATGATATAAATATATTCAAAATTACTTTTAAAATGCTAGCCTTTTCCCTATAAATGTCTTTCGCGACAAAAAATTTATTTTGTGAACCGGAAACGTAATAAAATACATCTAACCTCTTTTGGATAGAGAATTAAATTCTGAGTTCAATGATATAAATATATTCAAAATTACTTTTAAAATGTTAGCCTTTCCCCTATAAATGTCTTTCGCGACAAAAGATTTCTTTTGTGAACCGGAAACGTAAAAAAATACATCTAAGCGGTTTTGGATAGAGAATTAAATTCTGAGTTCAATGATATAAATATATTCAAAATTACATTTAAAATGTTATCCTTTTCCCTATAAATGTCTTTCGCGACAAAATATTTATTTTGTGAACCGGAAATTAAAAATACATCTAAGCGGTTTTGGATAGAGAATTAAATTCTGAGTTCAATGATATAAATATATTCAAAATTACTTTTAAAATGCTAGCCTTTCCCATATAAATGTCTTTCGCGACAAAAAATTTATTTTGTGAACCGGAAACGTAATAAAATACATCTAACCTCTTTTGGATAGAGAATTAAATTCTGAGTTCAATGATATAAATATATTCAAAATTACTTTTAAAATGTTAGCCTTTCCCCTATAAATGTCTTTCGCGACAAAAGATTTATTTTGTGAACCGGAAACGTAAAAATACATCTAAGCGGTTTTGGATAGAGAATTAAATTCTGAGTTCAATGATATAAATATATTCAAAATTACTTTTAAAATGTTAGCCTTTCCCTTATAAATGTCTTTCGCGACAAAAGATTTCTTTTGTGAACCGGAAACGTAAAAAAATACATCTAAGCGGTTTTGGATAGAGAATTAAATTCTGAGTTCAATGATATAATATATTCAAAATTACTTTTAAAATGTTAGCCTTTCCCCTATAAATGTCTTTCGCGACAAAAGATTTATTTTGTGAACCGGAAACGTAAAAAAATACATCTAAGCGGTTTTGGATAGAGAATTAAATTCTGAGTTCAATGATATAAATATATTCAAAATTACTTTTAAAATGTTAGCCTTTCCCCTATAAATGTCTTTCGCGACAAAATATTTATTTTGTGAACCGGAAATTAAAAATACATCTAAGCGGTTTTGGATAGAGAATTAAATTCTGAGTTCAATGATATATATATATTCAAAATTACTTTTAAAATGTTAGCCTTTCCCCTATAAATGTCTTTCGCGACAAAAGATTTATTTTGTGAACCGAAAACGTAAAAAATAACATCTAAGCGGTATTGGATAGAGAATTAAATTCTGAGTTCAATGATATAAATATATTCAAAATTATTTTTAAAATGTTAGCCTTTCCCCTATAAATGTCTTTCGCGACAAAATATTTATTTTGTAAACCGGAAATTAAAAATATATCTAAGCGGTTTTGGATAGAGAATTAAATTCTGAGTTCAATGATATATATATATTCAAAATTACTTTTAAAATGTTAGCCTTTCCCCTATAAATGTCTTTCGCGACAAAATATTTATTTTGTGAACCGGAAACGTAAAAAAATACATCTAAGCGGTTTTGGATAGAGAATCAAATTCTGAGTTCAATGATATAAATATATTCAAAATTACATTTAAAATGTTAGCCTTTTCCCTATAAATGTCTTTCGCGACAAAATATTTATTTTGTGAACCGGAAATTAAAAATACATCTAAGCGGTTTTGGATAGAGAATTAAATTCTAGTTCAATGATATAAATATATTCAAAATTACTTTTAAAATGCTAGCCTTTCCCATATAAATGTCTTTCGCGACAAAAAATTTATTTTGTGAACCGGAAACGTAATAAAATACATCTAACCTCTTTTGGATAGAGAATTAAATTCTGAGTTCAATGATATAAATATATTCAAAATTACTTTTAAAATATTAGCCTTGCCCCTATAAATGTCTTTTGCGACAAAATATTTATTTTGTGAACCGGAAATTAAAAATACATCTAAGCGGTTTTGGATAGAGAATTAAATTCTGAGTTCAATGATATAAATATATTCAAAATTATTTTTAAAATGTTAGCCTTTCCCCTATAAATGTCTTTCGCGACAAAATATTTATTTTGTGAACCGGAAATTAAAAATACATCTAAGCGGTTTTGGATAGAGAATTAAATTCTGAGTTCAATGATATAAATATATTCAAAATTACTTTTAAAATGCTAGCCTTTTCCCTATAAATGTCTTTCGCGACAAAAAATTTATTTTGTGAACCGGAAACGTAATAAAATACATCTAACCTCTTTTGGATAGAGAATTAAATTCTGAGTTCAATGATATAAATATATTCAAAATTACTTTTAAAATGTTAGCCTTTCCCCTATAAATGTCTTTCGCGACAAAAGATTTCTTTTGTGAACCGGAAACGTAAAAAAATACATCTAAGCGGTTTTGGATAGAGAATTTAATTCTGAGTTCAATGATATAAATATATTCAAAATTACATTTAAAATGTTAGCCTTTTCCCTATAAATGTCTTTCGCGACAAAATATTTATTTTGTGAACCGGAAATTAAAAATACATCTAAGCGGTTTTGGATAGAGAATTAAATTCTGAGTTCAATGATATAAATATATTCAAAATTACTTTTAAAATGCTAGCCTTTCCCATATAAATGTCTTTCGCGACAAAAAATTTATTTTGTGAACCGGAAACGTAATAAAATACATCTAACCTCTTTTGGATAGAGAATTAAATTCTGAGTTCAATGATATAAATATATTCAAAATTACTTTTAAAATGTTAGCCTTTCCCCTATAAATGTCTTTCGCGACAAAATATTTATTTTGTGAACCGGAAATTAAAAATACAACTAAGCGGTTTTGGATAGAGAATTAAATTCTGAGTTCAATGATATAAATATATTCAAAATTACTTTTAAAATCTTAGCCTTTCCCTTATAAATGTCTTTCGCGACAAAAGATTTCTTTTGTGAACCGGAAACGTAAAAAAATACATCTAAGCGGTTTTGGATAGAGAATTAAATTCTGAGTTCAATGATATAAATATATTCAAAATTACTTTTAAAATGTTAGCCTTTTCCCTATAAATGTCTTTCGCGACAAAATATTTATTTTGTGAACCGGAAATTAAAAATACATCGTTTTGGATAGAGAATTAAATTCTGAGTTCAATGATATATATATATTCAAAATTACTTTTAAAATGTTAGCCTTTCCCCTATAAATGTCTTTCGCGACAAAAGATTTATTTTGTGAACCGGAAACGTAAAAAAATACATCTAAGCGGTTTTGGATAGAGAATTAAATTCTGAGTTCAATGATATAAATATATTCAAAATTACTTTTAAAATGTTAGCCTTTTCCCTATAAATGTCTTTCGCGACAAAATATTTATTTTGTGAACCGGAAATTAAAAATACATCTAAGCGGTTTTGGATAGAGAATTAAATTCTGAGTTCAATGATATAAATATATTCAAAATTATTTTTAAAATGTTAGCCTTTCCCCTATAAATGTCTTTCGCGACAAAAATTTTATTTTGTGAACCGAAAACGTAAAAAAATACATCTAAGCGGTATTGGATAGAGAATTAAATTCTGAGTTCAATGATATAAATATATTCAAAATTATTTTTAAAATGTTAGCCTTTCCCCTATAAATGTCTTTCGCGACAAAATATTTATTTTGTAAACCGGAAATTAAAAATATATCTAAGCGGTTTTGGATAGAGAATTAAATTCTGAGTTCAATGATATATATATTCAAAATTACTTTTAAAATGTTAGCCTTTCCCATATAAATGTCTTTCGCGACAAAAAATTTATTTTGTGAACCGGAAATTAAAAATACATCTAAGCGGTTTTTGATAGAGAATTAAATTCTGAGTTCAATGATATAAATATATTCAAAATTATTTTTAAAATGTTAGCCTTTCCCCTATAAATGTCTTTCGCGACAAAATTTATATTTTGTGAACCGGAAATTAAAAATACATCTAAGCGGTTTTGGATAGAGAATTAAATTCTGAGTTCAATGATATAAATATATTCAAAATTACTTTTAAAATGTTAGCCTTTCCCATATAAATGTCTTTCGCCACAAAAAATTTATTTTGTGAACCGGAAACGTAATAAAATACATCTAAGCGGTTTTGGATAGAGAATTAAATTCTGAGTTCAATGATATAAATATATTCAAAATTACTTTTAAAATGCTAGCCTTTTCCCTATAAATGTCTTTCGCGACAAAAAATTTATTTTGTGAACCGGAAACGTAATAAAATACATCTAACCTCTTTTGGATAGAGAATTAAATTCTGAGTTCAATGATATAAATATATTCAAAATTACTTTTAAAATGTTAGCCTTTCCCCTATAAATGTCTTTCGCGACAAAAATTTTATTTTGTGAACCGAAAATGTAAAAAAATACATCTAAGCGGTTTTGGATAGAGAATTAAATTCTTAGTTCAATGATATAAATATATTCAAAATTACTTTTAAAATGTTAGCCTTTCCCCTATAAATGTCTTTCGCGACAAAATATTTATTAAACCGGAAATTAAAAATACATCTAAGCGGTTTTGGATAGAGAATTAAATTCTGAGTTCAATGATATAAATATATTCAAAATTACTTTTAAAATGTTAACCTTTCCCCTATAAATGTCTTTCGCGACAAAAATTTTATTTTGTGAACCGAAAACGTAAAAAAATACATCTAAGCGGTTTTGGATAGAGAATTAAATTCTGAGTTCAATGATATAAATATATTCAAAATTACTTTTAAAATGTTAGCCTTTCCCCTATAAATGTCTTTCGCGACAAAAGATTTATTTTGTGAACCGGAAATTAAAAATACATCTAAGCGGTTTTGGATAGAGAATTAAATTCTGAGTTCAATGATATATATATATTCAAAATTACTTTTAAAATGTTAGCCTTTCCCCTATAAATGTCTTTCGCGACAAAAATTTTATTTTGTGAACCGAAAACGTAAAAAAATACATCTAAGCGGTATTGGATAGAGAATTAAATTCTGAGTTCAATGATATAAATATATTCAAAATTTTTAAAATGTTAGCCTTTCCTCTATAAATGTCTTTCGCGACAAAATATTTATTTTGTGAACCGGAAATTAAAAATACATCTAAGCGGTTTTGGATAGAGAATTAAATTCTGAGTTCAATGATATATATATATTCAAAATTACTTTTAAAATGTTAGCCTTTCCCCTATAAATGTCTTTCGCGACAAAAATTTTATTTTGTGAACCGAAAACGTAAAAAAATACATCTAAGCGGTATTGGATAGAAAATTAAATTCTGAGTTCAATGATATAAATATATTCAAAATTTTTAAAATGTTAGCCTTTCCTCTATAAATGTCTTTCGCGACAAAATATTTATTTTGTAAACCGGAAATTAAAAATATATCTAAGCGGTTTTGGATAGAGAATTAAATTTTGAGTTCAATGATATAAATATATTCAAAATTACTTTTAAAATGTTAGCCTTTTCCCTATAAATGTCTTTCGCGACAAAATATTTATTTTGTGAACCGGAAATTAAAAATACATCTAAGCGGTTTTGGATAGAGAATTAAATTCTGAGTTCAATGATATAAATATATTCAAAATTATTTTTAAAATGTTAGCCTTTCCCCTATAAATGTCTTTCGCGACAAAAATTTTATTTTGTGAACCGAAAACGTAAAAAAATACATCTAAGCGGTTTTGGATAGAGAATTAAATTCTTAGTTCAATGATATAAATATATTCAAAATTACTTTTAAAATGTTAGCCTTTCCCCTATAAATGTCTTTCGCGACAAAATATTTATTAAACCGGAAATTAAAAATACATCTAAGCGGTTTTGGATAGAGAATTAAATTCTGAGTTCAATGATATAAATATATTCAAAATTACTTTTAAAATGTTAACCTTTCCCCTATAAATGTCTTTCGCGACAAAAATTTTATTTTGTGAACCGAAAACGTAAAAAAATACATCTAAGCGGTTTTGGATAGAGAATTAAATTCTGAGTTCAATGATATAAATATATTCAAAATTACTTTTAAAATGTTAGCCTTTCCCCTATAAATGTCTTTCGCGACAAAAGATTTATTTTGTGAACCGGAAATTAAAAATACATCTAAGCCATTTTGGATAGAGAATTAAATTCTGAGTTCAATGATATATATATATTCAAAATTACTTTTAAAATGTTAGCCTTTCCCCTATAAATGTCTTTCGCGACAAAAATTTTATTTTGTGAACCGAAAACGTAAAAAAATACATCTAAGCGGTATTGGATAGAGAATTAAATTCTGAGTTCAATGATATAAATATATTCAAAATTTTTAAAATGTTAACCTTTCCTCTATAAATGTCTTTCGCGACAAAATATTTATTTTGTAAACCGGAAATTAAAAATATATCTAAGCGGTTTTGGATAGAGAATTAAATTCTGAGTTCAATGATATAAATATATTCAAAATTACTTTTAAAATGTTAGCCTTTCCCCTATAAATGTCTTTCGCGACAAAATATTTATTTTGTGAACCGGAAATTAAAAATACATCTAAGCGGTTTTGGATAGAGAATTAAATTCTGAGTTCAATGATATAAATATATTCAAAATTACTTTTAAAATGTTAGCCTTTCCCCTATAAATGTCTTTCGCGACAAAAATTTTATTTTGTGAACCGAAAACGTAAAAAAATACATCTAAGCGGTATTGGATAGAGAATTAAATTCTGAGTTCAATGATATAAATATATTCAAAATTATTTTTAAAATGTTAGCCTTTCCCCTATAAATGTCTTTCGCGACAAAATATTTATTTTGTAAACCGGAAATTAAAAATACATCTAAGCGGTTTTGGATAGAGAATTAAATTCTGAGTTCAATGATATATATATATTCAAAATTACTTTTAAAATGTTAGCCTTTCCCATATAAATGTCTTTCGCGACAAAAAATTTATTTTGTGAACCGGAAACGTAATAAAATACATCTAAGCGGTTTTGGATAGAGAATTAAATTCTGAGTTCAATGATATAAATATATTCAAAATTACTTTTAAAATGTTAGCCTTTTCCTTATAAATGTCTTTCGCGACAAAATATTTATTTTGTGAACCGGAAATGTAATAAAATACATCTAAGCGGTTTTGGATAGAGAATTAAATTCTGAGTTCAATGATATAAATATATTCAAAATTACTTTTAAAATGTTAGCCTTTCCCCTATAAATGTCTTTCGCGACAAAAATTTTATTTTGTGAACCGAAAACGTATAAAAATACATCTAAGCGGTTTTGGATAGAGAATTAAATTCTTAGTTCAATGATATAAATATATTCAAAATTACTTTTAAAATGTTAGCCTTTCCCCTATAAATGTCTTTCGCGACAAAATATTTATTTTTAAACCGGAAATTAAAAATACATCTAAGCGGTTTTGGATAGAGAATTAAATTCTGAGTTCAATGATATAAATATATTCAAAATTACTTTTAAAATGTTAACCTTTCCCCTATAAATGTCTTTCGCGACAAAAATTTTATTTTGTGAACCGAAAACGTAAAAAAATACATCTAAGCGGTTTTGGATAGAGAATTAAATTCTGAGTTCAATGATATAAATATATTCAAAATTACTTTTAAAATGTTAGCCTTTCCCCTATAAATGTCTTTCGCGACAAAAGATTTATTTTGTGAACCGGAAATTAAAAATACATCTAAGCGGTTTTGGATAGAGAATTAAATTCTGAGTTCAATGATATATATATATTCAAAATTACTTTTAAAATGTTAGCCTTTCCCCTATAAATGTCTTTCGCGACAAAAATTTTATTTTGTGAACCGAAAACGTAAAAAAATACATCTAAGCGGTATTGGATAGAGAATTAAATTCTGAGTTCAATGATATAAATATATTCAAAATTTTTAAAATGTTAGCCTTTCCTCTATAAATGTCTTTCGCGACAAAATATTTATTTTGTGAACCGGAAATTAAAAATACATCTAAGCGGTTTTGGATAGAGAATTAAATTCTGAGTTCAATGATATATATATATTCAAAATTACTTTTAAAATGTTAGCCTTTCCCCTATAAATGTCTTTCGCGACAAAAATTTTATTTTGTGAACCGAAAACGTAAAAAAATACATCTAAGCGGTATTGGATAGAAAATTAAATTCTGAGTTCAATGATATAAATATATTCAAAATTACTTTAAAATGTTAGCCTTTCCTCTATAAATGTCTTTCGCGACAAAATATTTATTTTGTAAACCGGAAATTAAAAATATATCTAAGCGGTTTTGGATAGAGAATTAAATTCTGAGTTCAATGATATAAATATATTCAAAATTACTTTTAAAATGTTAGCCTTTTCCCTATAAATGTCTTTCGCGACAAAATATTTATTTTGTGAACCGGAAATTAAAAATACATCTAAGCGGTTTTGGATAGAGAATTAAATTCTGAGTTCAATGATATAAATATATTCAAAATTATTTTTAAAATGTTAGCCTTTCCCCTATAAATGTCTTTCGCGACAAAAATTTTATTTTGTGAACCGAAAACGTAAAAAAATACATCTAAGCGGTTTTGGATAGAGAATTAAATTCTTAGTTCAATGATATAAATATATTCAAAATTACTTTTAAAATGTTAGCCTTTCCCCTATAAATGTCTTTCGCGACAAAATATTTATTTTGTAAACCGGAAATTAAAAATACATCTAAGCGGTTTTGGATAGAGAATTAAATTCTGAGTTCAATGATATAAATATATTCAAAATTACTTTTAAAATGTTAACCTTTCCCCTATAAATGTCTTTCGCGACAAAAATTTTATTTTGTGAACCGAAAACGTAAAAAAATACATCTAAGCGGTTTTGGATAGAGAATTAAATTCTGAGTTCAATGATATAAATATATTCAAAATTACTTTTAAAATGTTAGCCTTTCCCCTATAAATGTCTTTCGCGACAAAAGATTTATTTTGTGAACCGGAAATTAAAAATACATCTAAGCCGTTTTGGATAGAGAATTAAATTCTGAGTTCAATGATATAAATATATTCAAAATTACTTTTAAAATGTTAGCCTTTCCCCTATAAATGTCTTTCGCGACAAAAATTTTATTTTGTGAACCGAAAACGTAAAAAAATACATCTAAGCGGTATTGGATAGAGAATTAAATTCTGAGTTCAATGATATAAATATATTCAAAATTACTTTTAAAATGTTAACCTTTCCTCTATAAATGTCTTTCGCGACAAAATATTTATTTTGTAAACCGGAAATTAAAAATACATCTAAGCGGTTTTGGATAGAGAATTAAATTCTGAGTTCAATGATATAAATATATTCAAAATTACTTTTAAAATGTTAGCCTTTCCCCTATAAATGTCTTTCGCGACAAAAGATTTATTTTGTGAACCGGAAATTAAAAATACATCTAAGCCATTTTGGATAGAGAATTAAATTCTGAGTTCAATGATATATATATATTCAAAATTACTTTTAAAATGTTAGCCTTTCCCCTATAAATGTCTTTCGCGACAAAAATTTTATTTTGTGAACCGAAAACGTAAAAAAATACATCTAAGCGGTATTGGATAGAGAATTAAATTCTGAGTTCAATGATATAAATATATTCAAAATTTTTAAAATGTTAGCCTTTCCTCTATAAATGTCTTTCGCGACAAAATATTTATTTTGTGAACCGGAAATTAAAAATACATCTAAGCGGTTTTGGATAGAGAATTAAATTCTGAGTTCAATGATATATATATATTCAAAATTACTTTTAAAATGTTAGCCTTTCCCCTATAAATGTCTTTCGCGACAAAAATTTTATTTTGTGAACCGAAAACGTAAAAAAATACATCTAAGCGGTATTGGATAGAAAATTAAATTCTGAGTTCAATGATATAAATATATTCAAAATTTTTAAAATGTTAGCCTTTCCTCTATAAATGTCTTTCGCGACAAAATATTTATTTTGTAAACCGGAAATTAAAAATATATCTAAGCGGTTTTGGATAGAGAATTAAATTTTGAGTTCAATGATATAAATATATTCAAAATTACTTTTAAAATGTTAGCCTTTTCCCTATAAATGTCTTTCGCGACAAAATATTTATTTTGTGAACCGGAAATTAAAAATACATCTAAGCGGTTTTGGATAGAGAATTAAATTCTGAGTTCAATGATATAAATATATTCAAAATTATTTTTAAAATGTTAGCCTTTCCCCTATAAATGTCTTTCGCGACAAAAATTTTATTTTGTGAACCGAAAACGTAAAAAAATACATCTAAGCGGTTTTGGATAGAGAATTAAATTCTTAGTTCAATGATATAAATATATTCAAAATTACTTTTAAAATGTTAGCCTTTCCCCTATAAATGTCTTTCGCGACAAAATATTTATTAAACCGGAAATTAAAAATACATCTAAGCGGTTTTGGATAGAGAATTAAATTCTGAGTTCAATGATATAAATATATTCAAAATTACTTTTAAAATGTTAACCTTTCCCCTATAAATGTCTTTCGCGACAAAAATTTTATTTTGTGAACCGAAAACGTAAAAAAATACATCTAAGCGGTTTTGGATAGAGAATTAAATTCTGAGTTCAATGATATAAATATATTCAAAATTACTTTTAAAATGTTAGCCTTTCCCCTATAAATGTCTTTCGCGACAAAAGATTTATTTTGTGAACCGGAAATTAAAAATACATCTAAGCCATTTTGGATAGAGAATTAAATTCTGAGTTCAATGATATATATATATTCAAAATTACTTTTAAAATGTTAGCCTTTCCCCTATAAATGTCTTTCGCGACAAAAATTTTATTTTGTGAACCGAAAACGTAAAAAAATACATCTAAGCGGTATTGGATAGAGAATTAAATTCTGAGTTCAATGATATAAATATATTCAAAATTTTTAAAATGTTAACCTTTCCTCTATAAATGTCTTTCGCGACAAAATATTTATTTTGTAAACCGGAAATTAAAAATATATCTAAGCGGTTTTGGATAGAGAATTAAATTCTGAGTTCAATGATATAAATATATTCAAAATTACTTTTAAAATGTTAGCCTTTCCCCTATAAATGTCTTTCGCGACAAAAGATTTATTTTGTGAACCGGAAATTAAAAATACATCTAAGCCATTTTGGATAGAGAATTAAATTCTGAGTTCAATGATATATATATATTCAAAATTACTTTTAAAATGTTAGCCTTTCCCCTATAAATGTCTTTCGCGACAAAAATTTTATTTTGTGAACCGAAAACGTAAAAAAATACATCTAAGCGGTATTGGATAGAGAATTAAATTCTGAGTTCAATGATATAAATATATTCAAAATTACTTTTAAAATGTTAGCCTTTCCCCTATAAATGTCTTTCGCGACAAAATATTTATTTTGTGAACCGGAAATTAAAAATACATCTAAGCGGTTTTGGATAGAGAATTAAATTCTGAGTTCAATGATATAAATATATTCAAAATTACTTTTAAAATGTTAGCCTTTCCCTTATAAATGTCTTTCGCGACAAAAGATTTATTTTGTGAACCGGAAACGTAAAAAAATACATCTAAGCGGTTTTGGATAGAGAATTAAATTCTGAGTTCAATGATATAAATATATTCAAAATTACTTTTAAAATGTTAGCCTTTTCCCTATAAATGTCTTTCGCGACAAAATATTTATTTTGTGAACCGGAAATTAAAAATACATCTAAGCGGTTTTGGATAGAGAATTAAATTCTGAGTTCAATGATATAAATATATTCAAAATTACTTTTAAAATGTTAGCCTTTCCCCTATAAATGTCTTTCGCGACAAAAGATTTATTTTGTGAACCGGAAACGTAAAAAAATACATCTAAGCGGTTTTGGATAGAGAATTAAATTCTGAGTTCAATGATATAAATATATTCAAAATTACTTTTAAAATGTTAGCCTTTTCCCTATAAATGTCTTTCGCGACAAAATATTTATTTTGTGAACCGGAAATGTAAAAATACATCTAAGCGGTTTTGGATAGAGAATTAAATTCTGAGTTCAATGATATAAATATATTCAAAATTATTTTTAAAATGTTAGCCTTTCCCCTATAAATGTCTTTCGCGACAAAAATATTTATTTTGTGAACCGAAAACGTAAAAAAATACATCTAAGCGGTATTGGATAGAGAATTAAATTCTGAGTTCAATGATATAAATATATTCAAAATTATTTTTAAAATGTTAGCCTTTCCCCTATAAATGTCTTTCGCGACAAAATATTTATTTTGTAAACCGGAAATTAAAAATATATCTAAGCGGTTTTGGATAGAGAATTAAATTCTGAGTTCAATGATATATATATATTCAAAATTACTTTTAAAATGTTAGCCTTTCCCATATAAATGTCTTTCGCGACAAAAAATTTATTTTGTGAACCGGAAATTAAAAATACATCTAAGCGGTTTTGGATAGAGAATTAAATTCTGAGTTCAATGATATAAATATATTCAAAATTATTTTTAAAATGTTAGCCTTTCCCCTATAAATGTCTTTCGCGACAAAATATTATATTTTGTGAACCGGAAATTAAAAATACATCTAAGCGGTTTTGGATAGAGAATTAAATTCTGAGTTCAATGATATAAATATATTCAAAATTACTTTTAAAATGTTAGCCTTTCCCATATAAATGTCTTTCGCGACAAAAAATTTATTTTGTGAACCGGAAACGTAATAAAATACATCTAAGCGGTTTTGGATAGAGAATTAAATTCTGAGTTCAATGATATAAATATATTCAAAATTACTTTTAAAATGCTAGCCTTTTCCCTATAAATGTCTTTCGCGACAAAAAATTTATTTTGTGAACCGGAAACGTAATAAAATACATCTAACCTCTTTTGGATAGAGAATTAAATTCTGAGTTCAATGATATAAATATATTCAAAATTACTTTTAAAATGTTAGCCTTTCCCCTATAAATGTCTTTCGCGACAAAAATATTTATTTTGTGAACCGAAAATGTAAAAAAATACATCTAAGCGGTTTTGGATAGAGAATTAAATTCTTAGTTCAATGATATAAATATATTCAAAATTACTTTTAAAATGTTAGCCTTTCCCCTATAAATGTCTTTCGCGACAAAATATTTATTTTGTAAACCGGAAATTAAAAATACATCTAAGCGGTTTTGGATAGAGAATTAAATTCTGAGTTCAATGATATAAATATATTCAAAATTACTTTTAAAATGTTAACCTTTCCCCTATAAATGTCTTTCGCGACAAAAATATTTATTTTGTGAACCGAAAACGTAAAAAAATACATCTAAGCGGTTTTGGATAGAGAATTAAATTCTGAGTTCAATGATATAAATATATTCAAAATTACTT